>NC_060270.1:114195155-114533484 GCF_021613505.1 Equus quagga
AATAAAATGTGATGCAAGAGTGGATCACAAATCTTAGAAATGGACAAAGAGCTTGGGAAGGCAACTTATTTTCTAAGTAGGAGGACAGTTTCTTTGGGATATGGCAGAAGTGCAGGTCAGCCCTCACGGCTTTGAATTTCACTGCTTGAGATTCAAATTCCAGGAGGCAAGATCCTAATTGGCCCAGTTTGTGTCACAGTCCCTACCCGTCTTGATCTCATTGGCAGATTAGGTTGGGGTCACCTTGTTTGACAATTTCACCAGAAATACTTTTTTTCAAAAGAAGGTGAAACAGATGCCTGAGAGATAGAAATGGCAGATGTCAATTATACTCCAGGAAAGAAAAATAAAAGAGGTGTTTGGATGCAACTTACGGATCAAAAATCAAACTTGGTCAGAGGTCATGAGAAAACAATTGAAGAAAATCACGTGTGGATTATCCTCAAGTAGCACGGAATTTGACTTCCTTTTGCAATTAACATGTCGACCTCTACTTCCTTCTTGAAATGGGCTTTCTGCTCCCCAGACCTATGGGAGTTTTTCTGTTATAACCTCCTTTTCTCAGTGCCCAACCCTGGCCCCTTGTCCTCTGCCCTCTCCTTAAATGCTCATGTTCTCCTACTTTCCCTCCTTGGCCCTGTTCTCTTTTCACTCAGCTCATCTCTCTGAAGAGTCTCATTCATATCTCAAGTTTTTTTGGTCCATTATATGCCAATAAACTAATAAGACAACTTAGCACAAACTTCTTTCCTGAGCTTGTGACCCATATACTCAAGAGCAAACTGAGCCATAGTCCCCACCCATCCCCACACAAACTTTTTTCTTATCATTTTTCCTTGTCTCAGCAATGGTCCCAGCATGTATTTAGTCACTCAAATCTAGAGCATGAGTCATTCTAGACTTCCTCCTTATAGCTAATTAATTCTCATCTTTGGTGATATTCCTCCCTAAATATATTTTTGGTTTCCTCATTCTTCTCCATATCACAATCTCCAGTCAGGAACCTGTCATCTCTTGTCTAAATAATTTTCAGCAGGCTCTTAACTGGCCTTCCCTTCTCCATGTCATCCTCTCTAATCCACTCTCTGTACTTCTGGAGTGATCCTTCCATAACTTACATTAAAATGCTTAAATCTTGATTAAAACCCTTCAAAAGTTCTTCATGACCTTTGAGATTGGTAGTCCGTTCTTCTGCCTTAATAAATTTAAGAGGATTGAAATCATATAAGATAGGTTCTCAAATATCTATGGAATTAAATTAAAAATCAACAATTGAAGGAAATTTAGGAAATTCACAAATATCCGGAAATTAAATTATACGCTCCTAAATAACCAAAGGGTCAAAGAAGAAATCACAAAGAAAATTAAAAAATAGTTGAGATGAATGAGAATGAAAGCACAAATACAAAATGTATGGGATACAGCTAATATGGTGCTTAGTGGGAAATTAATAGCTGTAAATGCCTATATTAAAGAAGAAGAAAGATCTCAATAAATAACCTAAATTCACACTTTAAGACACTGAAAAGAAGAAACTAAACTCAAAGCAAGGAGAAGGAAAGAAACAATAAAGATTAGGGCAAAAATAAATGAAATAGAGAATGGAAAAACAATAGAGGAAAGCAATGAATTGCAAAGTTCGTTCTTTGAAATGATCAACAAAATTGATAATCTTTTAGCTAAACTAATCATGAAGAAAAGGAAAAAGGAGAAGACTCAGCTTACTAAAATCAGGGATGAAAGAGGGAATGTAACTACTGACTTAAAAAATCAAAAGGATCGTAAGGAAATACCATGAACAATCATATGCCAACAAAATATGTAACCTAAGTGAAATGCACAAATTCCAAGAAAGAGACAAACTATTAAAACAGACTCAAGGAGAAATAGAAAACCTGAATAGACTTATAACAAGTAGAGAGACTGAATCAGTAATCAAAAAAAACTTCCTACAAAGAAAAGCCAAGGACCGGATGGTTTCACTGATGAATTCTGTCAAATATTTAAAGAAGAATTAGCACCAATCCTTTACCAACTCTTCCAAAAAACAGAAGTGGAGAGGATACTTCCTAACTCATTCTATAAGGCCAGTATTACCCACGTGCCGAAACCAGACAAAGACATCACAAGAAAACTATTGCCCAATAACTCTTACGGATATAGATGCAAAATTCCTCAACAAAAAACTAGCCAACTCAATCCAACAACATATAAAAGGAATTAAATAGGATTCATCTCAGGAATGCAGGGTTGGTTTAACATATAAAAATCAATAAATATAATACACAATATTAATAGAATAAAGGACAAAAACCACATGATTATCTCAATAGTCATAGAAAAAGCATTTGACAAATTCTAACAACTTTTCATGACAAAAACACTCAAGAAACTAGGAATAGAAGGAAACTTCTTCAATCTGGTAAAAGGTATCTAAGAAAAACCCACAACTACATCATAGTTAGTGATGAAAGACTGAATGTTTTCCTCCTAAGATCAGAAATAAGACAAAGATGTCTGTTCTCATCCCTTCTATTTAACATTGTACTAGAGGTTCTAGCTAAGGCAGTTAGGCAAGACAAGGAAATGAGAGCCATCCAGACGGGAAAGGAAGAAGTAAAAGTATCTCAATTTGTACGTGATGTGATCTTGTATATAAAAAATCCTATGGGATCCACTAAAAAGTTATTAGAACTAATGAATGAATTCAACAAGTTACAAGGTACAAGATCAATATACAAAATCAGTTTTATTTCATGCCCTAACAATGAACATTCTGAAAATGAAGTTAAGAAAACAATTTCATTTATAATGGCATCAAATATAGAATAGTAAAAATAAATTTAACAAAAGAAATGTCAGATTTGCACAATGAAAACCACAAAACATTGTTGAAAGAAATTAAAGCCTATTTAAATAAATAGAAAGACATCCACGCTCATGGATTGGAAGACTTACTATTGTTAAGATGGCAATACTCCCCAAATTGATGTCCAGATTCAACACAATCCGTGTAAAAATTCCAGCGAACTTTTTGCAGTAATTGACAATCTGATCCTAAAATTCATATGAAAATGCAAGAGATTCAGAACAACCAAAGCAATTTTAAAAAATAGGAATAAAGTTGGAAGTTTCACACTTCCCAGTTTCAAATCTACAGTAATCAAGACATTATAGTGCCAACATAATGATAGACATATAGATCAGTGGAATAGAAGTGAGAATTCAGAAAGAAATTTGTCAGTTATGGTCAGTTCATGTTTTGGCAAGGGTGACCACACAATTCAATGGGGAAAGAATATTATTGTTGACAAATGGTGCTGGGACAACTGGGTATTCACATGCAAAAAAATAAATTTGGATCCATATCTCACACCATACACAAAATTTAACTCAAAATAGATAAAAAACCTAGATAGAAGAGAGAAAACTATAAAACTCTTAGGAAAAAAAACATAGGCATATATCTTTGTGACTTTAAATTAGTAAAGAGTTTCTTAGATATTACACCAAAGCCCAAGTAACGAGAGAAAAAAGAAGTAAATTAGGGGCTGGCTCCGTGCCCGAGTGGTTAAGTTCCCAGGCTCCTCTGCGGTGGCCCAGGGTTCGGATCCTGGGCGCGGACATGGCACCGCTTGTCAGGCCACGTTGAGGTGGCGTCCCACATCCCACAACTAGAAGGACATGCAGCTAAGATATACAACTGTGTACAGGGCAGGGTTGGGGAGATAAAGCAGAAAAAAAAAAAAAGATTGGCAACAGTTGTTAGCCCAGGTGCCAATCCTTAAAAGAAAAAAAAAGGAAGATTGGCAACAGTTGTTAGCCCAGGTGCCAATCTTTAAAAAAACAAACAAAAAAAGAAGTAAATTGGACTTCATCAAAATTAAAACCTTTTCTGTTTTGAAGGGCACTATCAAAAACTGAAAAGACAGCCCACAGAATGGAAGAACGTTTGCAAATCATAGATCTGATAAGGGTCGAGAATATAACAAGAACTCATAACTCAAGAACAAAAAGACAAATAGCACAATTAAAAATTGGCGAAGGTTTGGAATAGACATTGCTGCAAAGAAGATATACAAATGGCCAATAAGCACATGAAACGATGCTAAGCATCATTAGCCGTTAGGGAAATGAGAATCAAAACCACAGTGGGATACCACTTGTTGTAGGTTGAATTGTGTCACCCAAAAAGATATGTTGAAGTCCTAACTCTGACAGCTGTGAATATGGTCTTATTTGGACATAGTGTCTTTGCAGATGTAGTCAAGACGAGGTCATACAGGATTAGGGTGGCTTCTAATCCAATATGGTTGAAGAAGAGATACAGGGGAGAATTCCACCTGATAACAGAATAAGAGGTTGAAATGATGCATCTACAAGCTAAGGAATGTTAAAGATTGCTGGCAACACAAGAAACCAGGAAAGGTATGGAACAGATTTTCTCTTAGAGCCTTTAGAGAGAGCATGACCTTGCCGATACTTTGATTTCAGACTTCTAGCCCAAAACTATGAAAGAATAAATTTCTGTCGTTTTAAGTTACCAAGTTTGTGGCAATTTGAACCCTCAAATATTGCTGGTGGGAACATAAAATGGTGCAGCCACTTTGGAAGACAGTTTGACAGTTCCTCAAAAAGTAAACATAAGGTTACCATCTAACCCAGAAATTCCACTTCTAAGTATATATTCAAGAGAAATGAAAACATATCCACATAAAAACTTGTACATGAATGTTTATAGCAGCATTCTTAATAATAGCCAAAAAGTGGGAACAACCCAAATGTCCATGCACTGATGACTGGATCAACAAAAGGTGATGTATCCATACAATGGAATATCACTTGGCAA
Source organism: Equus quagga (assembly GCF_021613505.1). Lineage (NCBI taxonomy): Eukaryota > Metazoa > Chordata > Mammalia > Perissodactyla > Equidae > Equus > Equus quagga. The sequence goes on from NC_060270.1 coordinate 114,200,005, forward strand.
TGAAAAGGAACGAAGTACTGACCCATGCTACAAAATGGATGAACCTTACAAACATGCTAAATGAAAGAACCACAAAAGACCGCATACTCTATGATTCCTTTAATATTAAATGTCTAGAATAGGCAAATTTGTGGAGGTAGAAAGTAGGTTAGTGAATTGCTTAGGCCTGGTGATAGGGGATGGGAAATGACTGCTAATGGTGGTGTATTTCATTTGAGGCTGATGAAATGTTCTAAAATTAGATACTGATGATGGTTTCACAACTTTGTGACTATACTAAAAACTACTGAAGTGTACCCTTTAAATGGATCAATTTTATGATATGTGAATTATATCCCAATAAAGCTACTAAAAAAGAATCCATTCTTCTGTGGGTGCTTTTCATTTTAGCTGTGCTTCACTTTGCTGTTTCCCACCTCTGAAATCCTATACATGGTGTGCCTGGAATGTTCTTCTCAATTTTGTCTCCTGATAATCCCTATTTATTCTTCAAAACTCAGCTTACACATCACCTCTTCTCTGAAGCTTCTGTCCTCACAGGAAAGTAAGCACTTCTCTGTGTTTCTATTTTTTTAAAAATTGAGATATAATTGACATATAACATTATATTACTTTCAGGTGTACAACATATTGATTCAATATTTGTCTCTGTGCAAATGATCACCACAATAAGTCTAGTTAACATCCATCACCATACATAATCACACATTTTTTTTTTACCTGTGATAAGAACTTTTAAGATCTACTCTTAGTAACTTTCAAGTATACAATACAGTATTATTAACTGTACTTGCCATATTGCACCTTAAATCCTCATGACTTATTTATTTTATAATTGGAAGTTTATACCTTTTGACCCCCTTTACTCGTTTCAGGCTCCACCGCCCCCCCTCCCACCCCCGTCCCCCGCCAGCAAGCTCTGGCAACTACCGATCTGTTCTCTGCATCTATGAGTTTGGTTTTCTTTTCTTTTCTTTTTTTTTTTTAGATTCCACGTATAAGTGAGATCATATGGTATTTGACTTATTTCACTTAGCATAGTGCCCTCAAGGTGTTGCCTCTTGATGTGGTACTGGTGGGGACAGTTGTACATTTCTCGCTGTGTTGCCACTCTGCGTTTTCTTTTTGCTTTGATTTCTCCTGTAGGTTGTGTTCCTCTGAGGATGAGGAATGTATCTTACCACATCCGCGTCTATCCTCAGTGCTCATCTCTGTGCCTGGCACATAGCAGGCCATCAGTAAGCGCTTGCTAAATCCAACTGAATAATTTGAAAGCATATGGAACAAAGCTCAGGAATGAACAGCAAAGAAAGGATTACATAAGGTTGTGGTCATAAACAGCATTTCCTAATTAGACGGCGAAGAATGTGGTAATAACATGGCATTTGAGGCACCTATGGTTATAAAAGCTCTCAAATTTATCCTTTTATTACCCTGGCTATATTTCCAAAAGCCAGCTGGCTTTTTAGCTTTCATCCCTTCTTTTCTCCTACTCTCTTTCCTTGCTTCCCTCCCCTCCTTCCTTTTCGTTCCTGGGTCAGCATATGCATGTTTTCTCCTATTAAATTTTTTTTAACTTTCCATTTTAACATAATTTCAGTCTTGCAAAAATCATTCAAAGAATTCTCATATGCCCTTCACCCAGTTTCCCAAATGTTAACATCTTACAAAACGACAGTATGATGCTCAAAACCAGGAAATTACTTTTTATGCAATACTATTAACTAACGTACTGACCTTATTCAGATTTTGCCAATTGTCCCATTAATGTTCCTTTTCTGGTCCAGGATCCAATACAGGTTAGTTTCATGCCTTCTTAATCTCCCCTAATCTGGGACAATTTCTCAGTTTTTCATGACCTTGACACTTTGACCGAGCACAGGGCAATTGTTTTGAAGAATGTCCCTTAATTTAACAAATGCGTAGTGGATACTTACTTTTTGTAGGCACTGTGCTGGTCTCTGGGATGCCTTAGTCCAGATGCAGTCTTTGTCCCCAGGAAGCTGGTTTTCTAGTGAAGGGAAGCAGAGATGCACAAATTAACAGGTAATTACGATACAGTGCAATAAATGCTGTAACAGAGGTAAACACTGAATATGGAGAAGATATTAGAAGGGAAAACTAGTTATATCTTGGGGGACTTGGAAAGACTTCTTGCAAGATATGATATCTAAACCAAGAGCAGAAGGATGAGGAGGTGAGCCAGGCAGAAGGTGGGGGCCCTAGAGAGAAGAGCGTTCCAGGCAAAATTTAATCCATCAAGTATAGCAGAACACTGCCGTCATTTTAAGGAATAACCTAAATACTCCTTGTAAAAATCTTTATAATCAGGACCACATTTGAACATGTTGAAGAAATCTGCTTTGACCTTTTCTGTCTTGTCAGAATTCATTTAAAAACCCTTGACATTCTGGCATTCATCCTTGTACTTTGGCAATTTCAGAAGTTCTGGTGATAAAATTGACTTTAAGAAGCACAATAAATGTGAAGCTAAAGAAAAAAAAGATTTTTATTGAGGTGAATTAATACAAGTAAATTCTGAAGTACATGAGCCTCTGAAGAGAATGATTAAGGATGGTATAAAAAGAAATTAATTTATCAGAGTGACGCTGGCCTTGGTCATCACCGAGAAGCAATCACATAAATGTCATCATAAAGTTAGACAAAACCATGCAATTGTGTAAGCTTTTTGTATCTTGTAATACCCATCAGGAATAGTTCCCATTTGAACACAAGGGGTTCGTGTAAGAGAGAGCTGGCCAGGCTCATTAAAGCTGGACATCCACAGGTTGACTTATGAACTGCAGTCTATCATCACTCAGGTTCAAGTGTTTTTGGTTGGGAACTTTGAATAAAATTCTTGGCTGTGATTTAGAAACAAACTATTGAAGGATGAGGCTATAGGCAAATGTGTACCCAGAGTAGACCTCCTCCTCCTCTTCCATCTTCTTTTTTGTTCTCTACATTCCCTTCTGGGAACAGCCTTTGCCCACCTTGTCTCACCTGCCAAAACTTGGCCAATCATAATTCTTCATTTCTTTGGCCACTATGATTGGCTCAAAGAGTGGGAACAATACTTCAGCAGGGCCAATGAGAGGCTTTTGCTGGGATATTTCAAACTGAATCTAGAAAGAGAAGGATCATTCCTCTCTAGTTGTGGAGGTAAGCAGAAAGGAGTCTGGAAGCCATGACTAATCACGAATCCTCTCTATGTCGAAAAACGTCTGCAGCAGATGTGTGAGAAAAACAGAGAAAAGAGGCTGAGGAAGAGCTCTGGTGGCATTGGCTGCAACATCCTTTTTTTATATTCTTTATTCTCTGTTTTCTTTTATTTATTTCTTAACAGCTTTATTGGGATATAATTCACATACCATACAATTCTCTCATTCAAAGTGTACAATTTGATAGTTTTTAGTATATTCACGGAGTTGTGTAGCTATCACCAGTCAATTTTAATGTAAGATTTTATCTCTGGACTCTCAATTCTATTCTATTTGATTTATATGTCTATCCTTATGTGTATTTCTCTTTTGCACTGTTTTACTGATACAGAATTTACACCATCTATTTCTATTGGTTATCTTTGAAATTTTATTATACCCATGTAACTGAACAAAGCCCAAAGTTACACAATATCTTAATTCCACTTGAAATAAATACAAGTCCATAGAGCTATTTAACTTGGATCACACCCTTTCCCCTTCTGACTTATGGACAATTGTCCAACACAGGTTTCCCCCACCATCTGAAAGTTTGCTTTACACAACGTCGCTTTTAGAAAGCCCTACATTAGTACCTGTTTTTGCTAACGAAAAAAATCAGAAGAAGATTTCGCTTTTATGGAGAAAGGTGAAAAGCAAAAATAGTGTTCAGTGCCTGTTTTGCAGTGAGCCATTATAGAGGCCAAGCAGGCGAGCACACTGTTGTATTTCAAACCTTCCACATCAGCCACACCAACCACATCAGCCACAGCAGACAACAAACCCTGACTTCGACGCTGAGGCAGGCAGACACAGAAGAAGGTGTAGACGTTGGTGACCTGCCTGCCCTGATGGACTCAGAGGTGATTAATAGATGACTCTCTTCCTCTCCTCCACTCCGGTCTCCTGTACCTTCCACCACCACCAAGGACTCAGTCTAACACAGCATCACCACCACCACCTCTCAGCCTTCCAGTGTGCTCGCTGTCTTCTCGATTCTGGCAAGTGAAACTACACTGTGCACACATTATTTCTACTTTATATAGGCTGAGTGTTTATCATATCATTCCTGCTTTTACTATATGTTAGCCTTATTTTAGGTTTTATGTGTTATCTGACATGATTTGGTAGGTTATTTTTTGGGCCTGAGAACTCTCAACAATTTTTTCCATATAAATTAACGGTAATTGCTTCCTTACTTTATGCCATTTTGGTTTACAGAGGATTTCACAAGAACACTCTACTTCCAGATAGTGGGGGGAAAGGGCTGCCTTAGTTTTGTCTTTTTCTTTTTCCATCCTCACAAGCTAGATATTCTTCTTGTTATTATTCATACAGATAGTGATTGTGTACATCATTACCATTTTATTTCCTTACTATTCCTTCTCATATCTCAGATCATAATTCTAGAGTCATTTTCATTGTTCCTGAAGTATCTCTTTTGGAAGTTCTTTTAGGGCAGGTCTGAAGGTAGTAAACTCTCCTAGTTTGTACTTAAATAAAATTGTCATTATTTCAGTCTCATTCTTGAAAGATAATTTTGTAGGATACACAATTCCAGATTGAGATTTGTTTTCTCTCACTTTATTTGAGAGAAATACTGCTCCTGACTTTCATTACAGATATTGAGAAATCAACCAATGGTTTAATGGTCATTCTTTTGTAAATTATTTCTTTTTACTCTTGGATTGATTTTAAGATCTTTGTCTTTGCTGTTTTGCGTTTTTACATAAGCCCAAGCATGAATATTTTTTATTTATGCTTCAATTCCAGAAAAATTGCAGCCACTGTTTCTCCAAAGATTTCTTCTCTGCTTCTCTTTAATCTTTTCTGCTGGGACTCCAATTAAACACCGAGACATACCTCACACCATACACAAAAATAGTTTGGATTAAAATTAAATGTAAAAGCCAAATTTTAAAAAAATTTTAGGAAAATATCTTTATGACTTTGGAGTAAGGAAGGATTTCGGAAACAAGATGTAATAAAGCACACTCTTAAAGGAAAATATGAATGAATCCAGCTACATTTGGTTAAAAAACATCTGGTCAAAAATGAACACCATTAGAAATATAAAAAGAGTTTTTTGTTTGGCATCATTAGGAACTTGTGATTTTTAACATATCAGTTGTGTTTCAATCCTTTAATTGCTTTTTTCTTCTGAATGCTCAAGTAACCCTATTTTGGTCTGTGGAAAGCTCTTTGAGTTGGCTCCTGAGCACTGCTGATGCTACTCTAGCAGACTTTGCAGCTTCCTCGCTTTCAGTTATGATGTGTAGATTCATTCTATGTATTTCCTGTTCCAGATCAAGAGATAGCCATTTCTCCACGGATCCTTAGTTTATTTAGTGGAAAACAGTAGTTGGAGTCCACAACCTGTTCCCCTCTGTAGGAGTCTAGGGAACTAATTTATGATATTGTAAACTGTTAAAGAGAAATTAGCATTTATCTTGCTTTTTCTAAATGAACTGTACCTGAAGGTATCCATAGTTCATAAGGGGAAGTTTTTGTGTTTGTTTGTTCTGTTTCTTATTTTTTAATAGAAGTATTCCAACTAATAAATAAAGGTGGACTGGTATCATTAGAATATCACCATTTTGCAACTCCTATTGAATTAATGAAACTAGACAATGATCATCGCAAAAGGAGAGACAGCTAGACATTATGTACCTCTGGATGGAATTACACTACATCATCAGTGAAGTAATCTTGCCAAAAATATTGCAGTTGAGTCTATTCAAGTGTCTCAATATAACTACCAAAATTTGATGCTGCTGCTATTTCTAGGCCTATAGACATTACTGCCTCCAGAAATTGTACGTAGGTGCTGTTGCTGCTGCTGCCTTCACTATAGGGGTTCCCCTTGGTCCCCATGTTTTAGGAACTCTGCAAGATAAAAACCTGACTACTTCAACAATAACAAAAACATTTCCAAAAAATAAAAAAGAGAGAGAGATGGAGGGGTAACCTACAGATTAAAATCTACTTAAAAGATATATCAACCAATTGTAATGCTTATTGAATATTGATTATCGGATATTGATTGTAATTGATTATTTGGATATTGACTCAAACAAACAAACTAAAAACATTTGTAAAGCACTTGGGGAAATTTGAACACTGACTGGATAATTTGACAATACTAAGGCATTGTTTTTTACATATTATTAGGTTGATGATGGCATTATGGTTCTGGTTTTACAAAGAGTTCTTTTCCTCAGAGATTCACACTGAAATATCTGTGCAGAAAGTGATATAATATCTGGGAATTGTCTTCTAAATAATCTAGTGCTGGGGAGTGCGGGTTGGTTATGTAGATGAAACAAGATCAACGAGCTGAGTGATGGCTACACTGAGATTCACTATATTATTCTATTTTGTGTATGCTTGAAGATTTCCTAATAAGATACTTTTTTAAAATTGAAAAGATAATCCACGACCTGGGAAGAGATATATTTAATGCCTAGAACTTTAAAAAAATGGAATATATAAAAAGAAGCCCTTAATATCAATAGGAAAAAGGCCAAAAATCCAACTTAAAAATTGGGCAAAGGATAGGAATAGGCAGTTTATAGAACAAGCTCTAATGACTATGAAACATATTAAGGGATGCTCAGCTTTACCGTTAATCAAGAGAATGCAAATTAAAACCACATTGAGATATCTTTGCACAACCATTAGTTTGGCAAACATTAAGATGCTAGATGACACGACATGTTGGAAACTATGTGGAGAAATGGGAACCGTTAAAATTTTTATATCCACTGTGGAGACTGGATCAGAGCTGGTAAGTCTGCAGATTTGCATATCTCCCAGAAATGAAAAGTTATAAGACACTTGTCTTCCTAGCCTTCCATAAAGATGAGATGCAGGTGTTAGACCCAGTCTGCCAAACAGATACATTGGCTCCAAACTTTGAATCTGAAGATGGCATTAAAAAGTCCTACTTTTTTTTTTAGTAAAGGTGATAGTGGCGATGGCACCTACGTACAATTTCTTGAGGCAACGACTATAGTCCTAGAAAGAGCACGAATATTGAGCATGCATCATTTTGTAAATAAAGGGGCAGTAGCTGCCTTTAAGCAGAGCAGCATTGTCCTCGTTAGATCAGTTCCATGGTATGATATTAAGCAGTTTATCTTCAAGTTGGTTCTCAAGCCCTTCCTGAGATTCTGTAAGCTATCCAACATCCTTTAAAAAATTATTTTTCTTGTTTAAGTGATCCATAATGGCTTTCTGCTGCTCATAACTAAGAATCTTGACTGACATGGAGAGCAATTTGGCAATATCTATTGAAATTGAGGCTATGCATACACTACAACTCAGCAATGCCACGACTGCGTTGTCTAGTAGGAGGACTGTGTCCTCCAATATACTAGCCACTAGTCACATGTGGCTACTGAACACTTGAAATGTGTTATGGCTAGTGTGACTGAGCAATTAAAATTTTAATTTTATTTGATTTATTACTTTTAATTAATTTAATTGATTTTAAAATTAATTTAAATTTAAGTTGCCACATGTGGCTACTGGCTACTTTATTGAACAACACAACTCTAGCAAAATGCTGCCCATGTGCGCAAAGATACTCAGTGCAGCAATATTTGCAACAATAAAAAATCGGAAACAATCCATAGTTACACAAATACCATAAAGCAGTCAAAACTAGGAAATTGAGTTTCTATTATCAACATGGATAAACCTATAGACCTCAATTTGGAGGGAAAATGCAAGCTATATTATGATAGATACAATGTAGTACCACTGTATGTAAAGTTTAAGAAATACAGAATTATTCTTTATATTTTTTATTGATTTAAAAATGTGAGAAAAATTTAAAAAACACAAAAGGGAAGGTTTCACACTAAATTCAGGAGCATGTTCCCTCTGGTAAGGGAAGAGAGAGAATTGGAGGTCTTTAACTGTATACATTCTAGGATTTGCTAAAGCTTGGGCAAGCATCATTAATTAGTTGTATTATTAGAATTTTTATTAATATCTGAATGTTTCTAATCAACTATGAAATATTAAAATATTAAGAAATTTATATATACATGTATACCTTTAATGCATTGAGTAACAGACTAGCCTGCCTCTTCAGTCTCCTTTTATTCCAGTGATCATAAAGATTATCTGTTCTCCCAAATCCATTCTCCTCTTCTTCCATAGTAACGGAGATGTGCCTAGGATGAGAATGCCCATTTCCCAGGCTCCCTTGCAGGTAGGTGTGCATGTGTGGCTCAACTCTTGCCGATGGAAGGTGGGTGGAAGTGAGGTGAGCAAATTGCCTCTAACAAATTTCTTGCCCCAAACTTCCAGGCTTCCACCCTCCAGATGGCTTGAAGAGCAACAACCAAGATGGCCTTGGAAGCCACATGTGGAAGAGGGAGTGCTGTCAGCCTCAGTCTCTGAATGGCTGTGTGGAACAGAGCTGTCCACCTACCCATGACATTTACCTGAGAGAGAAATAAGTTTCCTTGTTTCTCGAGTCTTACTATTGTCGAGTCTCATTATGGCAGCTCCTTCAGATATGTAATCAGCTTTCATTTTTTTCACTTACTCTGTCCCAAGTTATTTTTCTGATACCTGCATTGTTCATGGTGTTTACTAAAATAAGGGATTAGGGGTAAGCATAAAATAATATTAATTTTCACTCCTATTTAGGAAATACATATAGAAAGTATGATAAGTTTTTATAACTGCTAGATATAGGATAGTGAGTAGAAGATAATACAAATTACATTTTCATAGCAGTTATAATTTACTAAGAATTTCACATTTGGCACCTGTGAGCCTGCCTCTAGTTTCGACCTCTCATTCACAGATAAAGAAACCACAGCCCGAAGTTGTTGTACTTGACTAAATTCACACCATGAGTTAGTGGCAGAACCTTCTGGTTTATTCTCACTCCATTCCTCACCTCCTCCCATTGCCTCCCTAGCTTGGAAGGGAACTTGGAGAGAAAATGGTTGATGTATGATGCTTGAATTCTACCCACAGTAATTTATTGAAACATCAGGACAAGATACACACACTCCTGGGAATTTATAAATCTGGGCCACTCTGAATGTTCTCTTCCACACAAAGTGTTGGAGTAAACTTCTCAGAGCTAGTTAGTTTTGAGGCACAGTAATAAGTCTGAATATGAATTCTGGTGCGCTGATTCCGAGGTGCAAGTGGTATTCTTCACATTGGGAGATGAGAATTCACTTTCTATAAGGCAACGTGTCTTTGACTTTCCCCCTGAAGTTCCTCAGTGACAAAAACAGTGAACAGCTCTTTGTGTGAGGCGACAGGTGAGAGAAGGGTTCTGGGTATAAAATCTAAAGCTCCTTCCTCAAGAACAAAATTTCTTCAAAGGAATGTATTTTATATTTAAAATTCATGCTGATTTTTGCATGCTATTCCACAACATGGCTTTATTGGTTTTAATAGAAAAAGAATCTTTCAAATCATCAGTTAAATTTCTGAATTCCCTCTTCAAAATCTCTGTGGGAAGTTGCTGCCTTATTTATCCTGTGTACAGATAGACTTCCTCATGTCCACAAGGTCACAAGTCTCCCATTTTATAGTCATAGCTAAGATATTGGGCACAAGAGTAATTAACGCTCTTCATTTCAGAGTATCATCTCTCCTCCACACCCCTGAGGTTCAGGTCAAAGTCGCCTAGAATTCAAATCTTCCTGCAGGGGCTGTTTAAAGACTGGGACTAACTGTATTCCCATGAGAGCCTAGAGACTTTTTTTTGGAGGGAGTGGCGGAGCAGGGGGTCACTTACTCTTTGTGTAGAATATGGACAATAGAATACTAGTGCTAAAAGGATGCATACACAGCATCGATTCTTAGATAAATAAACAAAAACCCAGATAGATTATGGTTCTTGCCCCAAATTAAAAATCTGACCAAATATTAACACATTTTCCTCCTTGATTAATAGCTGGTTGGGATATCTTTTGCCCACGTTCTAGATTACTACCAGCTATAGAATGTATAGTGGCCATCAGCTGCTTCCCAAATTGCCAAGAAGTTGTTGAACATTCGTACTTTCTTAACTCTTCAAGTACAAATGAGATACACATTTTGGTAGATGATTTTAGAATCCTTTCGCATTTGAAATGCTATTTAAAATCAACGTCATTTTAAGCAATGTTCAGCAACAACACCAAACAGCATTCCTGAATCATAAGAAGAAACTAATTATTTAAGTAGAAATAACATGCAATGCCATAATTCAAAGGCCTAGAGCAGGGGTTGGCAAACTTTTTCTGTAAAAGGCCAGATGGTAAATATTTTAGGCTTTGCAGGTCATATAGTCTCTGTTAAAACTACTTAACAATGCCATTGTAGTGTGAAAGCAGCCATAAAAAATATGCAAAAGAATGAGCATGACTATGTTTCAATAAAACATTATTTACAAAAACAGGCAGCGTGCAGAATTTGGCCTTCAGGCTGCAGTTTGCAGACTCCTGCCCTAGAGTCCTGTGTTTTATAGGCTTTAAACGGTGTGTGTATATAAAGTTACCCAGAATGCTTGCTCTGAAAATGCTGCTAATCTTTTGTTTGGTTAGTTTTATTTATTTTTTAAATAGCTCCTACATATTTTAATAAATCGAATGTAAATCTAAGTGACAGGATACTTCCAGAGATGTGTGCATGGCCTGGCAAGAGTCATGTAATATGACTCATCTCAGTTACCTCATCTATAAAATGGCATATAATATAATCCTTATTTAGTTGCTATTTCTGAACTAGCTAGCTCAGGAATGATAGTAGGACGCACTGAAGACAAAAAGGGCATATTATTTATTTAGAGATGAATTTGTTATATCTGTCTGCCTCTTTATTTTGTTCCTTAAGAATGCCAAGTTTCTATCCCAGCCTCTTGTGTGGTCTTCTGTGAGTTATCTCAGCTTCTTTATCTGAATCATAAAGAATGATGCTTACCCACATCTTGTGGATATGGCAAGGAAAGCACTATGGATGCCAAATGTCATCTATCTAGCACTCACTGCTATTGGAGCTGGACATGTCCACACACTTTAATTGTAGCATACTGATGACTGCCAGGCCTCACAGTCTTGTGGCTTTCCATCAAACAACCTGAGAAGGGAGATAAAAAGGGAAGAAAACCAACAAAACAGAAAAGGAAAGACGATAAAACATAAGGATAAAGGCTGAGTGGATAATGGCAGGCAACATCTTTAGGTACCATGAAAAGTATTAAGCCAATGCGTTTGTTGAATTCATTTTGTTGGTGGTCACTTTGTGTTCATTCTGAACATCCAGCAGTTAGCTAAGTAAACACACATGACTGATGAAAGAAGAAAGGGAACTATTTTTACGGGGGCCATTAAACTTTAACTACCATCTGGCATGGAATGATTAGAGAAGATCAAAATTAAGGCAGTCAACACAAATGCTGTGTGAATACCTCAGGGAATTAACGTGGATAAAGACAGTGAACTTGTGGTTAAATAAAGAGACAGACATAAGAGGGAAGTGGTGAACACATCCTTTATAGCTTTGGACCTCATGGTCACATTCATTGCCAAAGGAGCTCAAAGAGGGGAGAAATAACAAGGAGGCCATGAGAAAATCTGAAACACCTGGAAATAATCAGATGCTCTGCACCAATCATAAAAAAGAAAGTTAAAGAACTACACAGGACCACATCATTTGGGCTTCCTCCCTACCCAGGAAGGAAATGTTTATAGGAGAGGTGTGTTGAAATTGGCAGATAGTTAATATTCAGATTGGCCTACTATTTAAAAGTAGGAAATGGTTGTATATACTGCTGGGAAAAAACATTAGGAACTACATCCTTGTGAACACTAAAACCTCCGTAATTTCTGGGAATCACTGTTTGCCCACTAATTGAACAGTCACCCATCAGGTAGTTTGAGAGAGAGTAGAAAAAGGGAAGTTGGGCCTTATTCTTTCAGGGTGCGTCTCTATCTTCCGTCAGTGGATGGCACAGTACTGAACCCTAGGGCAGCTTCTCCCCATTGAAAGTACGCATAAAAGATTCTTGGAGAAAGCTACTTGTTTTGTTTTGTAGCTTGTTTCTGTATTTAGATGGACTTAGAAGGCCAACCTTTAAACATCTGAATGAGGGACCATGTCACACACGATAGCTGTGCTGGGTGGGCCCCTTAGCCTGCTCTCAGTTCTGAAATAAGAAGCTCCATCTGGGGAAGGTCCAGGGCCTTGAACTTTGATTACTAGAGTGATCAAGACGGTTTTGGAACAAACACACCGAAGCTAGTCAGTCCCTGGCGTCAAAATGGAAATATCCTGAGGCAAAAGAAAGGAAGGATGTGTCACCTGAGGCAGTGTTTATGAAAATTCATGATGCATATTTTTTTTCTCTCTCTCTGATTTCTCCTTATTTAAGGACTTTATATCAGGTAGCGTGCAAAGTGCATTTCCACACCTTATCTCATTTAATTGTCAATGCAATCCTATGAGGTATGAATCATGACCTCCATCATACAGAGGAGAAAACTGAGAACCAAGACATAGAGAGGTTAAATAACTGGTCCCAGGATAAGGCCACATGGGTAGTCAGTGTTGGAGTCAGAATTCTTACTTTTTGCACGTTATTGCTCTTATGCTCTTACCTACCGTGAAATAATCTCCCTCCTACCGTGAAATAATCTCCCTCTTACCGCTCTACTGGTGCCAAAGTTCTCACACCAGTTCTCCAGCATGATGACCTCCACACTTTCCCCTTCTTGAATGAGGCCAGGCCCAACTTCCTGTTAGGGTCAGAGGGTTAAAAATAGTGGACACAGCCTAGTAAAGTGTCGGAGCAAGCCTGCTCGGATCCCCTGCACCCAGGCGGACAGAGCCTGGGGGTTCTGGACCAGTCATCACCACGCACCTGGGCTACTATATTTGGGCCAGACCCCTTCAAGGGATTTTGAAAAGAAAATCAATGCGAAATAAAGCAACTGAATTTTTTTCAAGCTTTGAACAATATTTGGTATAGCCTGGTGAAGGTATATAAGCACATTTTCCTTGTTTCTTGTTTTTAGAGTGAAATATTTTAAAGTGAAATTCTATTTTAATTAAAATTCAAATAATGGCATGACTCATGCACAGATACCCAATGTGCAAGAAAATGCAGTGTTAAAAGTAAGAAAATTCAAAGGTGTGCCAGAAACCTCATCATTAACGCACTTCCTTCTGCCTTTGTACTTCTGGAATCTCTAAACATCTGGTGATTTTACCATCAGGAAACGGTGCAGTGTCCATCTGTTAAATCAGGCTTTGGCTTCATTCACCTGGGAGGAGCAGCCAGATGTGGGCGTCCTTTATATAATTAATGATTTCAGTCTTCCCTTTGTACATGCCCTGTGAGGGCACAGTCAGGGGTTCAGTCTATAAATCACTAAAAAATTAAAAATTCATATTTTCCTTTAGGCATAATGAAGAAGCAGAACACTTTTTTTTTTAGTCAGAGCATAAATCATTAGAATCTATTTAAATTTTTGCCACCAGAAGATTTTTAACTGCTTTGTTTCTTTGACAGAAAAACCGTTGTACACATTAACTTAACACACAAAAAATGTTTCTGGCTGCTCAGGCAGTGGATGTGAAGTGGATCGCGCAAACATGTTCCCTGGATCTCTCCCTGTGGCAGTCTATGAGATCTTTACAACTCATTTATAAATAGCTTCATACGAAGTTTCAGTCCACAGTCTTTCCTATCCCATCACAGTTATTAATCATGCCCACATGTTAGAATGTCCCTGTGACAAAGCACCGACTTCAGTTACTGTCGGGGGCCTGAGACAGCGTGGCCTAATGATGACAAGCCCAGGCTCTGTCCATTATGACACTGTGACCTTTGGTGAGTTGCTCAGTCTCTCCAACCCTCATTTCCTCCTCTGTAAAGTGGGGACAGTGATACTAATAGTCCCTACTTACAGAGCTGTGTTCAGAATTAAATGTGACCAGGTATGTGACTGGACCTGACACTTAGTCAGAACTCAGCAAAGTTAGCAATTATCAAATGCTTATAGACACTGCGAGCAAACTACTTATAAAAAGATTTCTCAGGAAAATTGAGTGGAAATTACAGAGATTTCCCATATAAACCTTGTTCCTATAGTTGCGCAGCCCCCCCCCCCATTATCAATATCCCTCACCCGAGAGGTACATTTGTTACAGCTGATGAACCTACACTGACACAGCATTATCACCCAAAGTCCATAGTTTACATTAGGGCTCACTCTTGGTGTTGTATATTCTATGGGTTTGGCAAAATGCATAGTGACATGTATCCACCACTATAGTATCATATAGAGTAGTTTCACTGCCCTAAAAATCCTCTATGTTCTGCCTAATCATCTCTCCCTCCTCCCTAACCCTGGCAACCACTGATCTTTTTACTGCCTCCATAATTTTGCCTTTTTCAGAACTTCCTATAGTTGGAATTAAACAGTATTTAGCCTTTAGAGATTGGTTTGTTTCACTTAGCAATATACATTTAAGTTTCCTCCATGTCTTTTTATGGCTTGATACCCCATTTCTTTTTAGCGCTGAATAATATTCCATTGTCTGGATGTACCACAGTTTATTGATGCATTCACCTACTAAAGGGCATCTTGGTTGCTCTCAAGTTCTAGCAATTATGAATAAAGCTGCTATAAACATCCGTGTGCAGGTATTTGTGTGGACGTAAGTTTTCAATTCATTTGGGTAAATACCAAGGTGTACGATGGCTGGATAAATGTTTAGTTTTGTTTGAATCTGCCGAACTGTCTCCGAAAGTGGCTGTGTCATTTTGCATTCCCACAGCAATGAATGAGAGTTCTGCTCGGTTTTGCTGTGAGCCTAAAACTACTCTACAAAATAAAGTCTATTAGAGACTTAAAAAAGAAAAAGCCTTTCTCTTGACAAAATGGCTTCTGTCACCATCTGGATTAGTAGTCCTATGATCACGGACATAGCCAGTCTAATCTTTCAAAATTTCTGGTTCTCCGAATTAAATGCACAGGAAGATAATTATGCCTGTGAAATCTAGAGGTATTAATTTCAAGAAATGTCACCATGTCACCATCTTCTCAGCAGCTATTTACTGAGAGCCTCCTACATGCCAGATTTGTACCAGAGGCTGAGACACATGGGGTAGGTCAAGACAGGAAAGGAGCATTGGGTACTTCCCAACCTTCACCGTTGGAACTGTGAGATATCAATGAGAATCAATCCACGCTGCTTCCAACCTCTGAGAAGCATAGAAACTGGGTAGTGAACATCTTGCCTAAAACCAACATGAAAAATGTGATAAGCCACCAGTTTTTCTTACCTTAGCTTGTGTTGCATTGATTACTGTCATATGGCCCTGGGGACGTACCTCACTGGGTGGTTGGCCTTAAGCGTGTGCTCTTTTCCTCTTCGTCTAACTGTGGTCAATCCCACTCTTGCCTTCTTCCTGCTCTTGCCTCTGCCTGGGGCACAACTGGGACACTTGCCATCATTTTCCAGTGTCCACAGGGCGAAGTTAAGAGTTTTTAAGAGTTAGTGTGGGAACCTCTCTACATTTCCCTTTTTCCAGACCACTCCCCTGCCTCCCCATCCCTTCTCCCATCCTTACTTCTTGTACCTCCAGCTCCTTCTAGTGGTTCAGAGTCCCATCACTTCTCACCGTTCTTTCTCTCCAATCCCTTCGGTGGTGCCTACCACTTGTATTTTAGAGCTTAGGAGCTCCAACTCCTTCTCCCTGACAGGGAAATAGAAGGGAAAAGACAGAGTCCCTGATCCCTTCTGGGGCTGTAGCCAGAGAAAATGCATCCCTATCTCTGCTCTATTATCTGAACTCGTGTTCCAAGAAAGATTAAGCCAAGTGGTGGTTATTTTCTGCGGCATTTGTTGATTCCATTTTCCAACTGCATTTGATGTTAAAGAAAATTCTGTGGCTGACCTGAGGCATACTGATTCACAAGTCAACATTAGAAATGTGGCTCTTCATTAAAAAGGAATACAAGTGCTGGGGAATAGAACTAGAACCTGATTAATTGGCTATTCACCAACAGTATTTTAATCCTGATTTTTCTGGATATAGCTATATTGGTGGGATCTTCATTTGATCTGACTTATATTTTATCAGTCTAATAACATATTGCTTTTATAGAGGGTTCTATAATTAGCACTAGATTCAAACATCTCCAGACCATGAATTAGCTGTTCTCTTTGCATGTGAGTCAGTTGAGGGGGAACAGATGCAGAGAAAAATCTAAATATTGGCTACTGTGAGTTTAGGGTCCTGTGCGACTATACGCTCCTTTGATTCTCTCTTATGATTAGGCCATAGATCCTTTTTGGAGAGCTTTCCAGATGCTCTTCAAGCTATTGCTAATCCAATATTCCCAAATCCAGAATTTCATTTTTTCCTCCCTGAAATCAGGCCAAATTTATTTCTGTATACTTAGCTAAAAACTGAACATGAATTAAAGTACTAAGAAAGAACATGGAGAATGTTAGTCAGAATAGTGTTTATATTTCTCTATTGTAAAGAATAATCATTTGCAGACAAGGACACACCAATATCTTAATTATAAATATTAGTGAGTGAAAATATTAGTTGATCGTGACATATTTTATGATTTCATGATGTAAAATTCAAATGTACTATTATTAAATGACAAATATTGACTCATAAAATATAATTCAGGTCTAAAGAACAATTCATCAAAACTAGAAGCAGATTTTTAAATAAGATAGGAATTCATATTTGAAATATTTTTTTCTCCATTTATATGTATACCGAGATGGTAATGTAAAATGCATCCTATTAGAAATAAAAAACACTACTACCAGGATGGCATTGAACATACTTTGAATTGTTAGGGCTTTGGTTTATTTTTCATATATTTAGTAGACTATTCATTTTCTGGCAAAACCAGCTTCTACTCCAAGATGTAAAAGAGAAAGCAAGAAAGTGATTGGGACTTATTTAAACAAGATAATTTCTATGTCTTAACAAGTTTATAAACAGAGATATCAACGATTTTAAAAAAAGAGATTTTATGAGTCATAAGAAGGTGCTACTTTATGGAAAATGATAATAACAATGTAATTTATTGGGCTCCTACTCTCTGCCAGGCATGGTGTCAGATGCTTTATATTCATTAATTTTATCATCTAATCCTCAATATAACTCTTCAAGGTTGGCAAATTTCTCCAGAAAAACCGATGCTCAGGAAAATTAAACAATTGGATATAGCTTATAAATGCTACACAAAGTTTGATTAGCAGCACAGTGCTTACTCGCCTTGGAATTTTCCTTCCATCTGCATTTGCAGCTTCTCTTGAAGTCAAAATGAAGAGAACGCCTCCAGCAGCACGGCCCATTGCAAATGCCTCCTTACTTGTCTTCCTGGTTCCAATATTAGCAACCTTCAGTCCATTTAGCACACGGTAGTTGGAGAGAGATCTTTTAAACACGTGTTACACCCCTGCTTAAAACCCTTCAAAAGCTTCTCATAGCACTTCAGAAAACCCAAATTAATGAGCCCTATATGATCTGACCCCAGCCCCTCTCCAATACGATTAACCCCCACTGCCCTGTCCTGCTCTGCCTAGCCACACTGGCCTTCTGTGGGTCCTGAAAACAGCCAGGAATCCTTGAGCACTTTCCTACTGCTCATTCCTGGAAAGTTCTGGGCACTTCTCACTTTGCAGATTGTGGCTTAAATATCACCCCAGAGAGGCCCTCTCTGTTTGACTATCACTGCCCCCTACTCATTTACTTCACAGTGTGCATCATAACTTGTGGTTGCATATTTATTTGCTTATAGTTGGTCTCTTGCACATTGTCACCTACACAAGGGCAGAGAGTACATTAGAACATGTGGCCTAACTTGATGGGGGACACTGAATGAATTCTTAAACTTTATTCTGGAAAACAACCCACAAAACAGACCCAGATGAAGCTGGACTTCACAGAATGGCTGTATGACTTAACAAACTAATTGCTGGGTAGTATATCTAGATGTTTTTATTCATTATATGTTTCATGATTAAAAACTCACTATTTTAAAAAGTTAGGGAACTGGGTGCCGAATGTCTTATGCTAACTTTCTCTTAGCCCTGTCTGTGCCTCAGGGGCCCAAAGCTGTGACAAAAAAGCGTTCTGCATAGAACATTTACACGCTTGATGTAGTACATGGCAGTTGCGAAGGCAGAAAGCCAGAGGTAATGAGCACTGTGAGAATTATGTGCGGATCTTCTCTGCAGCACTTCCCGACTGTAATTGAACTGTCCCCTCCTGATCCTTCAGGTGCTATCAGGATGATTTTCTGCAGACTTCAAGAAAATCCCTGAAGGGCCAAAGACACTTTCTTGGTGTTACAGTCCTTATTTCAAGTGAAGCTAAATGTTTGACTCCTAAGTATTTTAATAAGTTTCAAGAAAAAAGGAAATTCTGAGTTGAAACTCCTCTCCCCACCCCCAGCAAATACAAAACCTATAAGATTCACTTAAACAATAAGATCTGGAAGCTATGTCTCTGTTATAATCCACACTTGTCTCAGACATTCTAAGTCTATAGGCTTTTTTTTGGGGGGGGGGGGAGTGGATAGTAAATGGTTTCATTCTTTTGCAAGTGGTACCCCTAATACCAAGTATAGAGATCATTTCATGTTTGAGGCTTCGGCAAAGAGCCCAAGCACAAAATAAAGAGTGATAAAAATTCCTTCTCTCAGCTCTTGGAGTTGACTTAAGGAGAGTGAGGATACCTACCATCTGCCCTCGCTTTGCATTTTGGAGATCTAGCTTTTCAGTCTGTCTGCAATTTGTCTACTCTCTACGTCTACCAAAAAACATTACCTTTCTAAAGATAAACCTCACTAGAATATCCATTTACGTGCAAAATTCACTTATAAGAATAGCGGCTGCCATTTTCTGAGTTTTTACCATGCACCAAGCACTCTACAATGACTTCATTCATCCTTTCAGTTACTTGTTATTTTCATATGTTTAGTTATTCTAAAGAAATAGTTTCCAACCTATGGATCTTAGTTCCTAGGAGCCCTTGGAGTTACTGTAAAAGCTGTGTGAATGGATTCTGAGTTTGTGTCTCCCACATCTATGTACTGCTACTTTCCAAATATATGTAGGTATTGTGATTGATTAAATACGAGTTAATTTAAAGTTAAATGAATCACTAACGTGGCAGTAGCTCGTCCTCACTAGGTGGCTTCCTAATCAGCAGATAGTAAAAGTTCAAGGACTTCCAGCAAGGGATCCTAATACTTAAGAAGGTTGAGAACTCTGTTTCAAATGATCACTTCGGGATTCTCCAAATAATCACTAGAGATATTCAAATCTTCACTTGAAGTTCTCAAAGATATGCACTCAAAATTAAACATTTCTCTCATGACATTGTCTTTGTCGAATATTCCCATCTTTGTCGGGCTCAACATTTTGGGTGAGAACCAAAGAAACACAGGAACTGTGACTTCATCAAAGCAAGGTTATATTTTTGGAGAGAAAAATGGGACTTCAATTCAGTATTGAAAGGTCGATTGGCAGAAGATATTTGATACGGCTTTCGGTTTTAATCATGATTTATGGCTTTGGGAGGACACCTGGTCGCCAAGTATTTAACCCTGAGTGTCCATTTCTTGCTCTTGTCAGACTGCCTCAACATCAAAAGGAGAAAATCTTCCTTCACTCCCACCCCTGCTGGATGCTGCCCAGGAGGGGTAGGAACATAGCTTTCCTGTGCCAAGGTACAAGTAGAGCAGATGAACCTGCCGTGGAGACCCTGTAGAAGTGGCTCTCTGTGGACATGTGGATACCAGTTTCACGGGCTGCCAACTCTGGAAGCTCCCCTCCCTGGCTGGGCCCTCGTCGGGGCCTCTGAATCTAGGTTTGCACTCAGGCATGGAGAAAGAGACTGGTCCTCCCCTCCCGAGTGTCAATCTTCTCAGGGGTATCTCTCCGGGTTTGTGACAGCCCAGTCTGAGCCGAGTGGTGGAGTAAACACTCCTTATTCGAGTTAGCAGGCAATACAGGCTCTTCAGCTTATTATGCATTAGAGATTATAAAATGTACATTTTAATCCCACTCTCTGATATTATGACTAGACTAGATACGGATTTTTCTGTTTCACAATTTACAATTTTCCCTTTCTCTGGACCTCAGTGGTCATTTGATTTGTATCTGGTATATGTAAAGTTCTTTTTTTTCAGGAAGATTAGCCCTGAGCTAACTACTGCCAATCCTCCTCTTTTCCCTGAGGAAGACTGGCCCTGAGCTAACATCCATGCCCATCTTCTTCTACTTTATATGTGGAACACCTGCCACAGCATGGCTTGCCAAGTGGTGCCATGTCCGCACCTGGGATCTGAACCTGCGAACCCCGGGCCGCCAAGAAGTGGAACCTGTGAACTTAACAACTGCGCCACCGGGCCTGGCCCTAAAGTGCTGTTCTTAATGTCAGTATGCCCACCTCTGGCAATACTTTTCTTCCAGGGTAACCAAGCTTGTTGGAATGTATATAAAAATAAGAGTAAATAGACTATAAAAGAGGGACCAAGGAACTTTCTCACGAATAAAATGGGTAAACTTTAGCCTGATTTATTTTTATTTCTTAGATGTCTTTTCAGTTTTCTTCTGGTTCCTTGGTTGTTGTATTCTGAGGAATGAAGCAATCAGATATATGAGATACAGTTAAAGTGTTACTATAATTTTGAAAGCATAGTTCTATTTCCTCAATTGTTGACAAGATCAAGGAAATAATACAATTTTGTGCGTGTGTGTGTGAAGTCTAAAGGTCAGGAGGAACCAGCTTTCATTCCAATTAAGAGTTATTGGAGTAGAGTTTGTGGGGTAGAAGATGACAATTTCATCCATCTGTATTATCTAACACTGAAATGTAATTGAAATTGAGTTGATCTCATGGTAGGCTTTTGAGAAGCAAAACATTTGCTAATATTTCTATTCAGAAAAATAATACATATTATTTGCAATTGAATGGATTTTATAGTTGTTCGAACATAATAATTTCATATTTCTGGTCTTTATTCCTTACTTTAACATATAAGTAGCATGTATTCTACAATAAAATAAACTGACTTTTTGTTCACTGTGAATATCTCTTCTATAATAAAATAGGCTGATACGTTTTTGCATTTTTACTCAACTTGAAAAACAAGTCTAAATCTTTAGAACTGATTTCTGTACCAAAACATTTTTTAATGAAAAGTTGTCAGTTGTAATGGTTAACAAGGATAAAATTGCAGGTGTCTTTATGTTCCAGCATATAAGCTTAGGTTGAACGTTCTTACTGTCATGTCACTGCTCTTCCCTGTAACCTTGATAGATCACCCCTATAAATATCTCTTGGGGTGAAAAGTAATTTAATCTGTGGATCTGTATATTACCTCCTCATGAACATCCTATCAATTGTGCCAGAGTGCTTTCATGATATGCACTGAACTGAAACCGTCAAACCTATTTCACTGAGGATTGTTAGTTAGACCAGAATCTTTGGTCTCAACTCTGTCATTAAACTTTGCTAAAAGGTTGTTCACTTACGCACGGAAAAAAAGTAAAGTTCGTGATTTGGTTTCAAAAGACTCTCTGCATATAGGGCTGGGTGACTCCCGGGAACTGGAGCATTCGTTTGTTTTTATCTTGAGATTGACTCGATTAGAACCCAGATTGCAGTTCCATACAATGGCATAACTCTTACCACTTCCCAAATGATCTTGGAGCTCCAAGTTATGAGGACACGGTCTACCCTCTATGCACCATCATAGTGGATAATGTTAAAATGGTTCCTACCTCACCACTTCTCTTCTTTTCTTTCTTCTAATTCATTTCCAGGACCCTTAGTTGAAAAATTGTCTACTGCTCTCAGAAAATTTGGGTTCATTAGTTCGTAGTTTGAATAAGATATTGTGAAACATAAATATGGACAGTCCATTCAGGATAACATGAATAATAAAAAAGTTGATAATTTAAATAATTTTCATGATGCCTTTCTATTAATTGGTTCTCAAGAGAGAGGCCTTCAGGCCTCGTTGGAAGAGCCTGTTAAATGGGGATTAGAGTATCTGCTCTATCTTGAGGGTTGTTAGGATAAAATGTGATGATAAAGGTGAAAGTGCTTTTCAAAGTTAAAACTATATACATGAGTACTCAGTCTCAGAGGACAACAAGTTGAATATATTTTTTCCAATTTTTCATGTATTTTTATGTATTATGTTGAGATATTATGGCCCAGAAAGTAATTATTTTATCGGATGGTATAAAGGGTGTGTATTTACGTTGCATTGGAATTATACAGGGGAGGATGAAGTAGTCTGGGTAGCTACTAAATCTTTGCTATGTCTCTATTAAGCGTTCTGTTTCTGTTTATGTAAGCTGTTGGTAATCATTTGTATAAGTGATGTTGTAAATTACTCTGTATAACTCCGGCAAATATTTATTTTAAATACGAAATAGTTCAATTTTCTGTGATGAAAAGACTAATTAATTCAACCACAAAAATATCACTTAATCTTTAGTGGAAAAACTGGCTAGCTGTAAACCAAAACATTTGGTTTTATTGCATGAGTGTCCAACAGTAAATTTAGCTTTAATATAAATGGCAAAATTGTGGTAATAACGATACTAGCCTCATTCTTAAGCTCTCTGTGAATTTGTTGTCTCTCACTACCAGCAGAGGGAGCCCTGAGAATTAAATCGTGCCAAGATAGCTTTGTTAACTCGTGTGTGTGTACACATTTAGCTCATAATAAAGAAATAAAAATCATCACAGATTAATGGAAAGTCATAATTCTAGCATTAGGCTATAGATTAGCATTTGATTCCAGACTACCAATTATAATGAGCTTCAGTAGACTGGGAATGTCCATAGCCTGCCTCCACTCACCCTATCAAAGCATCAGCTGCAAACTTCCACCATCTAACAAAGTTCTGTATTAACATCACAATTCACAATCTACTTCACAGGACATCAGAAAGGATGCACCCCTCAAAACATAATTTTGTCAAATACACTGCAACAGTATTAAGAATTGCTCTCATTGACTGTACTGCCTCCACATGAAAACTGGAAAACACACACATATATTATGTAATCAGTTTTTCTTCATTTAAACGTATTTCATTATCTAAATTTTATCATTTCTTTTAATAGCAAAATAGATTGAAGTGTTCTGAATGGAAAATAATGAAGTCCCAGCATTTATGATTCAGCAAAAATCTTATTTATAGTATCCCATTGGAAAAAAAAGTTTTCCAAATTTCAGGAAAATTAACCTGTTTATCAGAGAGCACATTATCATTGCTTTATTTCCCTTAATTAGATGTAACAGTGCAATGTGATTGCATATTTTATGCACTTGTGACTAAAGGCACTTATTGAAAGTTGAGAATGCAATAACAGCATTTTGATATTCCATAGCATCTCATTTTAATAATAGTACTCTAATATTGGCAATAACTGCTAACGAGATATAAAAAATACACCTTCCTTGGAACCAAGAAATTTACAATCTTTGTCTTCAAGGAGCTTATCTATTACCGTTGGGAATCCAATAGGGATTGATTCCCTTCTTCATGCTAAGGAATTCACCTCAGCAAACATTTATTGAGTGTCTATTACAAGCCAGACACTGTGCTCAGTATGGAGGCACAAATGTGAATGTGACAGCGTGCCTGCTTGTAATCAAGAGGCTGAGGCTGACAAGCAAACCAAAGACTAGAAGGCAAGGTGGTACACACAGTCATAAAGGCAACACTCTGCTGGGCTTTAAGGTTACTGAAGGCAGGTAACATATCTAATCTTTGTAACCCCCAATAGTAAGCACAGTGTTTTGCATACAGTTAGTGCTCAATAAGTGAATTAATTAATTAACAATATGTGGAGTGTATTAGCAAGTATCTCCTTCATAAATAAGTTACTTTAATGTTTCCTACTACTTATTCCCATCACTCTGGTCCTCTTTTCTCTAGTTCTCACAACTTGTGGATAGCCATGCTTTCCTCTCATACAGCCTAGCAGTTGGGTCACATAATATTTGATGCTTGGTCATGTGCTAGTCCCTGGGCTTTTTATTTGCTATTCTCTATACTGTGATAGCTTGGAATACATGAGATGTCTGTAATAATAATAACCAAAAAAACACAACAAAGGCAGCAGCGATGAGCATTCTGCTAAGCACCATATATGCATTATCTCACTTGATCCTTAAAAGAGCGCTCATTATTCTATTTTCAGGAGAGAAATCTTATGCACAGGAAAATAACTTGCTTCAGGTCATAGGGCTGGTAAATAAATGGTGGTGCTCAGATTTGAATTCAGGACTCTCTGACATCAGACTTCCTGCTCTGAATGACTACAATACATTGTCTCTTTATATAGGTTGCTTAGAGGCAATTTGAATTTGTAGTGCAAATACTTTCTTGGAAGATGGTCTACTTCCTCCAAGAATATTATAAATAAATTGCTTTTAATGCCGTAAAATACATTTAAGCTTTTAAAATTATATTATGAACACAGTACAATATTTAGGTTGTAGAGTACAAATGAATAAACAACTGATGATGCTTTCTAAGCAACGTGTTTCTTTTAAAACTGAAGAATTAAGGGTTCAATTTCTATAATAGGCAAAACACCTTAAAATGTATCTTCAGATGCTCAACAGACCCCAAAAGACTCCCCAGACCTGGACCACAGTGCAGTATGCTGGGGAATGCTTAGCAGCTTTGTTCTCCCAACCAGACTCATTAGCAGCACCAGGCGGTAATAACTATCCAACTGATTCCTACTAGTAAAAAAATCTGCCTGAGGTCACCATGGACTCTTTCCCCCATTCTCTGCCTCATCTCTGACCTGATACGCTTTTGGAAAATAATTATGCATGGCAGGAAGTTGCCATACAACTGAGAAGGATCATTGTGTTGTGGGATTATATAGGATCTCAGATCAAATACTTTTTATTGTGAGAAGAATAAATTGGAAAACATGGTTTCCACCAGCCTGACACAGGGAAATCTACTTCTTGCCTTTTTTTCTTTCCTGTTTATTTCATCATTAAAGACCCAATAAAGGAAATTGTTTACCAATTTGGGAGAATGCTAGCATCGGTACTGAGCATTCAGCATAATCACGTAGATCCCAGAAACAAAAACAGCTCCAGGGTCTGTCCAAGCTAACTGGGATAAAGGAACGGATGTTTTAAAGCCGTCTCTTTTCACACATTATGTGTTGTTACTCATCAGGTAGAAATAGGAAGTAGTACATGAAGCAGTAAGTACTTTGTTAACCATGCTCTGCCTAGGAAGAATTTTCAATTAGCTAAATCTTGTTCCTGCTTCATTTTTTATTAAAAAGAAGAGGATAACAAGGGGAAATAAATCTGAGGATATGTTTTTAAAAAGCAACTTCCTGCTACCTTCCAAAGAACATGTAGTCAGCCAAACTCCTGGACTTGGACTATCCAATATTGTAGACGCTCGCTGCATGTGGCTATGCAGCACTTGCAGTGTGACTAGTTCGAACTGAGACACGCTGAAGCCTAAAATACATACTAGACGTTGGAAACTGAATGTGGATTACAAAGAAGATGAAATAACTCAGTAGTAATTTTTTATATTGATTACAGGTTGAAAAGATAATGTTTTAGAAATGTTGAGTTCAATAAAACATATAATTAAAATTAATCTCACCTATTTTGTTATTTTTTAAGAATGTGGCTACTAGAAGTTTTAAAGTTACATATATGACTTGTATTATGTTTCTATTGGACAGCACTGTCATTGGCTTTGGGACATCATTGCTCCCTGAGAACCAACTGACTGTGAATAACAGCAAGATCCTCAATTATGGAATTAAAACTTATTTCAAAATCCTTCTGAAAAGTATTTTAGAGAGATATATTAAGAGACTTAAACGTTTCCAATCTCTTTTAAGCAAGAATTTACATTTCTAGCCCTATGACCCAGCAATTTCATTCTTACATATATTCCCAAGAGAAATGAAAGCATATGTCCACACAGAAACTTCTACAAGAATGTTTATAGCAGCATTATTCACACTAGCCAAAAGGTGGAAACAACCCAATTGTTTATCAACTGGAGAATGGATAAACAAAATGTGGTATATCCGTACAATGGAATATTATTCATCTGTAAAAAGGAATGAAGTATGGATACATGGTACAACATGGATAAACCTTGAAAACATTATGCTAAGTGAAAGAAGCCAGTTACAAAAGACCACATACTACATGATTCCATTCATATGAAATGTCTAGAACAGGCAAATCTATAGAGACAGAAAGTACAGTAGTGTTGCCTAGGGTTAGTGGAAAGTGGGTGTTGGGTGAAGGGTAGGAAGGTGCTAGCTAAAGAGTATGGGGTTTGGGGGCCGGCCTGGTGGTGCAGCGGTTAAGTTCGCACATTCTGCTTTGGTGGCCCCGGGTTGCCAGTTCGGTTCCTGGGTGTGGACATGGCACTGCTTGGCAAGCCATGCTGTGGTGGGCATCCCACATATAAGGTGGAGGAAGATGGGCACGGATGTTAGCTCAGGGCCAGTCTTCCTCAGCAAAAAGGGGAGGATTGGTGGCAGATGTTAGCTCAGGGCTAATCTTCCTCACACACACACACAGACACACAAAATTAAATTAAGAGTATGGGGTTGCTAGGGGCTGGCCCTGCGGCCAAGTGATTAAGTTCCCACATACGTTCTGCTTCAGTGGCCCGGGGTTTGGCCGGTTTGGATCCTGGGCGTGGACGTAGCACTGCTTATCAAGCCATGCTGAAGCAGTGTCCCACTTAGCAGAACTAGAAGGACCTACAATGAGAATATACAACTATGTACTGGGTCGGGGGAGGGAGGGCCTTGGGAAAAAGAAGGAACAAAAAAGAAGATTGGCAACAGATGTCAGCTCAAGGCCAGTTGAAAAAAAAAAGGCTTAAAAAAAAAAGAGTACGGGATTTCTTTCTGGGGTAATGAAAATTGTAGTGATGGTTACACATATCTGTGAATACATAGAAAGCAAAAAAATGGTATACTTTACATGGTGAATTGTATGCTATGTGAATTATGCTCAATAAAAAGCTGTTAAAAAAAGAATTTCATTCCTAGGAAATGAAAGTTAAGAAAATTATTCTAAATAAATTAGAAAAACGCTTTTAGGCATTAAGTTTCATATTATTGCATTATATATAATAGTGAAAAATTAAAAACAACCCAAATGTCCAAATAGAGGAGTGGCTAAAATGATTCATGGCATTATCTCATCATGGAATGAAGATATTAAAATGATGAGTATAAGCAAACTCTTGTAAGAGTTTGCAATAATATGAGAAAATTCATGTCTTCTATGGTTAAGTGAAAAAAACCTATGATATACATAGTTTGCATAGAATCATAACAATAAAAAAATGCCTAGAAAAGAACTAGAAGTAAATATTAGTAATGTTCGGATTGTGGCGGATGTGAGAATTTTACCTCTTCATACTTTATTTTCCGTAATTATCAACTTTTTAATCAAAAATATTTTATTAAACATCCAATAAATGCTATTTTTTAAAAAGTTAATTTTTACACTTTAATTGCCAAGAAAGGAGAGTAGACTAATAATAGATTTTTATAAAATTCAGAAACGGAAGTTGGAACAAGGCAAAATTTCTGTTTGAAACCTTCAATAAACCTTCAGTTAACAAAAACATTCAATTAATTGAGCACCACTGTCTTTGATATACAAACATGAAGATAACACACCAAATCCAGGTAGTAGTTAAATTAGCTAAAAAGAATGGCGTGACAGCGTTGACTGTTATTTTACTCTGTTGATTGAGATGCTCAAACGCAACGACGTTTTACCCAGCCGTCATGTCCAGCTGGTATCCCTCTTCTTGCCAGAGATTTCTCAGATTCTAGTGGGCAAAATAGTTCTCACTTGGTCCTGTGTGAGTGGAGGGCATGGACTGGGTCTTACTCAATTTGTTCCTACTCAGCAGAAAGTTTTCCATACAGTAGGTAATGCTCAATACGTGATCACAACATTGGAGGGGCTGACGAGACAAAGGATGTTGAGCTTTTTTTTATCTCCTTTTGGTGATGTTTAGAGACTTTTTTCATATCCGTTGAGGATATTTGACTATTTCTAAAATAGAACTTTAGAGCTAAGAAAGAACTAGTCTAAACTTCTCATCTGTAGATGATGAACCCAAAGCCCAGTGGCGCTGAGGTCAGCCACACAGTTGGTCTTCAACAGAACCACAACTAAAACTCGGGCCATCTGGCTCTCAAGTCAAGTCACTACTCACTTTCCCCTGCCCATCTTGTGCTTCCATTGCCCGAAAGTTTCAGAACTGACTGTTTTGTATCCTTCTCACTGAGGCCCCTCAGGAAACATAAAAACAATCTCCTGTGGACTTCGCTACCCTCCCTAGCCTGTGCACTCAAGATTTTCATTGACACTGAATATTCCTTTTGTACTCAAGAGGGTGACTAGCTGTCCTGATCTGCCCGGGACTGAGTGGGTTCCCAGGACATAGGACTTGCAGTGCTAAAGGAGAGAGTCCCGGGCAAACTGGGAATATTGGTCACCTTAGTATGGGGCATTCTACTAAGCACTTTAATATATATACCTTATTTAAATGGTAGCCCTGCGAATAGGCTTATTGCCATTTTACAGATAAGGAATACTGAGGTTCAAAGGGGTTAAACGATTTGTCCAAGGACATGTAGCTTATAAATGGCAGAGCCAAGATTAAAGCCTAGATATGTTTAATTGTAAGCTTGTGATCTTTCCACTACTTTCCAATGGGGAAGGGTGGGTGCTTTACAGCTGTTAAAATCTGCACAGGGAAAGATAACCCTGTGACATACTTAGTCTAAAATTTGATTGTTTATAGGCCAGTTTCTTTGAGATCTTACTAATTTGCATGATTGACACATAAAGAGAAGAAAAGTAGCTGCTTAAAATGCATAAATTATTTGAAAGTGATAATGAACCAGGTAAAATTTAAATTATGCAGTCTCAATCCATTTATTCTTCCCTTCCTGGAGTGGGAGGTGGGGTGGATGAGAGACAAACATCACATTTATTTATGTGTCTGGGAAGAAATGAATCAAGTTAACTTTATTAAGCTGAAGTTTGAATCAAAGACAGTACACTGCAGTCAAACTTGTATAGAAAAACTAAGGAGAAATATTAATAGTTTGACAGTAGTTGGATTAGTAGTTTGATAAATTAGAGCCTGATTTTCTCCCTTTCTCTAATTCTGTGATTGATTTATTCTTTTCTTTCTTTGGGAAAAAGCAGTAATTATGATTAGATACTGTTTTTTGTTTTGTTTTATTGTGAGGAAGATTCGCCCTGAGCTAACATCCATTGCCAAACATCCTCTTTTTTCGCTTGAGGAAGATTTGCCCTGAGCTAACATCCATGCCATCTTCCTCTACTTTGTATGTGGGATGCCTCCACAGCACGGCTGATGAGTGGAGTAGGTCTGCACCCGGGATCCAAGCCCACAAACCCTGGGCTGCCAAAGCAAAGCACATGGAACTTTAACCACTTGGCCATGGGGCCAGCCCCCTAGATACTGTTTTGAAAACTATTTAAATGTTTGAATTTTATTTTTATAAAAAGATAATATATTCTGGTGGTTAAGAAAAAACCATAAAAGGCTATTCAATGAAAAGTCTCCCTTTCACCCGAAAGCTACAGCCCCAGTGTTTCCCCTCAACACAACCAACTGATATTATTCAATTCCTGTGTATCCTAGCAGAGCTCATTCATCATATGCAAGTGAATACAAATTTATATTCCTCCTCCCTCCACAAAAATGGCAGCATATTAAGGACATTATTCTGCATATGGATAGTCTTTTAAACACAACACATCTGAGAGATCTTTCTAGATCAGTATGCGAAGAGCTTCATATTCTGTTTTATGATGACATAGTTTTCCACTCTATGAATATAACATATTTATTTAATTAGTTCCCTGTTGATAGTACGTACATCACTTAAACAACTTTTAATTTAACTTATTAAATAAGTAATATATTCGCATGGCTCAAAATTTATATATATCTGTACATTTATCAACATTTTGCACTCATTCATGTCTCCCTCCTCCCCAGTATCCACACCTCACCATACATACACCCAGATAAACTACATTATTAGTTTTAGATATAGACTTCAGAGTTTCCTGATGCATACAGAAGTAAACACAAATGTATATTCTTAATTTTGCTCCTGTTACATGTAAAAGATAGCCTACTATATACACTATCCTGTATTTTTCTTTGTCCACTGAACAAAATACTTTGGAAAATTTTTCCTATCAGTACATAGTGAGCTTCCTCATTTTTCGTTTGTTTTAACAATTGCATAATCTTCTATTGTGTGAATAAACCATATTTTATTCAACTGGTCCTCTATCAATTAATGGTCATTAAGTACTATTTTGCCTGTTCAAATGCCCTGTGGCTCAACATCCTGCGACTATTGTCTGGCATAGAGAGTGTTTGATAAGTTTAAGTGCTTGACTGCATCTCTACTTTCACTAAGAGTTTTTCACATTAAGGGTTAAATATCAGTGCTGAATTTTTTGTTATTCTGTACATGGCAGAAACCTCTTACCTTATGCACCATAAATAGTCTCTCTGAATATTATTGAAATGCTGCTGCTACCACAATGAGGAATTACAGAAAATGTTGCAGCAATTATTACATTACTCTTCCCTATTGATTGAGCTGCTGCAGACGACACCAGATGTGAGTGGGCTGAGACTGCCTGACAATACCCGAGGAATTTGTTTTTAATCTTTTTTCTTTCTTTTGGGTGTGGAGAAAGTGAAGCCTCCAATGTTCATTGATTTTTAAAATGTTCTCTGACCAGGATCCAAAATGATAATTCCCAGTGATCCCTAATTAATTACTTCAAGAGCTAGAGTTTTACATCACAAAATAATACGGAATATATACAAACTTTCTTTTAGATTTATTTCAATGGAAATAAATTTGCATATCACATACAATTCTATAAGACCATTCTTATGCAAGAGGTTATTAAAAGCCTTTTATTAAAAAAGCTAAGCAAAAATTATGGTAAAGTGGCTTTGGCTGTAAGATGGTTTAAATGGAAACAATCCAGTGGGAGGGAATTTAATCTACTTTTACAAAATAGAGGCATGTTTTGCCATAAAATAGGGCAAACTCTTTACTATTTTAGAGAGGATCTTTAATTCCAGTGTGGAAATTACAACAGTGGGAATAGTCTCTATCAAACATAGCAACATAAAGTAAAAAGAACAGCATTGAAATACAGCAATAACTATTCAGTTTTCACATGAGGATAGGTTTCAGGGATGTGAACTTTGCTACTCAAGAGAAAAATCATAGATTTAAAATTTTATTTTCAAGACTAAGACTTTAGGCTTCAGAGAGTATGACATTTCGGCATCTGATGGGCAGGTGTTGTAGTGGTTAAGAGCACGGCTCACCCACGTGGAATTCACAGCAACAAAGGTATGGACTCCAGCTCCAAAGCGTTGTTGGCTCCAGGCAAATCTCTGAGCCTCTGCTCCCTCATCCACATCGTAGGGTGGTTGTGACAAATTCGATGCCTGCATATTTCAAGCTCTCAATAAGGGCAGCTTTTTACAGCTTAGTCACTAAGCTAGGGCACTTCTCTAAAGCTTTTGATTCTAACCTCTGATTTGCCTCATCTTGAAGGCATGTTCTGATGTCACATTGGGGTGTCAGAGGACATCTTGGGAGAGGATCATGAAAGCCTGAGGTTCTAGGAGGCCACCTCTCTCTCCACCCCTTTGGGAACATCCCTGGGTTGGGTTTGTTAGGGTTAGGCCGAGAACTGAGCGTGGGGAAGGCTTAGTATCCCCTTCAAGGCCTCCCTATCTAATGACTGTGCTGCACCAGGGCCCTGAGTTCTTTTGTCCTCCAAGTCATGGGACTGTCGTTGGAGCGTTACTTCGATTGGGTGAAGATCATATTGTGGGATAAAGCACATAAACTCCGTACTGTCTGCTAAACTCCTCTCCTACGTCTGGCCATATTTTTCTGAGCACCTAGAGAAATGGTGAGAAACTAATGACCAGTTTATAGCAATTTAAAAGGGTGCTTTTCATGTCTAATTCGTACATTCTAAAGTAGCTATACAGTAACCTGTCAAGCATTTTCTTATTTCTTTATGCATGTAATAAAGAATGGGGAAAAATAAGGTAATGAAATCAAAGCTGTATTTTGACTAGTTTGTATACGTATTATAAAAAATTCATAAGCTATCAAAAGCATCCATGATACATACGAAGAATGAAAACAGTATTAAAGTGTATGCCCTTCAGAAAAGGTCAAAGAAAGCCAAGCCTATGGTTTAGAAATGGTAACAATGTACAGATCCAATGAAAAGTTTTAGATCACAGCTGATTTTTAAAAACATCTGGAAAACAAATAAAATCTAAATAAACATCTGAAATAATTAATACATAATGGGTCTGAAATTTTTCTTGCATGTATAATCCCTGATCCTCAGGAGAGAAGTTATGTCTTTTCACTATTTATCCTAGGCAGATATTGGGCACTTGATGAATAAATTAATTTATGAATAAATGAATTAATTAATGAATTAGAATAATGTCAGGGTCTAAAACTCCTGACAAATTACATTTACAATACTTTCAATGTGATAATAGTAAGACACAGAAATACATCTTGAATGTCAAATGTCTCATGGTTGAGTGATAAATCTAAAAATAAGACAAAAGAATTCTTCAGTGTTTAAGGAAAAAACTGTAAATGTCATCCATAAATTTGCTGCCTTTATAAAAATGCAGACTTTTGATTAAATATGTAACAAAAGATATGTCTCATGACCATATTACTTACGATTAGTTAATAATTTGCAGCAAGGGGCAATGAGTTAATGTGTCATTAGTAATATTCAAACAAAATGAAACCTAAGCTAGACTCCTAGAGTAAGCATAGTTGAAGTCAAACACTTATACTAATCTATCGCCTGGTTTTTTTTTTTTGTCATTTTCTTATTTTAGGAGCAGAGATAGAACCCACCACCCCCCTCAAAAATATTTTCAGGTACTGCGATTAGCTCATTTACTTTTTTACCTGGAGATCTTATAAAGTAATATTTTATTTTATCTGATTCTTGCAGAGGATTTGAAATTAAACATTTTCCTTGCACCTGTAAAAATGTGTAAATGATGAAACTGGCAGCATGATGATCGCTTTACAGAGAAGCATTTCCTTCATCATCTTCAAGGTCGTTCAGATTTACGATCTAATCACCAGTCGCTCTTTAACAGGATGCATTTGAATCTGATTAAAAAGAGAAACAAATAGCAGTATGGATTTATTAATAAAATGTGCCTGACCTTTTCACTTATCTACCTCTTTCAACATATTGTGAGTTTAAATTCACGATAAAAGAGGGGCGTTTCTGGGGTTTTAATGTCGGATGTTTCAGCTTCAGAGTGGCTTCGGGAGCTCCCGCCCAGTGATTGGTGTGTGTGGATCGCGGAGGGCGATCTGCTTCCCCTGCTCTTTCTCTTTGGGGTTTAATTACTTCACCTACATCCTAATTCAGGTAACTCATAAAGCTTAGCCTTTGTTGTAGGTCCAACAGCTGTCTTATGTCAGTAGCAAGTAAAATGTTCACAAAGTACCGGAATGCTGCAAGACGGTTTATAGCGCTGCAATAAAAGGCAAATTGAATTTACAAAGATGCATTTGTCACTGATTAAAAACTTACAAAGTTAATTGGAAACACTGTGGAGGTGTTACCACACAACTCGAGGTGTAATGGGTGGTTCTAATTCAGCCTGGAGGAGAGTTGCGGGTCCCATTACGGTCTCACACAGTAAGATGCCCGGCATCGCGCTCCAATTTAAGGTGCAAAGCAACACCGTAAAGATCTCAAATATTCTTTAATACGAGGTGAGTGTAAATTGACTCACGATTGTTCTTGAAAATAGCTAGAGGAAAAAGCCTTCAGTGTTGCAGAAACACTAAATGTGCTAATCACATGGCTTTCCCCTAGAAAGCATATTGAAGGGTTTTTATTTTCCCCAACTGCTACGTTTCTTGTTTTCCTCACATTTACATTGGCAGCGCCACTGCAAGAAGCACGTCAGTTGGGAAGGGAAAAACAAGGCTGAATCAGCCAGCAATTTGAAGTTAGCAGGACCCTCCCTTGGGACCTTGGAGAATTATCTCCACGTAATTCACTTAACCTTTGCCATTTGGGGACTTGGGAAACTGAATGTATTTCTAAACTTGAGGCTTTTAATTGCTGGTTTTAGTGTCACTAGTCCAGCTCAATTGGAGAGATGATGATTGAAAAACAGTTCTAGGAGGCTTTTCACCTCTGGTGCGCATCCTGGATATAATTAAGTTGGTGGCCTGGGGTGGCCTTTAGATTTCTGCAGACAGGAGTGAACAGTTAAACCCCAAGTGATCGGCCTTGTGTGAACATTCTGTGTGCGCCCTGAGTTGGATACAGAAATTCGAATTTTAGACCAGGTATGTGTTAAGCGATTAAAAGGAAAAAAACAGAGATGACTAAATTGAGTAATGGCCTTTGGTAAACTCATTATATCAAATGATCATAAAGTCATAGAATTTTTTGGCTGGAGTCTTACAGACCATATGTTTAAATTCAAATCTCATGTACTAGATTTTATATGTATTTTTTATTTCCGTATAATTTATACTCTATACTTTCCAAAACTCTAATACTATTTATCAATAGCGTTTTTGGTCAGAGACGGCAGTAACTATGAAATTTTTGCGTGTGTTTAATCTGTTACCTCTGCTGGATGGGCAGAGTTTTAAGTCTGATCGGTTCCTTTAGTCAACAAAGGAGACCATATAGCCACACAAATCTATTTTTCTGAAAGCTAGCATCTATTGAGTGCTTACTATGTGCTAAGTGCATTTTGTATTTAACCCCACTTAATCCTCACAACGATGCTATAAGGTAAGTGCTATCATTATCCCCATGGTACAGATGAGGACACTGAGATTCTACAATGTTAGGTAAGTTGGCCAAGTAAGCCTCGGAGCCAGGATTTGCATCTTGTACTGTCCAATTACAGAGGAAGCACTCTCTACTTATGGCCTCATTACCACTGGATTTGTAGTTCAAAGCCCTATTGCAAATATGTAGAGATGACATATTTGCTTGACCTTTGCTGGTTCCCCAGGATTGAGGGACTGGCCGACATCAGTAATTTGTTGAATCGTAGGAGCAAAAGTCAAGTTCATTTCTAAGGGTTAATGTGGTCTAGTGGAAAGTGCGCAGAATTTGGTATTTGAGTCCTAGCCTTCCCTGACAGGCTTCCACTGACCTGGATAAGGCAACTTCTTGAAACTTCAATTTCTTCATCCATAAGATGGGGATAATATACTTTATGGGGGTTAGTGTGAGGAATAAATGAGACAATGTGAAGAAAACTACGGGTTAAACAGTAAAGTCCTATTTAAATAT
The DNA here is from genome assembly GCF_021613505.1 of Equus quagga. NCBI lineage: Eukaryota > Metazoa > Chordata > Mammalia > Perissodactyla > Equidae > Equus > Equus quagga. The sequence continues at coordinate 114,235,715 of NC_060270.1, forward strand.
TAATTACAACTTTTCTTCTTCATATAACATCATTTTCAGAATTCTCAACAAAATCTCTCTAATAAAATAGTTGTACTCACAAGCTGCTTGACAAACTTACTTAAGTATACTTGCAGGGAGCAATGAACATGTATCACAAATACCAATCTTAGGAGTACTCATTTGCACCTGTAGTCACGTGTTATGTTTAGAATTTTCCAGCAGAGCTTAGGTAACTATCAGCAAATTTTCTTCCTGAACGATGCTGATGAATTGTCAAAGGAACCAGTCACTTTGCAACCACCGAGAATCTTGGACATAGAGGAAAATTTCAAGTTTAAAAACTCTGAAAGTTTGCAGAATTTCATTAGAATTTCTGAAAAATCAGAAATGCATCGTTATAGACAAGAGAACACGGAAGAATGTTATTTCATTCCTTGAGGTATAAAAAGTGGTTCAGCCACAGGCACCCAGGAAAGTGTCCCAACCCTCAAATTTACCCTCAAATTCCTTACACTTTTCATTAAGCTTCTTCTTTCCTTTTTTCTTGTATCTGTGGCTTATTGAATTTTGTAAGGCCTTTGTTTTTAAAATTGTCCTTTTATCAATGCTGCTCATTAAGCAAATATAGTGGCAACACAAATCTATTATTATATTTACAAAATATCAACTATCCACGGTTGTCGACTCTTGGCATCCATCCCTAATGAGATATCAGGAGAATCTGAATGATTTCAATCTACAGATAACATAAAGAACAAATCTTAACTCTAGTTCTTTTTCTCACCAAGCTTTTGGTGGAAGAGTCAAAATGTAAAATGGCCCAAAGTTAGAGTGAAATTCACAAACTTAATCAGTTCTCAAAATCTCTGTAGTTGAGACCAACTACCCCATAAGGTATAGATTACTATCATCCTATTCTTTTTATGAATAAGGAAATCAAGGTTTTAAGAGATTAAGGGACTTGTCTAAGATGAGTGGAAGCCAGTCAGAGAAAAACCTGGGATTTATGTAACAAATCCGTTTATAGAAGGGCTCACAGGGACGTCTCTGCCACAGAAGATAATGACTCTCAATACAAGCAAATTTATATTCTCGTCTTTGAACCCAAAGAAGTAGCATCACCTTCCACAAACAGAATCAGATTTATTTATACATATGTGCAAATATATATCAGGAAACAATTCTATGTTTTAAAAACATGTATCTCAACAAATCCTTGTCTTTTGAAAATACGATGAAGCAAGTAAAAAATATAAGGTGAATGATGGGTTGAGAGGAAAAGTTTGAACAACAAAAATATTAAAATAAATGAGAGTTAACTTTCCTTTGTTTCTAAGTAAAGTATTTCCTCTGACCTCAGAGAGTAACCAGACCAAGCTCTGGTTTGAGACCAAGATCTGAGAGATTTCAAGACTTGAATGAGATATGAATGAATTCAGGACAACAGTTTGAATTGTCGTACAGCCTCTTTTGACTAAAGATTTCAAAATATGGACAAATGAACTCACGTATCTTGTTACTATTGGGAGATATTGGTAACACACATAAATTACCCAAATTGTGCCATCTACAGGCAGAGTAGCTGAGCAGCTAAAAGATACCAATTCATGTTTCTTTATTTTTAATTGCTTTTTTCTCCCCAAATCCCCTCAGTACATAGTTGCATATTTTAGTTGTGGGTCCTGTTAGCTGTGGCATGTGGGATGCCACCTTAGCATGGCCTGATGAGCAGTCCCATGTCTGCACCCAGGATCCAAACCAGCAAAACCCTGGGCCGCTGAAGTGGAGCCCACGAACTCAACCACTCGGCCAAGGGGCCAGCCCCTCAATTCACATTTCTGAGGTAAGTGTCTTCTTTATCACTGGACTCTATAGTACTCTCCTTCCTTTTCACATAGTTAAAATTCTGTGTTAGATAGTATGGAATCATCATTGAATTTAAAAATTAGAGTTTAGGTATATTTTGACAGTCACATAACCTCTCCAGGCCTTAGTTTGCTCATCTTTAAAATGTGTATGTACAGGAGAGAGGATTGGGAAGGAGGGAAAGATACACCAGGTTAACAAATTCCGTTTCCAAAGAGATAGTAGCAGCGGTGTGCTGCAACCAGAAGCTTGGGAGCCAGTGGATGTCACATTGGCAGTTTGAAGTTGGCCGTGGGGGCAGTATTTACACCATGGAAATAGGTAAATGCTACAAACGAAGTCCCTTCCCCAAGAGCAGATTGTTAAACACTTACCAGCATGCCACTAGCGTTCATAGGTGCTCTTCCATTAGAGTTCTACTGTCAAACAGGTTTTGGAAACATGAGGTTTTACAAAGTTAAACAGTTCCTTTCTCTCTTTCTCCATATGTCTCCTTTTTCTTCTCTCCCTCCCTCCCTTCCTCTTTCTCCCTCTGTCTTTCTTCTTTTCCCTCCTTTCTTCCTTCTCTTGCCCTGACAAATAATCTAATTCTTAAGGACACCGAAGAAGAGATATACATCACCTCACGTTACAAAACTTTATAAAAATGCTCTTTAGACATGTCTTTTAATCCTTAAACTTCCATTCTTCATTGAGACTGATCGAATCTTCTCCCATCTCTCTTCTCTTTCTCCACTTTCTCTGAGATCTATTTCTTTATTTCTTTTTCAGGGAGTACAGCACATAGTTTGTATAAAATAATAAAAAGTATAAGTATGTTTAGAGAATAAATATGAAAGCCCCCTATCACCACCAGTAGGGATTTTTTTTTTACTGCAGATCTACTGAGACTTTTCTATGCTAACGTGCACTGTGAGCCTCCAGCAGGGATGTTTCAAACTTTATTTGAACACAGAAACTGTTCCCCCAAACACCTATTAACATGTTGAAGAACATAAATATTCTTTGGAAGGAAGTTTCAGAAATTATGGACTAATAGATTTCTAAGAACGCTTTGAATTACAAAATTATACTATGATTCTAAAGATGGCTATAATTTCAGGTTCAGGATGAGCTGCATGAGGTCCTAGTTTTTGGATAACCTTGTGAAATAAGGACAAATAATTCTGTTGACTTACTTCCAGGATGGTAAAGATTCATCTTGTTTTCAAGTATTGGAATGTTCAGATCTCTTTTGATGCTTATCTAGAAATATGATCCGTATAGAAGATTTTGTGAAATTTCAAGAAATGTTATACTGTCACTCTAATTCAAAAGATGCTAGAAATGTAGCCTGCGTGATGTGCCTTTTGAAGTAGAAAATGAATTCTAAGAATTAAGTGTATTTAAGAATGTATCTACAGATGGACACAAATACAGAGATAGAGGGATAGATAGATAGGTAGATACAGATATAATTTTAAGGATTCTAGAAGAAATTTGGGATCCATGAATTATATTTAAAGTCTAGCTTTTACTTCTACTGATCCCGTTCACTAAATTCAAATTGATTCTATGTTATATTTGCAAGTTTATGCCGACTGCTTCCACCAGAGGTTAAAGGATGTTATAAGACTCTGATTCCCTCTTAAGGAAAATTTATCCAATTAACTCCTTTGATTTATTGTCAGATCCTTTAAGACAAATTGTAGATAACTTGTAGTTATTGAAAACAGTACATTTGCCTGTGAAATATGGTATCATTATGAAGCATAATATGAGCGCCTGGTCCAATGCCTTGCTCGTACTAGGTTCAGACTACCAGAGTTCTTGTTAGGTTGAATTAGTATATGGATTCGGATAATTGCTGTTAAAATAAGGTGAGATGTTAAAAGACTAAAGTAAAGCAAAAGGCCAAGGGAGATGACAACATGAATTACAGGAATTATTGAACTCTTATTCCAGAACACAGAGATAAATCTTAAAGATCGCCTTCTTTAAACTCGCCCTGTATCTTATTGAAGAAAGCAATAAAAACCTCCGTCTGGTCTCAGTGTGTTAAATGCTACTGCTGAAAGGGTGTGAGACTGACGGGATCCAGTGGTGAGTTGTAAGTGACACAGGCAGGGAACTGTTAACAATTAACCTTTTTCTCCCTCTCGGAATTCACAAGGGACTCGGTCCACAGGAAGCTAGAGTTAGCTTTCTTCTCCTTTCAGTTAGGAGAAAATGCCTTTTGCAGAAAATATTGCCTGCTGACCATATCGAAGATCACATTGAGAATAAGTTAGTTTAACATCACGATCCACAGGTTAGTTAAGTGTTGAAAGAAGTTGGTATGGATAGAGGTTGGGAAGACCTACTCTTAAGAGGGTAAGCGCTGATTAATGTCCAAATCCAAGGCAACCTGAACAGGGAAAATAAAGATATCACAAACAACTCTTGTCAGAAGCAGAGATAAGCTAGGATGATTTTCAAATGATTTTGGAATATTCCTAAGGGACAGATTAGAAATTCTTACTTACTTTGAGGATGAGTGTACATGAAATGCCAGTGATACAGTATTGAAGACGCTTTTTATTCTCTCTTGTTTTCCCAAAAAGAGATACTCTCAGCTCAAGGGAAATGACTCTTTTCCCATAAAAGTAGAATTGTTTTTAGGAAAAGAAAGAACAAATGCTGAAATGAGCTGAATTCATGTGAGTAGTAGGTTAAAATTATTCTTTGCAAGCTCCATGTGGTTTTGTGAACTATTGTATACACAGTGTCCAACATATATTAGGCAAATAATACATATTTGCTGAGTAAATAGTGAGCAAATGAATATGTGCATGATTTTTTTTTACTGGGGAATGTAACCTATATTCGGAGTGGTTTTGTGCCTGGGAAAAAATCAGGGGCTCTAATGCAATGTTAGAATAGTAGAAAGATGTTGAAGAACTAGTAGTTTCTCCCGCTGCCATCCACAACAGCCCCTCTCCAACCCCAGCCTGAATCTGAAACACTAGTACTAAATAGTAATGTCAGCCGTATGAATGATTTTTTTAAAAATGTCGGTGGATAGAGTTCAGTGAGCAAATAGAAAAAAGATAGGTAGGTACCTTTATATATACCCAATACAAGTTGATGGATTCAATTTTCTTTTTGGCAAATTAGTATCTCTATTATTTATAATAATTACCTAATTCCATCATGCTTAGCTAAGACTTGTGATCTTATTGTGTTTTCCCCCTTTATTCCAAGACTCTTATTTTCACCAGTGATGGGCGTTAACTCTGGTACCATAAGAGTGTTGGAGAAATCTCTCGTCAGGAGGTAGCCTTAACTCATGGCGGAACCAGGTTACTGAGGGAAGACGTCCTCACCCACAAGAGTCTGTAAGCACTAGCCTCACCTCCTCACACCTGAATTGATTGTCCAGTCATCTTCTGTCACTTCTCCAGGTCCCACTTCCTGTTTGGAACATTTTGCCCTTGTGTCTGACAACTACGAGAATGTAGTTCTCAAGCCCCCTTAACCTATGTTATCCTCTTGACTGCACTTTCTACAGTAGGAGGGCCAGAGCCACACTCAGCCTCAGATCCTAGAATGCCAGCCTTGGCCAAAAACCTAGCCTTCTGTCCTTAGAGGGAAAGTTAGTCTTGGTTCTCGGTTCCCTCAAGGGAATTTAACTCTAATTCATCTCTAAGGTCATGTTCAGATAGAACAGTATGAATTTTGATTTTGATGGTTCTAGGATTCTACTTACTACCTTAGGAAATAGTAACCATAGAATATAAACGGCCCATTCAAAGGTCTGGCCTCTGTTTGGCCATGTGGATGGAAGGAGCAGAAAAGCTGTAGGATATACTTGAGAAGGTTGCTGTGGCCAACAGCAGCCATGTGTAGGGGACTGCTCCCCAGGCTCCTGCAGAAAGGGTGCATACACGTGCTGCCACTCCTGTAGGTGTGGAGTGGGGGTGGGGATGTCAGGCTTATTTGCCATCTCGCCCAATCACTGAAAAGATTATGATGTCCCTCCCCACTAACCTGGTATCTATTTCAAAATTAAAATATTTCTTCACCATGAGACTCAAAACTTAGACTAAAATGAAAAGTATTTGTGTATTTTTTAAAAGGTTTCTTGATTGCAAAATTTGGGACAGGTTCAAAGTTCAAGCTGAAATTTTCTCATTGCTACTATAAGCATATATTTGGACCTTCCTGTTTGAAAATCTCACCCTGACATTGAGTTTGGGTCTGAAGCTTTGCCCCTTGTTGTTGCCAAATGCCAATGCCATGGTTCTATCAGTCAACCAGAAAGTGGAGAACTGAGTCTTAAAAACCAGACCCAGGTGCACAGATTAACCCTACTGATGTCCCCAGCCCTTTTTCCATTGCTGTAATTCAGTAGCAATCTCATCTCTTCTAGGGCTTCACTGTCACTTCTAGGTCACTGATTCAAGAAAGCCCTCTCCAGGTCCACCCTGAATGACCCCTGACACTCTATTTTCTCCCTGATGCTCAGCTCACCAATTTCTCCAACATTCTCTCAGCCACATAACTCACAAAGTTAGAGGTAATTTTTGACTCCTTCCCTTCCTTTTACCCAGTCAGTCACTGATTCCTCTCTTTTCTACTTCTTTCATTCATCTGTTCATTTACCAGCAGTTACCATGTCCCTTTATGCCCTTGGCACTGTATTACGAAATGTGGCTACAACTGGCTCTGCCTTCATGCAGCCTGCAGACAAGCAGGTTTGAAATCTCTCCTGCATCTTGCCCCTTCCATTCTGATCCCTTAGTTCCTGTTCCCACAGGCCCTGGACTAAAGCTACTTAGTGCTAATGCTGATCTTTTAATCCAGCTTACATATGGGCCTGCCAGATCAATCTTCCTAAAACACAGAGATGATCAGTTCATTCCTTTGCTCAAAAACTGTCAGTGGCTTTCTATTCCCTACTGTAATGCAGCCTGTTGTAGTAGAAGGAACACTGGGCCAGGAGTCTGTAGGCTGGGTTCTGGAAGAGCAGCAGGCTGCAATGGAAACCAAGTAGGTTTCTAATCCCGGCTCTGCCTAAAACTCACTGTCTGGCTTGGGATCCTTTTCTGGATCTTTGTTTCCTTATCAGTAACGGGATGGAGGGTGGGGAGTTGGGTGTGGTGAATTCTAAACACCCTTTCAGCTCTTATTTTCTATTTGTTATTTTTGCTCTATTTTCAGAGCCCTACCTCTCTGCAGACTCAGGGCTCTTTGAACTTTGGCATATCTTCTAGCATGTGTACAGGAGATTTCTAAAGAAATTTAAGAAAAGTTTTCTAAGGACTTCTGCTTTTTTTCCTATGGAGTTGGAAGAGTTTTTTTCTTTTACCCCCAGCGAGAGATGGTTTCATAATTCTCTGCTCTCTTGTTTCTTAATGTGAAAATAGTTACCAGCGCAGCCCTTAGCTATTGCACACACATGGCTCTCCCCAGAGTCAGCCCAGGCATGTCAGAAAGGGAGAATTAGGAAAACGAAGGCTGGCTCTGTTGTTTGAGTAATCAACATGCTTATGGTTTAAAACGGTGAACACGAACACATCTTCTGGTGCTAAGTGAACATTAGTGCAGATTAGAAAATAATGACTCTCTCCCAGGTTGGGCTGTGGCCACTGACTTTCACAGTGGCTTTTCTGCAGCACCCAGCTCAGGAAGACCAATAATGATTCAATTTTTCCTGTTTCTAAGAGGTTTCAGCCTCGATATGCTGAGGCCTCCTTTCTATCGCTCAACGTTCAGGTGACAGCAGCGGCAAATTTGGAGCAGCAGTGGCCTTTGGAGCACCGATATTTAAGAGTAGCCATTTCTACACGTGAAGCAAATATGGTTGTGAATATATTTGGATTTATATTAGGAAAAAAATCATATGTTCCCAGAACAGAAGTATGCAAGCTCGCTGATTTTCCCCCTTCTTTGAAGGTTCTATGGCAAATTTGTTGTTGAGTTATGGTCATCACAGCTACATAAGGAACAGCAAGGAAAAATGATAGCCTATCATATATTACCATGATGTTCCTGTGTTATTCATGGTGATTATACTGATTCTAGAGGTATATCATATTGACTACCAGCTCGTGACTTACCCACTGCTGTGCCCCCTCTGTGACCTCCACAGCTCCTGAGTCCTGCCTGCTGGCTTCATGGGGACCTTGTACATGCAGAGAAGAGTATTATGGGGAGATAATGAGAAATAGTTCTGAATCTTATTATTACGTTTGTAATTATGTACTTGAATTTCACTTAGAGAACAGCAATTGGTAGTTTTGGTTAGAGAGAGAATAATGTATGTTAGGTGCTTGTGTAGTTTACATAAGTTTTTGACAATCATTTTCCTTGTAAAATCATGCCGTATAAAACCATGTCCAAATTGTTTAGAAAATAATTACTAATTTCTTAGCAGAATATGCTTAAGCTAGATCATTTTGGTGGCCATTATGTATAAATGAATAAAGCAGGTTGTAGGAATTTTGTATTTGTCCTGAGTTTTTTGATAGTCTGGTTTTAAAAAACAGAAGTTAGACTATATTTCAAAAAATGTTTTGTCTTACCCCCACTCTTAGCTATTGTTCTCCCCAAATAGGGTATTATTATTCTTTCTTAATTGAGCTGATATTTATAAAGCACTTGGAAGAGTACCTGGCACGTAGTGTTAATCAGGATTTAAGAAAAAAACTGCAAAACTTAATTAAATTAATTAAAAATAAAAACCTCAGCAGCATTTTGGGGGAAAGTTCCAATAACTTTGGCATTATCAGTAACTGATGTATGAAAATAATTTTAGGATTTATCCCAAATAAATGAGATTTTAAACCAGATTGATAAAAGTCAATATTTGTGTTCAAAAATACATTAAATTTATTTTACGCAAATTATTATTCATGCATACTGTAGAAAATATATGTAAATATAGATTTAAAAATTCCACTACCCGGAGACAATCATCTTCTCATTTTATACGTTTTCCCAGAATTTTTTCCCTCTATGTATATATGCTATACATATATAACTATTTATTTAAAAATATAAATGTATATGCATATTAAATTATATGTTTAAAGATATACATTAATATCATACATATTTTAAATACATTTTTTAGCGGGATCTGTTTTTCTCGTTCATTTGAGGGCTCAGTGAGTCCCTACAAAGCAGTTTCAATTATGGCCGTGTTGATGACCGCGTGGCAGGCCCGAAGCTCTGTGCTCTACGTGTATTGTTTTATTTGGTCCTTATAACTCCTCAGAGATAGCTGCTGTTCCATCCACATCACACATGAGGATCTGAGAATTAGACTGAGGAACTTAGCAAGACCACAGAGCTGGTGTCTGACCTGGAATTGGAATCCACTGTGCCCTGAAGCACTGGACTTCCAGGCTAGGTATCTCTATGGACTAAGATAATAACTCATTATTTTTCATACCAAGGGCAGTATCTTCATAAAGAGCTGTACAAATCAGTCATCAGGAGCCACAAACTCTATTCAACCCATTTTCTACCTTGGTGCCTGTGTTCGACTTTCCAGCTGAGATTTCCACAGCATGAAAATCAAAAGATCTGGGTTTTTATCCCATCCCGATTCTAATCAACTGTATGACCCAACACAAGTCATTGTCCTCCTATTGGTTTCTTTTTTATTGTCTGTAACAAGAGGGAATTGGGCCATGAGTTATTTATTCACCTACAATTTATTGAACATGTTTGAAAGGACAAGTTAGACACCGAGATAACAAAAGAAATGAGATATCCTTCTCCTCTAGCAGAATAAAGACCGCTGGGCTTCAGTGAGCTGTGTGCTTTGACAGAGGTGTGGGCGTGGTGTTGATGGAGGCAGGAAAAGGAGCGATACCTCCTCCAGCCCTTCCCGCTCTGAACGACTCTAGAAAGACTGGCCTTTACTCAGTTGGATCTCTTCTATATCCTTTCGATGTAACTCATGTTAAGGTGAAAAATATGTTTGCTGAAGCTTTAAAAGTACTGTCACATGAATAGTGGCTTAGCTCACTTAGACACTTATCAGAGAAAATTGCAATGACAATGTAATGTTAGCCATTTGGCTTCTTCTTTGGGGGTAGGATAAAAGCTTTGAGTATGTTTTTAGTTTTGAGTTAGCTTATTATAAATTAAGAAATGATTTGGGCTTTGCAAAATTAAGAATTCCATCATTCCTTTTCATTCCATTGAAAAATAAAGGCAAGGTATGTAAAGATGGAACTCACCCCATGCAAAAATGGACATTTGCGTTTTTTCTTCATTAGTAATGCGGGAAGGTCTTTAGATAAATTGTTGGAAATAGAAGCCTCACACCTCATATTTCTTAGTAAAATATTTGTAAAGGAAAGAAGTTCAAATCTTATTTTGTTAAAGTAAATTAAAAGGCATATTTCTAAAGAAATTTCTGTAACCTATTTATTTTTTATTTACATGCTGCCACATTCTACAAAGAGATCATCTATAACCTTGCTTTTTAGTTAAATAAAATTATAAATCCTTCTTATTGGTGCAGCAAATAAACATTTGCATGTTGTATTACTAAATATTGCTTCCAAAATATTCGTAATTTATTGACTTTAGGACATTTTACATCCCAAGATTTTCTAAGTATAGGCTTCAATACTTTGACAAATAGGGTAACCAAATTGTCATTCATTTATTTATTGTAGAATTTCAGGTAAAAAGGATAGTATGATAATTGTAAGGACTGAGGAATTGACAATGTTCATATTCAACTGAAATTTAAAGAGCTAGATCTGTAGGAGGAGGAGAGGGAAATGGGGAAGAATAGGCTTAATTCACACTTCCTTAGGAACGATTTTGTTGAAGGGTACCCAAAGTCCCAGTGAGGGCACTGCTAAGCCAATGCAGGGTGTCCCTGCACCCATACACTAACGTGGTAACGACACCCAAAGAGCAGCCAGGCTTGAGAACCCTGGTCTCCTGGGGTCTTGTTCTAGGGCTCTTTCTACTATACCACCCTGCCAATAAATAAATAAATAAATAAATAAATAAATAAATAAATAATTTATTGGCAGGCCCAAGTAGACTTTACTTACATCTTTATGGTTCAAAAACAGGATCGTGAATGTAATTGTGCTATTACTTACCCAAAATGTCTACTAATAACTCAATAACAGGTATATTAGCCAGAAAGCCAAAAGAACACAGTCAATGTTAACCAACTTTAAATGTAACTGACACATCAATTGTAACTGTTATGAAATGCAGGGGAAAATTACAAAACCATGAACTCAGATTCTAATTTAGAAGTCCTAAACTTCACGGGCACCCTTTGAAAACTGAATTTGCACAGGTCACATCTCATCGGTTAAATCTGATCCTGAGCTGCAAAGTTCTTCAGTGAACTTATGCATAATATCTTTCCGGTTCTATCTTGAAGAATATTCACATTACTCTGTGATTATGCAGAGAAGACAAACATTAGCTTGTTATTCTTCCAGTGCCTTTCCCCTGGGGGGCTGTATGTACTTCAGGTTCCGATTTGCAGACGGAGGGGAATGTGGGTCACCGAAGGCTCTCCAATAATGGATGGTACATAAAGAGATAAGAGAAACCACTCATCTCCTTTTCTGATAAAAATGTTATTTGCAAAACCTGTTATTTTTCTAGGCATTTTTAAAGAATAAATAGCCCTTTTCCATTTAGGTGTCTGTTTTTGGAGATTTATCTCAGGGTTAGGCAAAGAAGATGATAACCCCTTTGCTAGGGTGTCCCACTGCTCTTAGCTTCCTGATTTTATTGCTGAGTTTCCCCTTGATTTTTCCCAGCTGGATCACCTTTGCCCAGGGGAGACTTTCCTGGCTCATGCCACTCAGAATGCTATTATTTCTGAACAATTAAAACGCAATCCACATCTCCTCTAATCGACAAATGTCAATGATTATAATGAAAGACTTGCCAATATTTTAAAACCAGAATGGCTCTGAGCTGCTGGGTAGCAGGAAGCCAGTGAGAGATGGGTGGATGGATCACCTGACACGGAGCCTGGCAATAAAGGAAAAACTAAAGGGGGTGAGATAGGTGGAGATAAAGGTGAAAGCATTTTTATTACTTGGCAATCCATCATTTTAAGGAGGAGGGAGCCCCAAAGAACAATGGAACTATGCAGATATGGTGAATCTGGCTGAAGAAACAAATGTTACGTTACAATGGGGTTGTCAGTTGGCAACATCTATTTATTGAACACAGCATAGAGCACCGTTCTAGGCGTTATGCCAGGGCTTAAATTATGGGCACTTTCAGACTCACACCCCCTCCTTTCTGTAACTTGGAGAATAGGGAGACAGGGAAGAGATGTGTGTTTCCTCCCTTTCCTTCAAGTCCCTACTGTAACTAATTACATATGCTACTGAAATGATTTCACGCCATGATAGTTTTTCCTAACGCCAACATCCCGTTAAGGAAAAAGGACTCCTTCCTGATTAGCACATTAGTACAGTTTAATAAATTATAGTTATCACACAAGAAGAAACAATAAGGATAAAGTAACACTTTGTTTATGCTGAGACGTGTATCTGTTTTTCCGGTTTCTTAAGGCCCCTTTAAACATAGGGCACTCCCTGCCTTCCTCTTCTGCCTTTCACTTCCCCAGCCCACCCCGCTGCCTCCCTTCTTATTTGGAATAACCAGTTCCCTCCCCACCCCAGGACTTCACAGGAGCACAGAGCCACTTGCAAAAAAAGTAAGGAAGCCAGTGGGGAGGATAAAAATCTCTTGAGCAGGTGGTTTAAGCTATGGCTGGAATCTTCCTTACTCCCCCCACCCCTCCTTCCCCCATTCAATCAACCAGAGCTTCTTCAGGTACAACTAGGTCCTCCGTGGGGACGCAGAGCGCCTCTTGAGCGTGCTGAGACTTTTACTCACTTTCACATGGTATGAATTTAAGCAAATCAACACGTGACACAGGGCAAAGATGCTTTGATGCTGGTGCGAAGAGAAGGTGAGCAGGACCAGGACAAGAAAAAAGCACAAGAGAGGTTGCTGGAACTCCATTCACATCAGCCCTTCTCCTCTGCACTTGCTTGCCATGACCCCACCTTCCTGTGCACTTTGAATCCCAACATCCTCCCCCAGTGTTGGGAGGTGGCTACATTATGGTCTAATTATATAGTTATGAGCTGAATTTGGTCCTCTCTAAATTCCTCTAACCCCCAGTGCCTCAGAATGTGACTGTATTTGGAGATAGGCCTCTCAAGTGGTAATTAAGTTAAAATGAACCTTTAGGATGAGTCCTAATCCAGTCTGACTGGGGTCTGTAGAAGAAGAGAAAATTTGGACTTGCAAAGAGACAGCAGGGATGTGTGTGCACAGAGCAAAGACCACGTGAGGACACAGCGAGCAGGCGGCCATCTACCAGGCAGGGAGAGAGGCCTCAGGAGAAATCAACCCTGATGGCATCTTGATCTTGGACTTCCAGCCTCCAGAACTGTGAGAAGATAAATTTCTGTTGTTTAAGCCCCCCAGTCTGTGGCATTTTGTTATGGCAGCTCGAGCAAACTTAACACATATATGATGGAGTCCTGGACAACAAAATGCTCTCATTTCCCTGGAGTATGTATTGAGTCCATCCTATTATATACAGCTCCTGCTTGCTGAGGGTTTATTGTGTGCGATACTGTGCCAAATGCTTTCCTGTATTATCTCATTTAATGGTTAAGCCAAATCCTCTTGACAACCTCTTGAGACCAGATTTATCCAAGAAACTCAATATTGTAGCAAAGCTGTTTTAAAGAAAAGCTGAAAGTAATTTATCTTATAATTTGTAATATTCCATTACATTTCAAGATAGTCCCAATCTAAGAACTGCTAACAATTTAATTTACCAAAATCATTAAACCAAATAACATCTTTAGTCGTGGCTTCTAAATGGGAGAGCTCTTTCAATGCCATCTTTGGGAAGAAACAGAGTAGAAAACATATCTATAAACAAGAATTAATTGCTATAGGTTACTTGGAAAGGGAAAAATGTCAAGTTGATACAACAAATATTATTGACCCATGGATTTACAACTATATAATAATTTAGTACCTGGTTTATTTCTTAAAGACTGAGTACATTTCTCCTTCTTTTCTCCAATTATATTGCATGTACAGGACATTTTGATAGTCAAGCAGAAAAGATACATACACCATCTCAATCTTTGTTGTCTAATTAAAAACTTTTTATGCATAGCAATTTTCCCATTTTGCATTATCGCTCGAGCTCATTTCTCATGGAAAAAAATTAGCATCAGTTTAAAAGAATATTTCTTTAATCACCAGTTCTGATTGTCAGCAGTACCATTTTGTAGATAGGTTTTAGCTGACTAACAAATCTTTTATTTTATTGGCTGTCTCATTTTGCTCTCTTTCATATTTCACATTTATGGTCTATTCAGACATTCTCCTGTTTTGTTAAGTAGGAATCTGTGTGGTCTTTGATGTAACACATAATTTATTTGACAAGGAAATATGAGTCTGTGCCCTGAATCTACATTTAACTGATGGATTGAGAAATTTAAAAATTGCAACAAGATAGACTCTCCCCCAGATTGCCATAGTACTAGCATTTCGCTAATCTATTTGGAAGTGAATTTGCATATCTGTGTCTATATATGAATATACTGATATTCACACAGTCATGCAACTGTACCCGAGTGTTTTCATTAATAGAAAAAGAAGTCTCATTTTATTAGTCATTGATGGTTCCTGTGGAAAATTTTTACAGATTTTTTTCCTAAAATTAAAATCAAGATAGTTGTTTTATTTTATCTTTATATAGATAGTTATAGCTTTATAAAGTGAGCCATAATGTCTTCAAGTCTACGCTGCTCATTCTTCAACCTAGTAAATGGAAGTTCTATTAGCCTTTCCAGATTTATATATTTCATACATTTTCCCAAGTCTCTGTCCCAGTTCTGGTAATTGGAAACTTACTTGCAGCTCATTCCCTCTCCTCAAACAACTTGTCAATTAATCTTTGCAAAATGAAAGTTTTAAAAAATATGGCTTTCATATTTCAATCATGTTTATTTCCAATCATCTCAAAATGTAGAAATTAAATAACACTTGGGGGTCTGCAATGTTTCTTACATGTCATGTAAGGTTTGAAACGTCCCTTTGATATTCAATATGACTACTACTTATGTGCAATGGATGAGAATAAGTGGTTAAAATTATTTGTGCTAGAAATCTCCCTGCTTCGTTTACAGGTGTGAACAAAATACTAACTATGCCAAAAGTGTTTTTCATGAATGTACTCCATTTCCATTGACATTTTTGACGGTCATCTGCAACATGCTAGGCCATACTGAGCTTTGGGGAATCAAACAAAGGTTCTACTGTGTATTGGACATTTACATTTGGATGAACTGGATGGAGTCGTTGCCCATCCTGGACTACTGAGCCCGTTGTCTCAGGCAGGGTTGGAGTTACCATCTCCTAATAGCAGCTGAGCAGAGAGGGAAGAGGTCTCTCATTCGGTGCAGACCCGGTTATTAGAACCTACTCCCATGCAAGAGACTGTACTTTTACAAAGGTGAATCAGACCCTGATTTTTCCCACTTTAGTGGCCCCTATCTACCCACCCTCACTGTCTAGTCCCCCATCCTGGACTGCTTAAATGTTTGTTTGAAACTCCCTTTTTCTTCCTTGGCATTTATTTTAACTTGTTTTACTAATATGGCAGAAAGGAGCATGTTTCATCACGAACATCACAACCCTAATATTCATCCCTGAGGAGAATGGTAAAAACTCGACCTTCCGCCGGGGTTGAAGGCAATCTTTCACGGTCTTGGGAACATCTTGATGTAAACTTTTATGCTATTTACCTGCCCTCTGCCCTCCTAGATCTCAGATTCCTTTAGAAGCAAACGTTCTCATTCTTAGAACGTACTCTCCTCCAGTTAGAAAGTACACCGTATCATATATGAATGCAATTTAATAACTGCTCTTACCCTTTGGGAAAATTTCCAAACTTTGCCTAATCTTCTGTTTGTCTTACAGCCAATTGACTCCTCAACCTGCTGGGAGAGAAAGACTGTAGCATATACATGTAGTTTCTTTCTCTCTTGCCTTTTTCATTTTTTTTCTTCTCATTTATCGT
Source organism: Equus quagga (assembly GCF_021613505.1). Taxonomy (NCBI): domain Eukaryota; kingdom Metazoa; phylum Chordata; class Mammalia; order Perissodactyla; family Equidae; genus Equus; species Equus quagga. The sequence continues at coordinate 114,251,658 of NC_060270.1, forward strand.
TGAATGTTAACAGAATTAAAATCCAGTAATAATTTCTTACTCTGATGATGTATAAAGTAATATGAGCTCTTAGAGTCTGATAGAACTAAATTTGACTCTGGACATTACTACTTACTGTATGACTTTAGGCAGTTTCAATTCTCCTCTTTGAGCCTCAATTTCCCCATCTGTAAAACCCACCTTGCAGAGTTATGCAAACAGAAATAAAATGTTTAGCACAAACTTAACACAAAGTACATGCCCAGTAAGTGCTGTTTTTTAAAAAGCAGTATAGCATAGAGGTTAAAAGCGTAGACTCTGAAGCCAGACAGCCAGGATTCATAGTTCCAGCTCTATCAGTTAATAGAGCATGGGCAAGCTACCTGACTTCTTGGTGTGATAATAGTAATTTACTTCCTAGGGTTTTTGTGAGGATTAAATGAGTCAATATCTGCAAAGTGCTCAGAATAGTGCCTGGCATCTGGTAAGCATTATTTAAGTATTATTATTTTCCTCTTCTTTCTCCAAGATACGACCCTGATCTCATGAGTGTAATGGTTTCCCAATCACTGGAACCAAAGTTGGACTGGGACTGGCTGGTCAAAAACAGCCTTCTTTGGCCAATCTTCCAAGCGCTGCTCCGATGATAACACTTTGTCTTTTCTTGAAGAAGGAAAACGTGGAGGGTACATTCTATCTGCTATGAGCCATGAATTAGAGAGATGGCAGCCCTTGCCAGGATGCTGGCTGGATTGGTTGGCTATAGCTCACAATCATTCTTACTCATGTGGGAATCCAGGAAACCAAGCTAAGCTTAAGGAAAGAGAAGCCCCAGGAGTGAACCTGTGAGCGCTGAATTCTATACCTTATCAGCACTCGAAAATGTGAGAGACTGCTAATTATTTCAGCAATAGTCAATCTCATTTATTTATGTAGGCGGGAACTGAGAGTCAAATGAAATCCTAGTGGAAACTAAGTTGAGAAAAAAAATCAAGATCAATTTTCTTTTTCTGTAAATCAAAAAGAGACCATTTAAATACGTAACAGTGATGCCTGTATTCAGCTTGAAGAGACTGAGATGAAGGTATGGGAATTGAGTCCACTTCTGGAGGATGGTGATACATACATTACACAGACCTTTATGAACACAAATTAAAGATAAAGTAAAGATAATGTATACAGCATGGAGCTCTGGAATTCTAACTTGTTCTCATTGTCTTGCCTGAGCAACAGTGTGATTAAAGCAATTGATTTTGTTTTTATCATTTCATCGTTTTATCCTTCATCAGTAGCCTCTTAGAATCCTTATTCATTGCTATAAACAAAAGCAATGTCTTGACTTCATAAAACGAATACCATTTTTGCTTCAGTTTTATTTTAGACCTGGTTTTGGCTCATGATGAATTGCTGAATGGTTGGTTTCCTCACGCTCCTTTTTGCTAACCTTTCCTGACAGCTTCTGGATTGCTCTAGCTAGTAATTTGCTCCATAATAATGGCTACTGTGAGGTGTCTCCTAACTATTTCCTTTATTTTTAACAAGGATTCTTAACACCCTCTGTAGGTGACAATATGCAATTACAGATATAGAGTGTCCCCCAGGGATGGCCACTCACAGATGCCACCAGGATTTTTGTAGTGCAACTGTTAAATGTAATGAAAACAAAGAATCACACTCTCCAAACATCCAGTTCAAATAAAATTTTAATTAAAAGTTATGAAGGCATTTTATTGATTAACAATCTTAGTAATTAAAGAGTGTGGTCGACATTTTTTTTCCTGGTTGGATTTGTTCTTCCTCTGAGATCTCTAATTGTTGTATGGTTTTACATTTATTGATAACTCTGTTTGATGAATGCAGATGCCACCTTTTACAGCCATCGTTGACAGAGTAATCATATTGTGAGAAACACCAGGCTTATGTAGTAACAGCTGTTGCAGTTATCCATGCTGACATCCATCGGGGAAATGTGTTTGCTGCTATCATGGGGACACAATAAATGGAAGGTGCAATAAAGCACAAGCTAACATTTTGAATATCCTTACAACTCTAGGAACTTTATTGCATATTACAAGCACTTTGATCTCTGTCCAGTACTTAAGTCTTAATTATCAGACTAATTGCACAGACTATGTTCATTTTCAGTGGTAATCCTTTTGTGATTAGCTTCTGTGTTCAATAACTGACTTATCCTTTAATTAAAAGGACTATTAACCTTAAGGCTGCTGTGGTGTCTTGGGATTAACCCATACAGAGTTAATGTTTAATATCATTGTAAAAGCTTTTGCTGAAAGGTGTAGCATAAAAATGTGGAGAGGGAAAGCCATGAAATGTATCTCACTTTTCTGATGTGCAAAAAGCTCTGCTAACAGAGAGGGTTTTAACGAAGCCCCTTGTAGATGAAATCTCCTAAGGGCCTACCTTACTGTAGGCCACTGGATTAACCCTTTGAACCTTGGACTCATTTACAGGAAGACAGTGCTAACTTTAGGATAAGGCAGAGTTTTCTCTCCATTTTCAAAATCATTAGATGTGTGCGTGATCAGGGTATTTAGCTGCTGGTGGTCCAGAGTAGAGAATTTCTTTTTTTTTTTTCACCCTTATAGCTGAAAGTTTCTTGATATTGATTTCTCCGGAAAGACTCGCAGCCCCTTGAAAATAGACATAACAGTGGCACATTTATCCACAGTCCAAGCGGTGCATGGTCAAAGTGGGTAAAACTTAGTTCACAGGTAACTACTGAAACGATTAAGGAGCAGATGCACGGAGAATCAGCAGCACAGTGCGGAAAGCTTGCCAAAAAGCCAGGTGCAGCTGCTGGAAGCGCTCTGTTTCTTCCTCGCTTTGGCATCTGGGTTCTGCAATGAACATTTTTCCCTAGTGTGGCCCTGGCACAGGGTCTATGGCTGCACCAGCCACTTAGGATGAGGAAGAGAAACGGTTCCTCTGATTTCTCCCTCTCTTGCTCATATCCTTCCTCCCAGGAGAAGAGGCCCTTCATTGATTTCTCACCCCTGGTGTCTTCACGTGTCACATGCAGGCTGCTGGGACTAAGGAGCTGTGGGAATGCCTCCATTCTAAGCCTCTTGGGCCAGCAGGAGGCCCAGTAAATGCTGTTCTGTCTTGTCTTCCAAATTTTACTTCTATTAGTGATGTGAAGACTAGCCAGACAAGAATTTTTCTTCAATGGTACATTTTTTTCAGGAATTCAGCAATAACATGAAATATTTACCAAATAAGCATTGCCATCTGCCAGGGGATTCTGTGTTGAACAAGAGGGCGAGATACCATCCTCCTTAAGCTTAGAGTCCAGCTAGTGGCATAGTAACTCCTTCCAGCCCACCTTCCATTGCTGGGGGTGGTGGCACAGCAAGGGGACTGACTCTGCCCTGAATAGACTATGTTCTTTCTGGGTTTAGAATTCACTGGGTATTTTGTTCTTAATAATGTATAGGGAGTTGCATGTGATGAGTGGGGCTGGTAAAACATTGCCAATGTTAGCGGGGAGGGAGTCTACGCCGGCAGTTGCGAGCATCAACTCTGGAGCTGGATAGATACCAGTTCAATCCCAGCTCCATCGATGATCAGCTGTGTGACTGTAGACAAATTACTCCCTTTCTGAAGCTAGTCTTCCTCTACTGTAAAATAGGGATATTACTGGTGTGGTTGTAAGGAATAAATGAGATTGCATTTGTGAAGCGTTTAGCACAATACCTGATGCATAGTGTTTGATAAATGGTAGCTGTCAGTATCCAGATTTAAGTTTCTGGATCTTGAGAGACTGCTCAGTAGCTAAGAAATTAGGGGGCAATATGCTACCTATAGTGGTTAGGATGATACTAATTTCTTATAATTCTGGGCTATACAGTCCCTCCTCGGACCCTTGCTGGAGCACCAAGAAGTAGGCTCCTTTGCTGACGACAAGACCGAGGCTTGGGCTAGGTGTGTGTCTTGCTCAGGCTCACATGTTGTAGGTGAGGGACTTAGAATCAAACCAGTGTCACGTCACCAAGCCCAGCACTCTATGGCTAGCAATTTTACTCAAGGAGACAGAGGCACGTGAATCAGGAGGCTGCAGCCTTTTTCAAGTTTTCCTACCAACTCACAGCTCAATCACTTATCTCTTTTTCCCTCAAGGCATTAAACTTTTTCTAAATAGAGTATTTTAGGTGCATCTCTTAATTATATATTCAATATATAAAGTCCACAGTAATTTCTCACAATTAAAGGACACATTAATCTTTGTAAAGTTCAACAGTCTACCTTGCTGCCAATATGCATTTCAAAATATATTTCAAAAGAGCTTGCAAAGTGAATCTGCTTTTAGTAAAGAAATTCTAACTATGCAGTTAATTTCAACAGCAAATCTGCATTAATTATAGGAGGTGACTTTTCATCAATTGTGATTTATTAAAGCTCAAAATGTCCTGGAAGGAAGCAACAAATGAAATATAATATGACAAATAATGTTAAATAGAGCTAGGATGCTGTTATTCATATTCTATTGTGAAGGAGCACGTATGGAGGGAAGTTATCAAACTGTTCAGCACATTTTTTGTAAAAGAAGAATGGAGCAGCAAAACATTGGGTAAATTGGACATGTCTAAGAAAATATCCTAAGATAATTTATTGGCCCTAACAATTTTGAGGCTGGGGGTTGGAAGGATGGACTGTATTGATGCACGTATATAGGAAAATGGCTGGTTGTATTAGGGGGTAGATTCTACGAGCTAACTATGTATGTATACACTTTAATTTCTGTCTCTTATATTAAATAGAGATGAAGATACTCTGTATATGTTTCAAAAATAAGTTGCAGTTGCAGTTTCCACAATAAACAGGCTATCTCAACTAGTACAGGAAAGTAGACACAATTAGCCTCCTTGAAAAAAAAAACCTGCTTAAAAATCACCATTAAACATAAAGGACTATTGAATAAAGGGTTATATTTTACGCGTTGCCCAAAGGCTTCTTGTGTCTAGCGGGGAATCTCTACTATGTATACCTTCTTAGTGTTCAGATTACACATCTTATTAGGCAGCCTGGTTGAAGAATTTCAACTCATGGAGACAGAAACTGCCATCGCATCGCCCTGTGCTCCAGTCTCTGCTACCAGGGGCTGCATCTTTCCATTTCCACCATAGCGAGCTGCCTTGATATTAGCTCCCTCTGATTCCCAACCATCTCAGTCATTTTTAATTATTAAAAGACTCATTTTGGTTATTAAAATTTAGTCCCTTTTATTTAAAAACTTTAATCTCCTATTTGATCTAAAGCATTCATCTTCTCTCAGTACAGACTAGCTTTGGGACTCCAGCTGTTGGAGTGTGTGTGTGTGTGTGCGTGTGTGTGCTGCACAATTTGCTGTCATACACCTCTGCGTCTTTCCTGTTCTTACTACTCTGGTGTAGGGGCAAGGAAGAACAAGAGAACAAAATCATTTCCTTGTAACTCCAGGGCTCAAAGAGTCTTCGTTGGTTGCAATCACTGCTCTCATCATACACATCTCATGACTGACCCCTCTGCGGTGGTTTTTGCTCTTTTTCTGTGATTGATCAGCCATCCAAATGCTGGTTCCCTTGGGCAGGTGCGATAGGGTGCTCTGAAGAGTTCTTCCAAGAGCCCGACAGACACTTGCACCCAAAAAGTCTCCTGTAAGAGTCCCCTCTGAGCCTGGGCCTCTTGCTTTCTCCCTCAGCCCTCACCTCAGACTGTCCACCCAGTGGATGGCCCTCAGGGGTGGCACCAGCCAGGGAGCCTTTCAAGGCTGGCTCCTTTATCTGTTTTTTGCTGAAGAAGATTCGCCCTGAGCTAACATCTATGCCAGTCTTCCTCTGTTTCGTATGTGAGTCCTGGGCACAGCATGGCCGCCAATGAATGGTGTAGGTCCACACCTGGGAACTGAACCTGGGCTGCCGAGGTGGAGTGTGCCAAACTTAACCCCTAGGCCAAGGGGCTGGACTCTCCTTTATCTTTTCAGCACACTGTCTGACATTCTTGAGAACATCCCTAAGTACTGACAGGCAACAACAGGATGTTCTCAGCCTGTCCCGATTTTTTCCTGCCTCAGAACATAGGATCACCTACCCTGGAAGGAGTTCTGGTTCTCTGCGGTAAAGAACAATATTGAGTACCCTGGGTGTGCCTGAGCTTGAGAGTTTGTAGTGTGCAAATTGCTGCTGCTTCCCTTGGACACCTTTATTGGTGGAGCTGGAAAAACGCTTCTTTTTAAGATTGTGAGTTATCTTATTTTCCCAAAGTAACTCAAACTTATTTTAAAATTTTGTTTTAGTATAAATACTTTAAATTTGTTTTCTCTATCACATCCTTACTTAAAATTTTCACCTTTCAACTAAAAATTCTTACAGTCTCAACATTTGTCATTGTGTAATCATGTTATTGACACAGTGGAGGATAATTAAAAACATTTTATAAGAGAGAATAATATTGCAATATGTAAATGTATAATATACATGATGTATAATCAATGTATAAGTACATAATAAATATTTTATGACAAGCTATTTATTTAGAGGTTTATTGAAATACTTAAGCAGAATACAATGAGAGAATCAGAAGAGTTCTGATGAACTTACTCAATCCTTAAGGAAAGATTTTTTATTGTTACAGACATGAATAATGAAGAATTCTCACTGTAAGCTCATTTTATTCTTGTTTGCTGGTGATGGACAGAACTGAGGACCTAATTCTCATCTTTTCATCCCTCTTCTGCATTCCAATGGCATTGTGGAGCTTCTAGTGAAGAATTTTTCAACGGCCATCATCATAGTTGACGTTTGGCTATTTCAGTGGTTAGAAAGAATTAAAGCTTAATGAGTACTGCCTAACAGAAACATAGTCTAGTTATTTCTGCTTTTAGACTGTTTTTTGATTTTTACATTTCTGTCACCATCACCTTACTTCAGGCAGTTGTTACCTCTAACCTCAGTTATTGCAATGATTTTATCTTTTGACTTTTCCTTTTGACTATGATTAGTTAAAATTTACCCATCGGTTGAGGGTTTTTGTGAAATTGAAGCAATTACATTCATTTCCAGGATTTCTAAATCTTTTTTTAATATCCCTGTACTGAGTCATAGCTGCTTGTTTTTATTTTATAACCTCTTATTGTTCTATAATAAAACATATCTGAAGATCTTATAAACGTTCTTTTAAATTACTGTATTATTTCCTTTTCCAAAATAAATGTGAATTCTTTTGTGCTTTGAGTTTGTTGACTGTTTTTCATGGGGTGAATTTCCCTTATGCGATTTGAAATTTTCATTTGCAAACTCATTATGAGTGGAAATTTCTGGGGTTTTTTTGTGCTTGTTCTCTTCCTGAGCTCATCCTTCCTTGGTTAGTGATTTTGTAACTGTCTCCTGGACCAGGACCAGGTCTTATACTATATGAGCAACTTACAGCTCTTGCACTCAGGATATTGCACGTCCAGTCCCAGAGCTTCAGTCTCCATTCCTGGGATGGACAGCCACATCCAAGCTCTGGTGCCCTTCCGTGAATGGGAAATGTTGAGTCTTCATTCTCCTGCATGAGTTTAATTTACCTCTTGTTTCACATCCACTGAGACGTTTATCTTGATTTTGGGTGTAACAATGTCTTTTAAATATTTTCTCTTCTTATTTTATTAGTTGTTGCTCTATGTTTCAAGGTCATAGTGATAGAGATTGTGAGGTGGGGCCGAGGGTTGTTTGTGTGAACTACTCTGTCCTCTTGACCAGAAATCTCTACACTTAAATTCATAATTGGTATTCTTGCCTCCATTCCTTTCTCTACTTTTATTCATATTTTATGTTACTGCAAAATTCAAATTCTTAAGGCATCAATTTTTATCTCTACGTTATACTTCTTAAAAACCTTAAATGGTTCCCCACTGGCTATCAGTAAAAATGCTCTAATGTATCACAATTACATATGACATTAACTGTTGGTTTAAGATTGCGGAATTATTTGTAAACTTCGCACTTTTTTAAAAATTAGAGTTTTTTTCACAGATTGATTTTTTTTTCCGATTAAGGGCCAGATCTTCACCAAAAATAGTTGTTAGGTAATACCAACAAAAGTTTTGTTTTTGTTTTTTGCTGGTATACTTTTCAATGAGCTCTGATTATTTTTTCCACCCTGATGCATTAGAATTATACAGAAAGATAATTATATTTCCCCACTGCTAATTTGGCATTTCCTTTGATTTATTTTCTAGTTTTGGGGATGGATTACTATTGACTGGTTCATACTTTCTTGGCCACGTACACAAGAGGTAAGAATTAGGGATGCAGTTTATATTATGGAGCAAATCAAAGGTAGTGGTTTCAATGAGACTGAACTCCTGACTTTGACATAGTTTATACATTGTCCTAGCCCAGGATTTCTGCACTTTGTGGTTATCAGTGAAAACATGATGATTTACGTAGGAAAGCCTCTGGGGTTTGCTTGATGGCAGAGATGCCCTGAGTAGCCATGTGGCTGTGCCTCCTAGGGAGAGAGTGTCTGGGTGGGTCACGGCAGTCCACACTGTGGTCCTAAACTTCTCAGGTTCATATACCGGATTTTGATGGTATACACAGAGTTCTTCCGGCTGCGGGGGACTGATGCACTGTAACAGCTCGGCACTGTGGTAAGAGCATAGCACTGAAGGCAGACAGAATATGTGAATGTGAATCATAGCTCTGCCTCTTACTTGAATATTCAGCCCTCTGAGCCTCAATTTGATCGTTTCTACAATGGGAAGGGTAAGAGTTTTGACCCTTTTCAGGCTGTTGTAAAAGTGAGAGATAACATACATCTGGTAAAGCATCTGGTATTTAGGCTGCATACTTGCTTTACATGACCCTTGTGTTCTGTGACCCAAACTCCAGGTAACTTACTAAAAGGAAAGGTCCAGAAGCTGTCTTCTCATTGGCTCAGGGCTATGTTCTAGGTTTTCTCTCTTATCCTCTTCCCCTGTCTAGATCCTCATAGCTGATTCTCTCTCTCTGCCTAACTATAGACTATTTGCTGGATATTCTCCCTGGAGAATATGGCTGTGTTCCTAAGATATCCTTTCAGAAGACACACCCTCCCCTCGTTACCTCCCCAACCATTTCCATGCACACATCCTTGGACAAAGGATGCCTCACTCCTGTGCCAGGGCTCTGGAGTATCCATCTCCAACTAGGCCCAGGACCCTGGGCCCCCAAGTGTTCAACTGTGGGAGAAATGAGGGGGAGAAAGCAAATACCCAGTTCCATGTAATAGCTTTAATAAATGGTTGTGATTGCTGCTCTTAAAAAAGTTCTGTGTAAACCAGAGTGCCAATTTTTTTATTTTACAATGGAGGCTTCCCTTCTATTGGTTGATTTTTGTGTCCATTATCCAGTATACTCTCATTATCATTAAGATACTTGAGTAACTGAATTTGTATTCAAAAGGTTTCTGGGTGAGCAGAGAATCAGGTAACGGCTGGATTATGGGAAGGCCTAGGAGGAAAAATTCAGTGCCTGGAGGCTCCCTTGCTAATCCTACTGTTAGTACAAGGCTGAACCCATTAGACATTTGTTAAGGGCTCAGCAGACGGCCTGCTCCTGTTTGTAAGTCTAGCCTACACAGAGTGGGCATGAAACAGTTCTACAGTAAAATCCAGGTGGCTGGAGCCAGGAGGATGCTTGATGATGTGGCACGGGAAGTGTCCTAGTCAATGACTTCTGCCCAGCGGGGGAGACTTCCTCTGGTTGTACATAGCCTGGTAGCCTGTCAAAAAACCAGGGAGGTCTGTATAATCTCCCTCACCACTGGAGCGCAGAGGAGAGTTGATGGCGCGCAGAAAGGGAATGGGAGAGAAGGGAACCACTTTTGGTTGAGGAGCAGCAGGCATCTTCGGCAGCAGCATACAGAGAAAGGGAACTTGCTGAAGTCCCAGCTTGCAGGTGTGTCCAGGACAAGGCAGAAACAGCAGCACTGCTGCATATTTGACAGCTCACTTCTCTCTGGCTAACATGCTCAATGTTTATGCTCCCGTGTCCTTTCACAAAATATGCTTTGTGAACCCCCAACGTGGATCAACCCAACCATCTGTTATCTGTGCTCCTGCATCCCAACCTGCTGAGACACTCACGTAGTTGCGTGAATTGGTGTCACTGATGATTTCCCGCTTGAATAGGCACCTCTGAAACATGGGGCAATATTTTTCTTCCCCTGGATCCACTCTCTTTTTCTCCATCCCCACAGCTTGGCTGACCCTTCTTCTACAGCTCTGTGCTTCTATCAGTCATATTTACTTCCCTAGAGCCTCCCATGAAGAGGGAGCCCTTTCCTTTTCAAGGCGCTTTGGTCTCCTTCCCTTGTTTCCTCTTAAAATTATCTATGGCACATCTACCTTTCTGTCTGTCTCTATATATCTGTCTGTCTATTATCTATCTATCTATCTATCTATCTTTCTGTCTAGTCATTTATTTTTTTAAAGAAACCCTCCTGGCATCTTCCCTACAGACCATAAACATGCTTAAGTCTTTAATCTGAAAAACAAACAAACAGCAAAAACCTCCCTCCACCTTGCTTTCTCCCACTTGCTTCTGCCAACTTTCTTCTGAGTTCTATTACAACTGAGTTCTAGAAAGAGCAGCTATAACAATCTTCTTCTCTTCCTAACTTCCCAGCCCATTGCAATTGGCCTTTGCTTTCATTACTTCCTGGAAATTAATTCTTCAAAGTTTCCAATAACTTCTTTTTTTCCGAAATTAGTGGAATTTTTTTTCTTTCATTCTTCTTATTTGACTTATGGAAACATATACAACTATGATCATCCACTTTTGAGACTCTTTCTTTATTTTTCACAGAGGGAGGAGTGGAAAGGGGGCTGCCAGTGGGAGTGGGGTAGCTGAGACCTGATTATGTTGGCATCATTACTTATTTATTAACAATAGGGGAATTGAAAATTTCTTTCCAGAAGGTTGTGAACCCCCTCTGGATGACCCTGGAGATTTCCCCAGTACTACTCTCTTTTGTCCCGTTTCAGCCTCCTTGGATGATTGTTTTCCTCTGGCTGGCTCCTTAAATGTGGCGCCCATGGAGTTCTGCTTTTTGCCTTGTTCTCTCCTCACATGCTCCAAAAGGTCTCACTCACTCCTAGCGGCTCCAGCATTCACTATGTGCTCTCAGCTTCCGAGTCTGCATCTTCAGCCCCCTTCTCTCTCCTGAACTCTAGGCCCAAATATTTAATTGATTACTAGATCTTTCCACCTAAAAGTCCCACTGGCATCTTAAACTCAATGTGCTCTAAACTTATCTCCCTCACCTGTCTCAAACCATCTTGAGGCTGCATCTACTCAGTTATCTAGGTCAGAAACTTGGGAATGATTCTTGACTTCCCCTCTCTCCCACCCTCTCTAACTTTCCCCCTCAGTCAGAATCTAAGCAGTCCACTTACTTTTTTCTATAGCTCTGTTTGTTGTTGTTAGTGGCGCTGAGTCGATTCTGACTCCTAGTGACCCTGTGGACAGCAGAGCAGAACCCTGCCCGGTCTTTTTGCACCATCCTCTCACCTTCCAGAGCCGTATCAGCCAATGATCCATTGCTTTTCATAGAGGTTTCATGGTCAACAGTTTCAGAAGTGGGTGGCCAGGTCCTTCCTAGTCTGTCTTAGTCTGGAAGCTCCACTGAAACGTGTCCACTGTGGGTGACCCTGGTGGTATTTGACATACCGTTGGCACAGCTTTCAGCATCACAGCAACTGTTACTACCAACTCAGTTCAAGCCTTTGTTGTTGAGCGTCTGACAAAATCCCAGAGAAAGAGCTTTGTGCACAGTATTTATTATTTTAATTATGAATACAGATTATAAATGTTATGACCACATTAATTACATACATTGCTTTAAAGACCTAAAGTAGCAGTTTTTCCACAGGGCTTTTGATTAGCACGATGATTACTGGAACGTATCATAGGGAGGCTCTTAACCAAGGAGATTTATGACCAAATTTTGATTATCTTGGTTGGGAGGCCAAGGAAAACACAAGGGATGGAAATAGTGAAATGACCCTAAAGCCTCATCTCAGGCAACAGCTTCAATCTTCTTTTCCTCTGAATATTTTATCAGCACAGACAACATGTGAGGAGGCTGTTGTTGGCTTGAATTTCTGCCTCTTGAGTGCCCATGCCAGATGAGTGGTGAAGTAGCTAAGTGACCACAATTCCCAGTCAAGATAAGAAGAGGAAGCAAGAAACTCAAATAATCCACAGTCTAGTTAAGAATCTGCATGTTCCAGTGGAGGGGAAATCAAGACTTGAGACTGAGCAATCTCAGTGCTTTGATCTCACTGAGTACTTATCATGCTAAGTGGCCTGGTGATGACTGAGTTTCTGGGCTGTGGTTCTAGGATTTAAACTCCTCATTTGTCGTGGCTTTCCCTGTTACTCTTTGTATTTTGGTCATTTGTACAATGAGGGGAAATGCTGTCCCAACAGCTTAGAATCTTGCCATAATGTCAGGAGCCTTAGGCAAGGTGAGAAACGGTTGGGCAGAAAAGGAAATAGCATCTATTATTAGACAAGGGCCAGCCGTGTCAATGGGTAAATTGAATAAGACAGGGTGGTGGTGCCGAATCCCTCCCTTAGCTAATCTCTTGTCAAGATCTTGATTTCAGGTGCATGGAAACGGAGAGCAAAATGTAGCCATGTAAAGCTGTTTTATCCATCATTATCTCAGATTTCCTGATGAGGCTGATAAGCTTAAGCTTGGCGTAGGCATTAAACCAGCCTGTCATTGCTCTCCTGCTGCTTTCATGATTTCTTACTGGTTTGGCCCAATAATCTGGGCAGGAGCTCTCTTAATATATATGCTCTGTTATGTGACTACCCAATGTGAATGCCTCTAAATTGAGTGATTTCCTCACTCCCTTAAAATCAGATGACAAATACTACATTTGAGTATTTTTACTTCCTATTTTGTTTGTTTATATTCTGGCAGAATATTCACATAAAGGGTCTCACAACGTGGAAGAAACTGCTGTATTGCATTTTGAACGCATGGTATTGATTGCCAGAGAATCAGTTAAATTGCGGTGTGAATAATGATGGGCAATGGCCTTAACCCCTTTGGCTAAAATTGCTTATTTGTCATCCTGGCTCACGGAAGAGATAAACAATTGCTTGCTGATGATCTAACGGATCAACTGTACATTTGGCATGTCAGATGAGAGCTAATTTAATGAGCTGCAGTTCCTGCCAATTACCTGGAAACAAATCCCTCCGCAAGCTATTCTGTACATCATCAAAATGTTTAACCAAATTCTCACTTGTGGCAGGTAAGATGATTGGGTGTTTGATTAGTCAACATGCTGTCGATAGTATCTTACATGCATTTGTCCTGTCTACTTATCCAATTACCTTCATTCTTTAACAATGACAAATTATAATACATAGTCATCCAATTCTTGATTTTAAATTACTCTGCTCAGTATGGATACTAACTATAAAACCCAAACATCCCCATGTGTGGGTGGATTGAATTGCAGACGATGTTACTTGTGCAGTGCATGATCTTGGCGGTTGGCTGGAATAGAAAAAAGTGACTTTATTCACGTGCTGTTTGAATGCCTACAACGAAATTCTCTGACAAGAGCAAGAAATCCGGATGACTCTATGAATAGCTTCACATAAAAAGGGGGAACGTCTGGGGATGAGAGGTCTGTGAACTAGCATTGATTGGGCAGGGAGAAAGACAGGCAATGGGAGGAGAGAGTAGGAAGAAGCCCAGGTTCAAGGACAAGGGGAAGAGGGAAGATGAGGTGCATGTGGCATCCCTGTGGGCAAGAAGGGGACAAAGGCGTGGGTCACACAGACCATGGGTACCTAGAAAGCCTGAGGCCTCCCTGGTTGTGGGAGCTTCATATATCCTTGGTTCAGCCACCTTCCCTTTACCCCCTCCTTGGGTTTCTGAGTTTCAGAGAATGCCCTTCCCCAGGAACATTGTTTTCTGGCTCTATCTTTCTATCTCTGGCTCTTGCATATGAGTGCGTTTGCTGCTTCTGTGCCACTCCATGTTAATCTAGACAGGAAGCCCAGTTTGTTGACAGTTATTCCCTTTCCATATCAGTGTGCACAAAGCCTTTGGTGCCTTTACCTCCTACCGTCCACCATGCCACTGCCTCTGCTCTTCCTTCTCTGTCATATTTCTTCCACCTCTCTCTAGCAACACACACTTCCTCCTTTCCAGAACATGCATGAGGGTTGGGGGAAGGGCAGCCCAGTAGCTTCTGTCCCAAGCAATCTTTTCAGAAAATTTGCAACATAGGTGTCTCTCTCTCTGAAGAGGAATTCTTGTGGTAGTTGGTAAGAAGATAACACTTTCACCATCTTTTTAATTCTCCCTGAGGAAAAGATTTCCATCCTTGCTAATTTACTATGCACATTTTCTGAGACATATGTAAGAAGACATCCTGAGCTGTTTTTACTCACAAAACTTCTGAGACCAAATGTGTAGGGGCTTTCTGCACCAAGCCATTTTCCAATTCTCTGTGGATACCACTTGGATGTCATACAATTCAATTCAATTCTGACACTAACTTCCCGGAGTCAGTGCAGACCCCACCGACTGCACCCCACTTCAGCCAGCCCCAGGTCCCAGGTTGCCACCTGTACTTCTGACTGACTGGCTATAAATCAGGCGGTTCTCATGACTCCCTCTTTAGGTTTGCTAATTTGCCAGAACAGCCCACAGAACCTAGGAAAGTGTTTTACTGACTATTACTGGTTTATTATAAAGGATACAACTTGGGAAAAGCCAAATGGAAGAGATGCCTAGGGCAAGGTATGTGGGAAGAGGCTCAGAGCTTCCACGCCCTCTCTGGGTGTGCCACCCTCCCTGCACTCCATGTATTCACCAACCCAGGAGCCCTCCCAACTCCGTGGTTTAGGGATTTTTATGGAGGTTTCATTAGGTAGGCATGATTGATTAAATCATGGGGTGTTGGTGATTAACTCAACCTCCAGCCTCCCTCCCCTCTCTGGAGGTCATGGGGGAGGGGCTGAAGGTTCCAACCCTCTAATCACACATTGGTCTTTCTGTCAACCAGCCTGAAGCTGTCTAGGGGCACTAGTCAACTCATCAACATCGAGAAGACACTCTTTTCACTCCAGAGATTCCAAAGTCTTAGGAGCTGTATGCCAGGAACCAGGGACAAAGACCAAATATCTATTTCCCATTGTACCACAGAGCCCAAGATTTATCTGTGGCCTCCATAGCTCCCTCATGTTTCTTTATTCCACGGAACTGTGCAGGACTTTTAAAAAAATTCGAGACCTTCTTTGAGGTATTTCTTCCTGGCTCTACCTTGTTACCTCAGATATTGGGAGACAGTGTCACTTTCCTTCCAGTGTCCTGGTGCCACACACTGGGTCTCCTCCATCCCCACACACAGGCACAGGTTTACCTTCATCAGAAGTCCTCAGTGGTTCACAGAGGGCTGGGACAGTAGCGTTGGTTTCTACACAGTGATGTTAGGGACCAGGATTTCTGCCATATATCCTTTGCCGTCAAAACAGATGAAGGTTTTTGTATCACACAGGCCTGGGATGTCCTGTGTGCTTCTGGCTTTGTATTGTATGCCTGGACCTTGCTAGGTGCCACAGAGTCTCATCTGTCCTGTGCATTACCTGACCCTAAATGGAAGGCAAATCCGTGGATTTTGTCTCTCCATCTGGCCCCTGATTTGTTCTAGGGTGTAGTCTTGTCCAGAGATGAGTAACCTATTCATTTCTTTCTCCTGGGGCTCTGCTTTTTGAGAATCTGATCACAGGAGTAGAGACCTCTGCAAATCACAACTTGGTTCTCCAATTCCAGCTTTGATGATCTGATTTGTTCCCCAAGGACAGCTGACAACCTTGCCTCCCTTCCTCCTCCTAAATTAGTTTCCCTAAAAGTGAGAACTCAGTGCCCTGGGGTGACTTCAGCAGTCTGAGCCACTGCGGTAACGGGTCACAGTATCGCTCCCGCAGCAATCTGCTCTAACAGGGTCTAATTCTCCCAACGATGACTGCAGCCTTGTGCTGCTGGAAAAGACTTTCAGTCTAGAGGTGTTTTTCTCTTTCCCATTGTTGCGTGATCAGAAAGTTGACATTCAAGCCCTAGCACCTCTCTCACTACAGAAAGTCGAGTCCACACAGGCAAGTCTTCAGCTCTAGCAATAGGCACCTTGGTGGGTGTGACCAGTTTTAATTCCTGCCCCAGGGTTCTTGCTTGCTCTCTGGTAATCTGCATGGCTTCTCCACTGCCAGGGTCGGCCACACGTAACCTTTTCTTCTTTTTAGGGGAATGAGTGTGAGGAGTGCTGTTAGAATTCAGTCTACTGTGCAGGGACCAAGTTCAGGGGCCCACCTGAGCAAGTATCGGGGATGTGGGAGCTGCCCATTATTCCTCCTCTCTATTTTAGACTGTGGCTGGGGAGGAACAAGCTGTCTGTCACCTGTGACCTCCTGTATAGTACCTTGTCCAAATACTCAATAAGTATTTGTTGAATTAAATGTAAATAAATCCACCACAGTAGGACACACTGCTTAGTACTTGTAATCATCACCCACCATTCAAGAAAGGACAATGTCAAAGGGGGATGGAGGTTTACATGTGTGCCCAATGTGCTGTACATCTAGAAAGAAGGCTGTCTGGTGAACATGCAAAGCCTGAATACCGACCAGGATTAGGAAAACGCACTTCCTGCTCATAGAGTTTTTTGCAGGGCTCCCCTTTTCACTTTGCAGCCTCAGGCAACCTCCTCTACCTTCTTCAAGTTATTTAACTCAGCCCAATTCTTTTCAACAAACTCCTTACAAACTATGCACGTGAGAACTACTGGATTAGGTGTTAATGGGACACAGAGTTGAATAAAATATCAACTCTGCCCTTGAGGAATTCACAGTCCAGTAGCACCCCCTCTTCCTGGCTGTGTGACCTTAGGCAAATTATTTAACCTCTCTGTGCCTCAGTGTCCTTATCTATAATACTGGTTTGGCAAGAGCAGCTACCTCCTGGGGTAGTTATGGAGACTAGATGGATTAAAAGTATAACGTACTTGAAAGGGTGTCTGGCACACAGAAAGCATTTAATAAATCTTATTTATTATATTACTCACGCCAACACCATAGTATCTGTAATCTAAGCCCCTTGTTTGCACTCCCCACTGAGCTCTGATTTTCCACAGTTCTCTGACTTTTTGTGTGACAGTGATGAAAGTGATGGACCCTGTGGGTAGAGGGTTGTGTGCTGGCTGGAGTGGACTCAGGGTCATGGAGGGCGTGATGCAGAAGCTCAGGCTCCTACTTCAGTTTCTGCGTATTTTGTTCACAGCAGGGCTAGTTCAGCACCACATGGTTCAAATGACAGTACTAGGGAGATGATACATATTGCGCTTGCCCGCGGTCTTTCCAAATTCAGGTTTTCAAAACCTTAAGTTGGTTATCAATATAGTTATGCTGAGAAACTATGTATTTTGAAATATTGTTTTGGAGGTTCTGTCCTTGCACCTCTGGAATGTTCTTTATTCTCAGCATCCCTATGACTCACCGTATGGATTAAATTGCCTTTTGACAAGGTTTTCTAATAAATCACCAATTATACTCTTGGGGAGGATCCAAGTGAGACCTGTTTTTTTATTGAGGTCAGCTCCATTGTTTTAGGAGGGTCAATTACATTGCTGTTATTTGAAAACAAAACCAAACCCCAGAACACTTTCCTGCCAAGTGCATGTAACTCTGGCACTGAAAATGCAGACAGCATCCCTGAATGATTGGATTACGATTTCTGATCGTCGGATCAGACTCCACATTGTTCCCAGCACAAGGAGGGGCAGTGCCAGGCGCCCTCCCATCCTGTCCTGCAGGATCACATCTAGCAGCACACTCAGGCCCGAAGCTTCCAGAATGGGTGTGTTTTCCATTCCTGTTGAGAGGTAGTGCTTTGTAAATATTGTGAGAAGCCCAGAATGAAAAGGTTAAACTAGTACGTTTTGGCTGGACGAGGATTAATTAAGAGATGATTTGTGAGGACTATTATGTGTGTGCTAAATTTACTGACCCTTTTTCCCCCTCTGTATAGAATGAAGCTCTGTGCTCTGTGCTCATTATCCTTAAGCATTTTCTTTTCTCTGTATCATCACCTCGTTCATTTCATTTGGTAGCTTTAAAATGCACTAATTTGGAGCAGTAGGCTTCATTGATTCCTGGGAATAGAACTTTCAGTAGGCACAGCTATGTAGGCCTTAGGAAAACCCTTTATGATCATTGCGGACTCTCTGGCACTAGGACTGGGCTCCTGGTCCAGGTTGGCAAGGATCCCAACAGATACTCTCCCACTGCTATGTGGGCAGAAGGCATGTCTGAAGTCCCTACGAACAAGTTTTAAAACCAAGTTGACGTACTGCCTTGCTATTTCTTGGCTGTTTAGGGACAGTGATCTATTTCGTTGATTAACTAGAATCCCTTTTCATCTATTTCTGGATTTTTTTGTCAGCCTTTGGACCAATTGTTGCTTGGCTGCACTGCTGTCCAAGGGCAGGCTGGGGGAAGGGGTGAAAGGGGCTGGACATTCTGGGAGTGCCTAACTCTGCTTTGTCTGAGCATCCTACAAAATGATGCTGAAGGCTCTCCTGCCTGAGAGCCCCTCAGGTCACCAGGATGGCAGACAAAAGCAGAGGAGGAGGTGTGGGTGAGGACAGGGAGCTTGAGCAGGAGGGGCAGGCTGGCCAGGCAATTCTGCTGGTCCAAGCCTGACTTTGTTGATGGAAGAAATGGGTGTGGAAGAAGGCGGCTCCTCTTGGGCTTCCATGTGCCCTGTGGCTCACGCTGTGGGGAGTCAGGGCAGTGAGAAGACAAGGAGAAGGGTGGGAGAAAGCCCAAAGCCCAGGGGAATCATTTCCTCCTGAGTTCTTGTGTTCATCCCTAGCTCTTCTACTCACCATCTTTCTGCTTCTTCGCCTTTATCCTCTAATGATTTGAAAAAGGAAGTTTGAACTCAAAGACAAGAAACAGAGCTCTGTGATCTGTTGGGCATCTTTCCTCTATTTGGTTCTGGCTAGAAATTCTGGTTAAAAAAGAGGCAAGAGGAGTTAGAAATAAAGCCTGAAATGAGAATCTGTGGTCTTATTTGGCTTTAATTGATCTCTGTCTCCCTATCTATTCTACTTTAATCGAACTTTGATTGAAATATGCAAATCTTGATTTTAAAAAGACATGATTTTAAGAATTAAAAAAAGTGTGTAAAAATGTTCATCATGTTTTAGAATACAATCCCTTGGTGTGAATTAATTATCCAGGAAACAATTTACATACAACTTCTCAAGAGTGTTTCTAATTGTGAGAAGTGAGCTACCTCAAGACAGTAAGGGTGGGCTGCTCTGAATGTTTGCCCAAGCCCTTAACCCATGTAGGTGTTCTGTAACTACTGAATTCATCGTCAGGCTATTTTGACTCTTTCGACTGCTCTGCGTTGCTGAATTTTAAATTGCTACTTGCTAGGAAGGCAAGGTTGAAGGCGAGGGGCAAGTCCCAGTACCAGCAGTAGCTAGATGAGCTTTGATGGGACTGAGAAAGATGGAGTTTCCAGGGCTTTGACATTTCATTCTCTTGTTATATAGCAGCTATAAAAAAGTCACTAGCATTTTCCTGTCTTCCTTACTGATACACACCAGCAATAGGAGAAATGAGGGTCCCCGTCTCTCATGCCTAATTTGGTAGCTTAACTGGTGAAAGGAGCTATGAGATACCCGGAGCAATAGGGCTCATGTCAGCAGGTTCACCCAAGCAGAAGTCCCCCGTGGAGGTGATTGAAATGGGGAAATGTTTCATGTGAAGGTCCCTTTCCTGAAAAACCCAGTGTGAACGATTACTGAAGGCCATTTCTAAAGTTATTTCTATAATGTCCATTTGCTGAAAATGAAAGAAAATGAAAGATGCTAATGTTCGAATATTATGAAGCTCGATGCTGTACACATCAGGACATTTCCTATTTAATTTAATGAGTCACCCAGGTGTTCATTGACCAGTTGCTTTTTTAAACTTGGAGAATAATTTTTTTCTTATGCTGTGGTCTGTTCTGTGTGTGACTTTTTTTTTTTTAATATGTGGGATATTACAGCACTGAAAATATTACTGATGCAGATTTTATTCCCAGACCATTGAGTCTATTTAGATATGTCATGCTCATAAAAGCTCATGTTTATTGAAGAGGGTTATTAAATTTACTGTAAGATTTCATAAAGACCCTTTTAGGTGAAAAATGCAGGTAGAATGGTTTGAGTGGATGCTTTATAAACCTTTTATGAGCTCCCAAAATAAAAAGTTCTAAATGCAAATGTCTTACGTGGAAAGTAAAAGCAATTTGTTTTTCTCATTAGGTGGCAGACAGCCGGCTAACATGAAGATGACAGATTTTGAGATCTATGAAATCAGAGCTAGCTTTCTCTAACAGAGGACTGTTAGCTGCTTACCTTCTTTATCAAAATGCGCTTTCATTCTAAGGTTAAGTACAGGTGTATAAATGTCTGCCTGGTTTGGGAGTGGCTCTATTCAATCCCTAGATATGTTGTTGAGAGAATTGCGATACATTTAGTTTGGAACACACACGTGCACACACACACTGTTACAGAATCCAGCGTAATTAAAGATATTCATCACTATGTTCATTTGAATTCGTACAATAAAAGTATCCCACACTGTTTCTCCTCATTACTGTGTAAGGCCAGAGATTATATTTCCTGATTTGGAATGATGCCAGAGAGTCATTTCAATATTTGAGCTTTATACATTATTATTAATCATCATGATGATGCACTTTTCAATATTCATGGTACTTTGCAACAATTTTTATTAGCTGTTTCTCTTAGCTGAATCAGGTCAAGGAAAATTACTACTCTGTTACAGGTGAAGAAACAGAGGCACAGAGAGATGCATGACTTCTGGATCACACGTAGATTATTGGTGTAGCTGGTATGAAAACTCACAATCTTGTATTTTTACATTCTGACTCTGAGTCTCTTCTCACAAATTCTCCTTTTTGAGAATAAATTTTCCTGTCAGAAGTTTCCGATATATTGGGGAAGGTAAAAAATTCCATTGAGTAGCACAGTGTTTGGCACGTAATGGCTTTTCAATAAATATTAGCTAAAGAAATGTACAAATATTAGTTGCAGGTTTAAAGCATAAGATTTTCAAAATAAAGCTTTGTGTAAAAGTAGCATATTTTGAGTTAATTAATGGTAATTGGAATAGGACCCCAGTTAGTGGGGAAGTTGGGTATATCGTATGTTTCAGAGTTGAGTGATAAATCACTGCAGGATGATAATGACAGTAGGTGTCTCCAACAGCTTTTCAGCAGAGGTGTGATGTTCTAAACATAAACTAGTGGACCAAAGAGATAGCGAAGATTTGTTTCCTAACTGTTGGCAGAAATAGATTTCTTTCCCTAGCCTATTAATGATGATGCCTTAAAAATGTTTTACAATAACCTCAGTTAAAATGATAAAGCAAATGTACTATAATTAAAATGCCTAAAAACCCCAAAGGGCCAACTCAGTCTTAATATTGTCGAGACGGATTGCATCCCAGGATCCTAGCTGTTCCCTGTACTATGGGGGAGATTTAACGACGGTAATGCCATATAGTTTGCCGCCACTGACAAGACAAGCACATTATTCCATCAGGGAATCTGTACCCATTGATATCTTCGTGTTTTCTTACCACATTGCTCTTGAAATGTCTGGATCAAGTGTCTTGATAAGTTCTGATTTAGGCTGTTTCAATATAGTTCACTGAACTTTTGCTCAAAAAGTATAAAGCATTTTAAATGCTCTTTCTTGAAAATTATGTTGTATGCTTGTATCACTGAGGAAGCTGTCTAATGCACAGAGGAACTCTGAGCACTGTGGTACATGGTACAGTCATTGCTCGTCGCTTCCTTCTGTAAATGACCAGGCAAGCTGGATGCTGCCCACGTCATCAAAGGAGAACAAGATCAACACTTGTCTCTGTTTTTACACTATCTGTTCATTCATTGTGAGATCCACTTTTCAAATTTCTTGGATTTTGAATAATTTAGTAAAATGAGCCCAGCCAATTTTCAGTTTGTTTTTAAAGGTGTTATTATAGGTAGTGCTGGGAATCAGAATTCTAAGCTTAACACAACCTGTGTTTATACGATGAAAATGTTTTCTAACCAGACTTTATCATTTGGACGCAATCATTACCCTTTGCACTGTCTAAATCACGTCTGGCAGTCAAAGAAGCGGCCCAGGGAAGGATTCTGGATCAAACAACACAGCCTTGTTTTGCCTGAAGGTGTGGCAGATCCAGGGCACTTGAGATGGTCCTGTGTTTAAGGGGGAAATACTGTATGATACCCCCCACTGAATTTGGGGATTCATTCAACAGATGCTAATTGAATGCTTATTGTGTGGGAGGCACAGTGCTGACTCTGCTAAGATCTCAGAAGAGAGTCCTTATACATAGAGTCTGCTGTACTCTCACTAAGTATTTTGACCTAAGTTTGGGATGGCCTGAACCTAAAATCCTGGAAGGGAGACCCTATTCTGATGATGCTGACAACTTGGGAAGAGGCTTGATGAAACAAGGCAGCAGGGGTCACCCATAAAACAGGCATAACAGCACTCTGCTTATCATGTTCGGTAAAATGTTGGGCAAAAGAATGTATTGAGGCTTGTATGACAGCAGAGTCTACTTGTCCCTGTCACCGTATCATCTGCTTTGCCAGCAATACATTTCCAATGACTGAGCACATTATGCACAGTAGGTGGGATTAGAATGTTTGCAGGAATCTTTAATGCCCTCCTATCTTGCGGATGGTTTCCTTAGGCAAATACTGATTTCAGGACATGTGCTTCTTAAATAGACAGCTGTTTAAGGGGCCATCAAACTAAATGGGAGCTACAGCTAGAGTTTTGCTATTGGTTTAACCACTGTCTCTCCCTCCTCCACACCTCCACTGTGCTCAAAAAAAGAAAGAAATGGAACCACATTGACACACAAAACAAGAAAACAAAACCAGACTCCCCAAATAGTTTGGGTTACCCACTTGTGCGAAGACTGGTGGCAATTCTCAAGTTTGGAACGACTACTAACTAAAGGGAAGTTTTGCAACTCTCCCTCCCTCCCACTGACTATTTGCATAGTTGTAAACCACATCATAAGATCAGTTAGACACTTGCAGTAAAAATGTTCTTTTAATTTTCAAAACCTGTAGATCCTGGGGAGGGTATTTTGCTATTATAATTATAGCATTGTACAAATCGAATCAAGAATAATAGCAATGACCCTGGCAACAATGATAGCTAATATACAATGATCATGTGCTGTGGGCTAGTTACTGTTCTAAGGGCTTTTATGTATTCATTCATTTAATACAATTAATTGTGAAGTAGGTACTATATTAGCCCCATCTTATAGATGAGGACACTGAGGTACAGAGGGGTTTAGTAATTGTCTAAGATCACATAGCTAGTAAGTGACAGAGCTGCATTTATGGACCCAGGCTGACTGGCTCCAGACTTTGCATTCTTAAATACTCAATTATACTCTGTTTGTAGAATCATTCAAGTGCTTTACTTTGCTCATGTTTTAGTAATCCGGGAGTTGACAATGAGGAAACAACTACCCCCATACACTGTTTCTTTTGGGCTTAATCTTTCTTGCTTAAAAATTTCCCTTTTAAATACACACATGGTAAGAAATTAAAACTGCAAAAGAATACAGAGAAAAGTAAGTCTCTCACTCGCTCTGCTAGTTTTGCTTTCCTTACCCAGAGGCAAGCCTTGTGCCCAACTGCTTGTGTATGCTTCTAGACATATTCCATGCACATACAAGCTGATATTTAAAATCACTTTTAAAAAATGGTTGAACTTTCTGAACAGACAGTTTTGAACATCAGCCAACTCAAATCAGTGACACCAAATGTGTCCTGGAAAACCAAGATACCCAGACACTTAGATAATCATATTCAGTTGGGCATATTGACCAGGACACTCAAGCTTATGCTGTCCCCAGCCCATGGGAAGCACAGCTAAGAAGGTTATAAATGTGACATGTTTAGTCCCCTGGGACCCAGGTAGACACTGTGCTCAGAACCCTTGGCCATTTGCTCCTTGCAGCAGCACAAAGTAGTGCCAGCAGAACCTGTTTCAAAGACAGTCTGTCCCAGAAGAAACACACGCATTATTCCAGCGGGGACTCCAGATTCTGGATAAGGTGAGGACGTGTCTATGTGTACAAATCAAGTTAAAAATATGGGAATTTAAAAATCAACTGTTTGTTGGAAAAAAAGTGCATTCTCAGTGATCTAGCAAGCCTACTTCTAGAAATTTAGCTACCTGGATGTTCATGACAACCATTCGGGAATAAACCTAAATAACCAACAATAGAGGCTTGGTTAAATAAATGACATTAATTGAATAGAAAATCACCTAGCCATTAAGAAGAGGACAAAGAATACTAAATGCTATAGAAAAGTGTTTACAATACACGGCTAAGTGAAAAGAGCAATATATAGAGAAGAATTTGTACAGAAAAAATATTTATTGTATATGGAGAGTGTAATAAGAAAGATCATGCGTGAGAGCTAGCAGAACGATTTACAACAAATATTAACCTTTGCTAGGTGGGAAATAGGCAATTTTAATGGAGGCTTTTCACTACTTATTCAAAATCTAAAAAATTTAATACTGAACACTTTTTATCTGTATTGGAAATAAAACAAAAAGACATTTTTTAAAATTTAAGAATAATTGATTAACTCTTGAAGCAACCAGTTGTAGATTATTCATTAACCTCTTATTTAAATAGCCTTTCTGGGGTACAATCTAATATTTTTTCCAACATCTGCTACCTTGTCTCCCTCTTACCTTTGAAATTGAGCCCTGTCAAGATCCACTGATTAAAATAGCATGTGAACCCTTCACGATGTCTTTGGATTATTATCTGGCAGGCAATTATTGTTTTTAATTTAGATGTGTTGCCTGAGCTCTGTTGAACAGTCCCCAGACTCTTTCAGTTTTGACTCAATGGTAATAATAATAATAGCTAACATTGGTTGGACTCTCGTCCGTACTAGGCACTGGGCGAAGTGCTTTACAAGTGGGATTTTGGTGAATCCCTAAGGGGCACGGACTACTACTGTCTTCTCTTTACAGATGTGGAAACTGAGGCTCTGAGAGGTTAAGTAACATGTCCAAGTTTACCGAGTTGATAAAGTGGAGGAGACAGGATTCCAGAGCTTGGGCTCTTAATCAGTATAAAAAGCTATGCTGCCATCTATAAGACTGTCCCATCTCAGATTTGATGATTGGAGATTTTTAAAGCATCTTATAAATCCCATTTTGTAGACGATGAAATTGAGCCAGGAAGTGGGTGATGTGTACATGTTTGGAAAGGTAATCCATGGAGAGGCCGGTTCAATTCAGCATCTCCTGGGTCTTGTCTCTGCATTTGGAGCTAACTTAACTGTTTAGTAGAACATAAACCACTTCAGTGGCCTGCATAGCACTATGATGAAATAATGGGAATGTGATTTTTGAGCCGCTCAATAATGGAGGAGATGAAAATCTTCCTACCTCATCTTGCTTGTTGCTGATTGTGCATACAACACTTGCCCATCGAGATCATTTTCAAAAGATGATTACTTCAGTGTGCCCAGGCCTGCAGGACATAAGTACATGGGCAGGAGTGGTAAGAGCTATAATTGTTCTTAATGGGAAAATGTGCAGGTAATGACTTGGATGATCATGTATCTGTAATGTACGAGTTCCAAAGCCCAGTGAAGTAATTAAGCAGTCTGCAAACATGCAGGGGGAAAAGCCTGAAATGAAAAAGAACCAAAATAATGTTCCTTTGAATAACTGGCAACTTTCTTAAGGATGGGTCATAAAAAGAACTCTTTCTTGTCTATCTATCTATTTATCTATCTATCATGCATCTATCATCTATCTATCTATCTATTTATCAACTCTCTATCTACCTATCTATCTATCTATCATCTATCTTTCTTTCTATCTATTCATCCACCCATCCATCCCTCCATCTATCTAACTATCCTGCCTGCCTGGTCTCATAAGCAAATATTTCTATATCTTACAAACGGAGTAGTTCTTGGGAGGCAGTTTTACCAAGTTGTTAGTTCAAAGGATAGTATTTGTTCTTTATGGAACATGAATTTGCATATAGCTTTATCTTTATGGAGTGCGTTCACGTATCCGGGTCCACCTCATGCTCAAAGGCAGAAGGAGAGAGCAGAAACAGTCCATGGCAAGGACTGGGTCTGAGTGTGAATTCTGCTTCCTCTACTTGCTGTATGGTTGACCTTGGTAATCACTCACTCTCTTCTTTAGGGTGATAATTCTTCCCTCCTGGGTGGGGTTGCTGGAGGATTCAGAGTGGGAGAAAGTGCTTCACCATGACAGAGCTGTGAGCTGTGCGCCTGTTAAGCGTAGCCTATATTGTTAATATAGGTTTGCTCTGGAGCAGGTTTCTTTTTCCTGCTCTGTAAATGAAGAATCTGTGGCACAATGATTTGTCTAAAGACATAGAACTGGTTGCAGGCAGATAACTCAAATTTTCTGCTTCTTTATTGAGTATGACGTAGTGTATTCTAAAAAAGCAACGCAAAGAAAAGAAAGAAGGTTTGGTAGTTGATCTTGGCAATACCTTGATAAGCCTGGAGTTGTTCAGAGCATCAATAATAGAAGATTTTCTCAAAATAGGCTCTTTGAAATGGTGGGTATAGAGTAACTATGTGTAAACATGTAAACCAATCGAATCCGAGGGGCGCTTTTGCGGAATACTACACCAATATATTAGTCTTCTGAAGGATTTATGGAGTAGAAGGTGGGGAGGAAATGGCTAGATTAGGGCTGTCCAGGGAACAATTAGCAGCACTTACCAGCTATTAAAGCACTTTGTCCTTAGAAAACAACAACAGAAAATTGGAAAGAAAGGTTTCTTTTTCCCTTTCAACATGCAGGCTCTCTGATGCCAAAAGCAAAAAGGTTGCTGTGAAATTTGCAAGAGGATGTCATCTGATTAATTCATGCTGCAGCTTTTAAGTTTCTGTACAGTGGTACATTGCGTTATGATTTTGTCACTGTCACTGACAAAGCAGCTTCAGGCCAAATCGGGATTTTAAGAAGACCTGAAAGGCCAACAAAGAATGTGGAGGGATGTCATTGGTGGCCCAGTAGGTGGCAGCCTCCCCTCTGAGTTAGTGTCTTGCAAGAGGCTTGGGGGCTGAGGGGATGGGGGAGATTCTGTCTTTATTTATTCATTAAAAAAATTATTCCAGGTTGTTTGAGGTGCCCTGGGGAAAATGGCAAGTAAGGGAGATATGGCGTTAAAACTTCTTTTCCTCTCCTATTCATATTGGATAATTACGTGCTGGCTTCTCCGTACATTTAGATAACGTGCTCCTTATTTAAGGTGGTATTGTTTCCTGTGATACGGTGCTAAGCAGATGCTGCATCTTTCTTCCACTGATGGATATTCTTATTATTTTGCTTTTACTTGGTAAAAGGTCCCGGCTTTCTTTGGATAAAAGGCGGATAGATATGCCACATGCACAAAAAACTCCTAAGGTTTACGGGGAAAAAAGTTTTAATAGTGTTTCTTTCCATCTCAGGGAAAAAAATCATGACTCACCCTTCCTTCCCTACCAAGCACCTGTACCTCTGCCCCATGGTTTGTGGCTGCAGCCACTCCTCACAGAGCCTGGGGTGCTGACATTTGATCCCGATGCTCACACCCCGTCCACCCGCAGGAGAACACCTGCTCCATCCCCCGTTGTTACGGGGTGAAGGTAGGCTACCCCATCTGCTGCACCTGAAGTTGTAGGTCCAGGCTGTTGGGCTAATCCATGTCTATATTTCCTGGATAAGGAAAAGGAAGGGAACTGAGCAGGCAGGGGAAGGAGAAGAGCTGACATTTATCGACTCCTTATTTTATACCAGGCACTGTACTAGTTGCATATACTACCTCCTGTAATTCTTAGAAAAAAGGGAAGAGCTTGAGGCGACGGGGACCAGATTGATATTGTCTCCATTGTAGGGATGAGAAAACAAAGGCTCAAAGAGATTAAATAACTTGCCCAAGGTCACTCAACTAGTAAGAGCCAGGGTATGAAACAGAAGCTTTACATTAGGGATGCTCAAATTTACTTCTAATTCCCCAATCCC
This sequence comes from Equus quagga, assembly GCF_021613505.1. Taxonomy (NCBI): domain Eukaryota; kingdom Metazoa; phylum Chordata; class Mammalia; order Perissodactyla; family Equidae; genus Equus; species Equus quagga. Next base: position 114,279,844 of record NC_060270.1, read on the forward strand.
ATTTTATATATGTATTGGCATTTACCTGTAAGCTATCTCCAACAAGTGCTTTGTCACCAAAACACACCTATTGTGAACGCTTTGCCTTGATGATTCAAGCATTTCATCTTCACACTAAAAACCTTTAAGAACCAGAAATGTGTAGTCTTGACTCTCAACTTGAACCTTAGCCACATTTATGCTAGAATTCAAACTTGAGTGGACATCTCTAGAGGCCCCAGTGAGCTAATCTTTAAGGGTTTATTTGCATGGTGAGGAGGAGCCCAAATTTGGACAAAGACAAACCTAGAGGTTGGAGGGAAAGGGTCAGCAAGAAGTCTGTTTCTTAAGTTTCCTCCAGCCCAGTGTGAGTGGTAGAAATTAAGGACTGAAAATAAAATCTGAAAGAGTTGTTTGAAAACTTAGTAAGACATGGTGGGAGGGTGGGCATTATATGCTGGGTGATCATGTTATAAACAAGGTCAGAAAGGTACAGAGGAGAAATGTTTCCTCATCCAAATGTACAGTGTCAGCCGCATCAATTTTGACTTTGACTCTTTGGAGTATCGTTAGCAAATGAGAATGGGTGGTCCTGGTGAATGGGCTGCAGCCAGAGAAATGTTTCATAATTGTTTTTGTGGTGATGCATCAGAGAAACCCCAGTCATCCAAAGAAGAAATAATGGCTGAATGTTTTGTGTTGGGCTTGGGATTTTTAAGGCAGTGGGCTCTGGCATAGTCTCAAATTATACCATGAGGGCAGCCCTTACTTGATCTACTCAAAAGGCAACTGTGGTTCTCACCCATTTAATGGGTCCCTAGAGGTGAGATTCATGAGGAGGTAATGAGCAGACAAGAAATCTTGCTTAATTAGGTCTTCGGTTGATATTAACATGATATTAACATGATCTGTATTCCCTTTTATTCCCCCCTTCCTGCCATCTAACCCGTTTCTGAAGGGCAGAGTAATTAGTAGAAGAAAAGGGACAGAACTCACTGAGACTTGGTGAAGGGAATATGGGTAATACTTGTCCAAAAATAACTTCCAGAGGGAGGAGGACATGATTGTGGCTGCCTTCGAGTATTTAAGGATCTATTTTACAGAGGAGAAATTAGACTCGTTTTGTATGCCTCGAGAGGTAGAACTTGGGCGACTGAATAAAAGTTACAGGGAGAAAGACTTCAGCTCAATGTAAGGGAGAACTTAGAGACTGTCAAATCCATGCAGAGGTGGAATGGGTCACTTTGGGAGAGAGGGAATTCTCTGCTGCTGGAGATGCCCAAGCAGAGATCAGAAGCCACCTGGTGGGATTATCCCAGAAACAGGAAATAGGGAGAGTGAGAGTAGACGACCTTTAATGTCCTTTCTAACTGTGAGATCCCGAGATTCGATGATCATATAACTGTACTTCTTGGATTCTATTGAATAAATGAAAGCAATTTTCTTAAAAGTAAAAAAACCTTTTTTTAAAGTAAAAAAAAATGAAGTGGTCCAATAGCCCAAACAAAACAAGAAAGCTTAGGCTCCTTGACTCTTGAATTTCACATAGAGCCTCAGGCCCCCTAATTCGTGGGTTGAAGGTCTCAAAGGCCTGCCCAACATTTCTGCTACTTTCCAGTGCTCTTGTGATCCTGCTTCTGAGAGCAAGTGTGTTACCTCTGTTCTATTTCTGCATCATCCTCATACAAAAATTAGTTGTTTTACTGATAATTCACTAACAGCAAGTATTTTGTGAGTTTTTGTAGTATCTGCTTAAGATTTGGAAGTTATGGGGTGGGGCTTCCATTGTATAACCCACAGCCTCCCTTCATTTCCGGCCTATATTGTGCTCTTTCTTCCCTTTCTCATGGAACAAGGAACAGATTCTTCATGAAGATCAGTGTTGTGACCATCTAGGCTTTTTGAGATCTGGTCTTCTAGTCTGTATTAGTGAGGATAGGCGAGATAAAGCTTCCATAACAAATTAACTCTAAAATCTTAGAGGCTGCCACAGCAAAAGTTTATTTCCCACTCTTATTAGATGTCTAATATGGGTCATCAAGGAATTCTACTCTATAGAGCCACTCAGCAACCCAGGCTGACAGGGGCTCCACTGTTTGAAAACAGCAAGCACTCCTGCATGGTTCTACCTCAAAGCAACACATGGTGTTACTTGTCATAGCCCATGGACCAGACCATGCCCCACATGGCTCCACTAACTCTAAGGGGATAGGAAATACAGGGAACCACAGAATAGCTGGTGAGCATTGCTGTTTCTACCTCCTACCCAAAGTAGGAATTTTCCCAACAAAGATGGCTCCCTCCTCAAAGGGAATTCTCACACCTCTCACTAAAAGATATTTTCTCCTTTGACTTACACTTCTATTCTCAACTTAATTTTACCACAGTTCAGCAATAACTTCTGAGATAAATCCTTAAATTAGGAAGGTATGAATTCTGCCTGGCTGAGGTTCTATTTATGTTTGTTGCCCAACTTAACGGGCACTATTTGAAAAGTTTAGTGTAAGCTATAACTATCCAAATTCAATACAGTACACTAGCTTGGAGTCACAAATTATTTCTAGTTTAGAAAGAAAGTAACTATGGGGATATGGCTTTTATTCTTTTGGTTTTACTATGCTGGTATCTTTTGAGCTAGAACTTTCTTAGCCCAATCTTTAATAGCATTGGTTTGCATGTCAATATTTCCCCCACTCGAGAATGGATTATTTACTTCTAGTTAAAAATGCTTGAGAATTTTTATTGCTTCTGACAAAATTGATGGTAGAACAGAGATATTCTAATCTAGATTTTAATAGTTTCCCAAATTTGGTCTGTCTTTTCAGAAACTGCAATTTACTCTGAAAAGCTCAGGTTTTAGATTTTTGCTCTGTATCAGCAGTGTGTTTATGGTTATGAACTGTACTTTGCCTCTCACTTTTTGATAATTGCTATTTCTGGTCCATGAAGCTAGTTAGGGTATTTTATGAGGCACTTTCTCCCTCACTTTTTAAAAAATGGCTTTTAATTTAGGCTGTCCTTCCCTTGTTTGCTCTTATGCACATTTTCTGTAAACTTTTCTGAAAGATAAACTTGTGCACGGGCAGGGTGCCTTACACAATTCCTATAAAGTGGTTAATGTCAACACAAGTGAGAAAAATCTTAGGAACATATGCTATCTCAAAATGCCATATTCATGCCAAAAACAAACACACAGTTCACGGAAGAAATCAACCAGATACGATCAAACAAAGCATGAACTCCCACCAAATAAAAATGCTGTGGAAACATTTTTGACATTGTTTTAGTCACAAATGTTGACAGTCTCTGACCTTGGCCTCCCTGCCAATGAGGGCGCTAAGACCTAGAGGGGAAGAGACTCATCCAAGAGCACAGGGAGATCTCTCAGGGCCAAATGCAGGCTTTGTGTGGACTGACTATGAGAACATTGTGCCCCACAAAACCACAAGGGTAGAGGTGATGAGAAGGCTGAGCGACAAAGGAGCAAGCAGCCTCCTGCCATGTTCACTCATTCCTTCCTTCCCTTAAAGATGTATGGAATTCTTACTATGCGTCAGATGCTGCGCCAGGTGCTGGGGAAGGAAATGAGGACAAGACAAAAGCTCTGTCCCCAAGGGACTTGCTCTCTGTCTTTCTAATCTTGAATCAAATTTGCTCACTTTTTCAAGACCAGGCCTCCAGACAAAAAGACATTCCTCTTTATAGATTCTAGGCTTTATAGGCCGAGCACTTCCAAGTATGCTCCCTACTTCTGCCTGAAATGTTTATCGTAATATTGATATCTCTGCATTATTATACCATGTGCCTCCTCTTAAAATTGAGAAAGCTTATCTTGGAAAAAAGTGTTAAGCTGCCAATTAATGTATAAATTATTTTGCATAATGCAAGATCCTGAGGAGAAGGCACAAATGCTTGGTAGTGTGGGTACAGGCAGGGGAGGGAAAAGTTAAGAGCAGGAGGATGTAGGGCCCTGTGGGCTGCCAAGGATGGCGGGTGTGATGAGCTGCATCTGAGAAGAGAGGAAGATCTTAAAGGGGAGCTGGACGGGCCCAGCAGAAAACAGAGCTCCAGTTGGACGGTTCGAAAGGTTTTTAATGAAAGGACTACTTACAGATGTGGGCATGGGGATTAAGAGAAGCAACAAAGGATGCTGAAGTACTCAGACACCAGCGACAGCAGGAAGCCATCGTCACCCATTATCACAGGGAGGACACAATGTTTCAAGTTTACATTGAAAGTAAGAGCCACACAAGAGGGACCACTGGGCAGGAGCTATAATAATAGAGGGCACAGCCACTGTCAACTAAAGTGACTCAGAGAATGGAGGGAGAGGAGAAGAAATAACCAGCCTCCCCCTTCTTACACCTTCTGACCTCCTGCAGGAACCTCAAATTGCTCAAATCCAAGCGGTAGACAACTAGCAAGGGAAACCGCGTGGTGCAGTCCAGAGAAGCCAGCTTCCCAAAGCAGGGAACTGGGTGGAGAAGGGGAAGAGTGGATCTGACTTGAGGGCAAGTGGAGAAGAGCCAGTACACACTTTCAGGGGAGAAAAACAACCTCCAAACACATGTGAAAGCACAGACTAGAATAACAACTCCTCATCTGCCCATAACCCAGCTTTAACAATTATTAGCATTTTGTATTTGGTGGAATGAAATATACTTTATATTCCATTGTTTGAGAGAATCAAATTCTCTATATTAAATCTCTTACTAATTGAAAAACAGAGCAGTTTGGTGCACTGAATCTTATTGAAAGCCATGTTCTACACTAGTTATCATCCATCTATTTGAAGAACTTGGAAAGCTAAAAGCTATATTTCTTAGGTTGCATTGCAGCCAGGATTTTGCATGTGAATTATGTTCTGCCTTTAAAATAGACTTACATGGAGTTTGGAAGCAAGCTCTGCCAGACGCAAGCGCTGGCAGCTGTTAGACTCCATGTTCCACTGTGGGGATGCTGTCTTCCTGGGCCTGAGGCATTGGTAGCAATGGCAGCAGCAGTAGCTGAAACATCTTTGCATCATGGTGACAGTGTCAGGATTTTGTAACCCAGTCCAGTGGAGGCCCCCTGACTTTTACCTCTTGAATCTTTCCACTGCTTGAAACAACCTAATTCCCTATATTAACTACTTAATTCAGTTCCGAAGGGTGACATGAACTCTTAGAATTTATGTGAAGAGAGATGGAGGTTTGTTGAAACCCAAGAAGCATTGTTTGGAGTAGTAAGTGACATTTGGTCTTGGAAATTAAAAAAAAAACCAAAACGGTGATGGGAGTATTAATTTCCAAATGATTAGGCAGTGTTGTTTAATAAAAGGCTCACGGGGCCCCTCAGATATGGTGTGCTCTGGAGGTAATGATGAATCAGATGCAGAAAGGCAAGAATGGAACCCAGGAGGTGTCAGGTTCAAGGAATGTGGTCTGGGGACCCATCAGACTCGATGGGCAGTAGTGGGAGTTGGTAAGTTTGATAGTTTCTCTGCAGCATCACTGAACATATTACTTTGACCGCCTAAATCAACGATGAAAGCCATATGATGAAAATGTTTGCATCGAATTGCGAACAGTATGAATTTGCCAAGGCTGGTTTGACTGAGACACTAAACAGGACCTTACACTCACCCAGAGTAAAGTGACCCATATACTGGCTGGCCCCAAAGGCGGTCTCCATAATTACTCCACGACAACTTGAAGCAGGAACCAGCAGTTCCTTAAATTCGCCATAAAGAATCCATTTGCGCTAAAGCATTTGTGAACGTTGAAGATTTCATAGAAGAAACTGAAGATGTGATTATGTTGCATATGCCAGAGTATTTCACCAAAAAACATTCCCTTTAGATTTACCTTTTTTCTCAAGTCTTTCATTTGGCCACTAGCCATGAAATTGGCTTCTTTCTCACTTACTCTATGCAAACCGTATTTCTTGGCATGTTTGTCAGTGATATTGGAGGCGGACATTTTCGGAGGTGGACAGAGGAGGATTGGGGCAGCTTATCACAGCAGCAGCTTCCTGGCATTAGGTTAGGATGAGCCCTCCTATCATCTCCTCTAATGTCTTTAATATACTATGGTGCAGTGTTTACAGAGTAATACCAAGACCTTTGTGTGTTTTGCTCTCCAGCTGTGAACCAAGATAATAGCATTTTATTCTCATCTTCTTTCCTATCTCCATTCTTGTCAGATTATCAGGAAACAATTTCCCGTTTCCTGATAATAAGAAAGTGGATAACTGCAGTTTTCTTTTCTGTAACTGCTTCAGTGGTTTTGTAGGTAAGAAATCATATTTAGGCTTCAGCTCCAATAGTCCCCGTGCCTCACGGTTCAACCTGTCAGCACCATGGGCAATAATTTCCCCACATAATTGCCATGTAAGTGCTTAAATAATATAGCAGGAAAATGTCTGCTAAAAATCAAATTACATGAGCAATAGAGTGTTGGGGACTTCACCATTCGAAAGTGTCTGCCATGTTTTTATATGTATTTTCTCACTTAATTCATTCAACACACCTTGAGGTAAGTATTATGAGCCACATTTAACAGTGGAAGAATCTGAGGCTGAGAGAAGGTAATAAATTTGCCTGGGCCACGGAGCTAATAAATAGTGAAACTTACACTCAGTCTCAGGTCTGAGTTAGAAGCATGTGTGTGTGTTGGGGGGCAGGGAAGAGACAGGGCAGTCACAGCCCCCCGAACAGTCTTCAATAATGATCCCTTTCCGACAGACGAAATGGAAGGGAAAATGTTGGCCTTACCCTGTAGGCGAGACTGTGATGAAAAACAGAAGATGAAGCAGTGAAATGAGGCTAAGAAATGTATGGAGAAAGTAACCCATTTAAAGTAAATAATCACTTTAGCATAACCTTCAATTATAACAAAAATCAGTGTGTGTATATTGAAGAAAATTAGGAAATACAGTTAAAAATAAGAAAATGGAAACATTATGTTCTCACTACCCAGGGAGCACCTCTATTTCCACCTTAATTCATATACTTTCAGGTCAACACGTGTATGCATATATATGTATGTATTTTTACAGAAGGAGATCCTATTGTACATATTGTTCTGTAACCGGCTTCTTTCAGTTAACAATTTCCATATTTCTTTGACAATAAATATGCTTGCTGGCTCCCCCACCAAACTCTGTGTGTATGATGACCTCTGCTTGGCCCTGCCTTCAAGTTTGCTATCTTCCTTGTGATGTTAGAATCTGGCTATGTTCTTTTCACAATAGCATCCTATGTGTGAGCAAAACTTTTCACCTTTTCTTCTAAGTATAAAAATAAAAACCAGTGGGATTTAAATAAGGATTTAGATTAGATAACATGAATTCTTTATCTGGAATCCAAACTGTGTGTGTGTGCACATATACACGTGTGTGTCTGTATGTTAACAAGATGGAGATAAGTGACAAATAGGTGGTCTGGTCCTAGAATTCTCCTCTCTATGTAGTTTCTGAAGTTACAGTTCTGTTCAGTGATAATTAATGTGGGAAACGATGACTTAAGTCCCCCAAGAGCTGACATGACTTCTGGATCATTCTATCAGGGTTATCTGGGTGTTAGAGGTCAGAGTAATTATTCCAGTCTCGCAGGTATTAAAGCAACAACATCCCGCTGCTTTCTTACATCAGCTCCTGAAAGCTTGAGCTGTTTCTTGTTGTGTGGGACAAGCTTCTCTCCAGAAGGTGAAGTAAACACAGGGTTGCTGCGAGGTCTTGCTGGTATTCTACTTTATATGGTGTCTTTGGAGCATTGTTTTTCTTCCTCAAACTTAGCACCCTGCTTTGTTAGGCTTTATTGATTGAAAAAGTCACCTCCATGGGAAAATGTGCTGTGGAAATTTCTTTTCATGTTAAAAATCATAGCACATATCCCAACTGGGGATCACCATGCTTAATAAACAGTGTGCTGATGCACAGTAATTGATAGTTGATGCTCTTTATTATGTTTCAAATATTTAACTATTGATATTTTATTGAACTATGTATGACACCTGTTAACTAGTTTTGCAGTTTTTGCTTGAAGCTGTCCTATTTTATTGCATTCCAATTCTTTCTAAATTAACAAGGATAATAACAACGGATATAAGAGGGGATAATAAGACCTATGTAGTAGGGAGTTTCCTAATGAATAAACTGAGACGTTATATGCAAAATATTAAACATGCACCTGGTTAGAGAAGGCAATAAATGTTACAAGCAAAAGAAAAAAGAGACTAAACAGCATGTGTGAGGTCCTCTGATCCATATGGTGGAAGATCAGGGGCTTGACCTTGGGTCCTATGACTCCAAGGTCAGGGCTCTTTGCCCCACTATGCAGTGTTTTGCTGCTGTCAGTTCTTTAAATCTGTCTCTGCAAATGAGGGCTTGGTAATGATAAAAGTGTTGAAACACATTCTTGAGGGACTTTGTGGAACTGCCTTGCATGACGTTGTAAAGACTGGATATGGTTTTGGGCTCCGGAGTCTTTTTGTATCGGGATAGCCTGGCATGCTGGGGTGCGGTGAACAAGGGGAGCTGTGTGTGGATCTTGAGGTTTCTCTCTGTCCATCCCTTACAAATCTTACAATCTGTTAAACGTGACACAAACGAAACCAGGTGAGAAAACTGTCTCTTCTTTGGGAGCTGAGCAGACACCATCTCTCCTTCCCTTCCCAGAAAAACACCACACAGCTTTAGAGAGTAAGTAACATTTTACAAGTAAAGATGTGGCTGAAAAGGAACACCTAGCAAAAAAGATCAAATGATTTTGATGGTCATTTCTCTTTGACAAAATTCATGGAGGACTGAGAAGCCACAAAATAAGAGAACTAAAAAAGTGATTCTAATCTAGACTAATGTGTGTTGTTCAGTATTTATTTCTGTCAGTACATTAATCATGTCTTATTATGCTTCACGCTAAAGTTATATTAAAAAAAGCCCTAATGGTAACATTGATGCATTTGTCCTTTGTTGTGAGCATAAAGACTTAATTTGATGAATAGAAGTTAAGAAAATGTTTAATCTTCCATTATAGTATAATGATTGAGATTCATCCGTCTGCTCCACAATAATAATAATTTATCATGAATGAGCATCTTATAAAATTATGGAGGCACATCACAGAAGTCAGGTTCTTTTTCCTAATTCAAAATTTTGAGCCTACCCCCTTTTAACTGACCTATTCTTTCATCTTTAAGGTTATTCATTATACCCCAGATTTCTTCCACCTACATTTTTCAATATTTTCACTAATTCTTCTTGGAAGGACTGGAAGATAGAAGACAGAGACTTGTAAACATCTCAAGCACTAAATTTTCCCATTTCTGTCTATTTAGCAGCCCTGCAGCAATGTATCAATTTCCTTTTTTCTCCCATTTAGGGTCCTTGGAGGTTTTATAAAGCAAATTTGAATGTTGGTTTTTCTATCTAGCTAACCTTGATTTGATGTTTTGAGTTAGAGGTAAATTTCTGAGTTCGCTGACTACAGAGAAGGTGTGAGTGTGTAGTCGGGGTAAGCCAGAGCGATAAACTGGGTTTTCATGATGCAATATATTCTTCAGGTTTTCATTTTAACCTTGAGGAAGCACATGGGAGGGGGAGAGTGGACAATCCTACAGAATTATTTTGGCACCTTTGTGTCTCTACCGAGAGAGAGCTCTTTCCTTAAGCTTAGGCAGGAACCTAGAGATGGAAACACATAACAAAGTTATTAACGATCTGGATGGAGGAAGGAACAGTACCTTAGTGAACTCACTAATGAAATTAGATGGAGAGGTGTCAGGACATCCGTGGGGAGAGAGGAAATACCTGGGAGGAATGAGGTCTATTGGCAGAGGAGCGATTCTGTCTGGACATTGATGACTTAATTTAACTTGGAAATAACTTTCAGCTCTCTGAACAAGTGGATTCGAGGGCAGAAAGAACTTAGAAAAAAATATCTTTCCTGAAATCCAATCTACTCCAGGTTTGGAGAATGAAAGATGTTGACCATCAATAAGGAGTCTATACGGCAAGATAATGGGAGGAAAAGGCCAGCTGACCTGCCGGCTGCATTGTGAGGGTCGTAAAAGAGGACATATGTACAAAAAGCTCAGAGAATTAAAAAAAAATTCAACCACACAAAAAGTTCGGGTAATTAAAAAAAAACCATATCCGTGAGCCCATCATGGTAATATTTGCTGTATTTGCTTCAGATTTCTTTTTTAAGTCGTAAGTTTTTACACAGGCAGTTGAAGCCTCTTTTTGTCCTGCCTTGATTTGACTCTCCTCCCTGGTGACATCATTCTTGGAAAATTAGTGTCTGTCCTTCCCTTTTGTGTGTTATCCTTTCTCTGGGTAGGTGTGTATCTGTATAGAGTCTTAACTTCCACATAAAGGACATCACACTGTACACATGTCCTTTGTCAACTTGATTTTTTCACTCAGCGTTGTTTCAAACATTTATTCCTGTTGATAATACAGCCCAGGTTCTTTATTTTAACTATTGTATAGTATTATATTGTATGGATATATTATAACTCACCTATCTCCCTATTGATGAACATTTAGGTTGTTTCCAATATTTGCCTCTTAAAACCAAACGGCAGAGAACATCTTTCTGCATGTCTCCATGGGCGTTTATATGAGATTCTTTCCTGAGATATATCTGCTAGAAGTGGAGTCTGTGGATCATCAGGTGTGCACATATTTGAGTTTTCTAGATATTGCCAAATTGTTCTCCAAAATGTTTGGGCTGCCTTATACTCCTCCCAGCAGAGTATTTTCATTCTGCCACATACTACGCTTTAAACATTTTTGTAATTGATGTAGCTCTCTAAGATTTTTAATACGAGAAGAGGCCTGAATGGCCACTTGAGGTCATTTTTAGGTCTAAGAATCTATTTATTCCCAACACACAGAATTATATCCCGCTATGACACTTCTGAATGAAACTGCTCTTTCATTAGTGATTGAGTTAAAGTGTGGCCCAGTATAGCGCCCATCTCATTCTTTTGAATGTTGATATTCCCGACATATTTGGTGTTGCAATAAGAAATTATTATTGCCAGATATTTAAAGCCAGATATACACAGGAATTTATACCATAGTAGCAAAGTGTAACCCCCACCACGTGGGCCAAGAAATAATATATGCCATCTAATTTGTCAAGACAACATGTTTTTGTGGGACCCCCTGACTTCTGCTAGGGGACTTTGGGGAAGTTAAGGAGCCAGCCCCACTCTGTCTTACTTTCTAGGAGTATAACAGGCTCCTGCAGCCTTCTCTTCCAGTCCTAATTCTAGTCATCTTACTCATCTCTCCTTGGCAAAGAGGGAACTTCAAATGCCCCACAGACTTGGAACAAACCCCAAACCTCGTCACCCAGCACACAAATGCAACCATTTCTGGATTCATTCCTCCCAGGATGGAAAGAAGTGTCTAAGAAATGACATCTTAAAGACAGGTGAGTCTCCATGAGCCATAACAAACTTAGGAAAAGAACTTGAACTTGAGAAAATAGACGTGAGGTTAAATGAATACATTTATTTTATTTTATCAAATAACTGGCAAAATTGCTGAAAAGCAACTAGAAACAATCTGGTTTGACTAAATTAATGAATTAGCATCTAGTAATGTATGTCTATTATAATAGAAAGTTGCAGTCATATGAAAAATGAAAGAGTTATATAAAAACACCCAGACTAAGGTCAAAATAACCAGAAGTTAGTTGTGGAATCTCCAAGCCTGTGGCTCTTTCCACGTGGTTTAGTGTGAGCAACCTGCCAGGAGAGCTTTCCTTCCTTGTACTTCCTTGGCAAACTAGAGAGAGGGAAATAAAAGTTGCTAAATGAAAATGAATAAAGGTGTGTGGCTGGAGAAAGCCTTCCAGGTAGATGAACTCTTATGGTAATTCCCTGAAAGGAGAAACAGTGGGCACATCGTCTCCAAGTGGCTCACTTTTAACACCTTTCTAGACAAGCTCAGCTGAGAACCAGGAATGTTTGTTCAGTGTCAGGACAGGCTCTGGAATTGAGAAGCCGGTTTGCTTTCAGGACAGGCTCTGGAATTGAGAAGCCGTCTTGCTTCATAACTTGGAGACAAGGTGACCACTGGGCCAGAGAAGTAGGAAGATGGTGGTTCATGGAGACTCCTTCTAGGTTTTTAAGTCTCTCATAGACTTCTAGAGCTTGCTTCCTCTCTCCATCTCAAACTCATAGAATTACTTTAAAACATGCTTATCTAAATAATAGCCCATACTTAAACAGTGGTTTGCATATGCCAGGATGTTTATGTATATGAACTCCTCTAACTCTCAGAACAGTCACTATGTCTATTTTGCTAATGGGGAAAGTGAGGCACAGAGTGGTTGAAAAACTAGACTAAGGTTCATACAACTAGCAAGCAGCAGGGCTGGGATTTGACACTGGGCTACAGTCTGTTCTTAACCACTGTGCTATCCCGCCCCCAGTTGAAAGCATTGTTTACTCCCTCCTTCCAGCTTTTATACAAATAAAAAGCACGCAGCTGTGCATTTCAACCCGAGTGACCATTCCCACTTGGTTCCGTTATCTTCTGACCATTTTAATAAAGCAACTCCTCAAACAGAAAAATTAGGTTTAAAAAAAGGTTGTTGTATTCTGTTTACTTAAACAGACAAAATATAATTTTAGCAACGCCCTTTTGATGTAAACATAAAAACACTGAAAGCATAAATAACTATCAGGCCAACCAAATGGTAATTATTTTGACATTAAACAAGATATCCATCTGCTTTCCCAAGTAAATAATCTCTGACAGCATCTAAAAGACAACAAGAGCACGAAGCATTCGGGGCACTAATGTACGCACTCTGTGGGGATAAAAGAAGCAAATGGTGGTGGATCAAAGGGGCCCCAAGCAATGAGTAATGTAACACTCATCTCAGATTAAACAGCCAGCTCCATGATGGGATGCAGAGTTGTCTACCCCACTTTCTTTAGCAGCTGGAAAAGGAGAAGCAGTATTCCTGGGAAAAAGAGGATTAGGGAGGAGGAAAGCAGAGATGGCTGTGGCAGAGGCAGAGAAGGGGAATAGAGGAAAGAACAGAGGGGGCCACCTTTGTGTTCCGGCTCCTACTCTGCTCCATGGAATGGGTGAGGATCCATCGATTGCACCCATTCCATCCAATGGCGTTCGGAGTCCTTCCTCTTAACCTGTGGGTGCCTGTGTTCTGGAGCAGTGGTGTTTCAAATGTTGGGGAATCTTTGAGAATGTGATGAAAATATTGAGGCACCTACAGAGAAAAATACAAAACTCTAGGTGCAAACGTTTGCGCGTATCTTTAGGGGACTCCAGAATCCGTCGAGACCCACCCAGGTACTCCAAGCCACCGCTGCTTCACAGATCCCAGGAAAACAACTCCGTTTTTAGAAATTGTTCAATCACTCAAATAGCATTGAATGAGCACCTAATGGGTGTTTGGTACCAGGTGAACACAAAAGAAGTCAGCTGTTCTCCTCCATCCTAAGAGCTTATGAGTTTATGGTTGATTTTCAAGACAAACCTACAAAGTACGTAAAGATTCATTAAGTATCAATCTGAAGTAATAATAACAGTGAATTTCTATCTAGGACTTACAATGGGCAACCACTTTCAATACAGTGTCATGGTTCTCAGACTTCAGCAGGCATCAGAATCACCTGGGAGCTTGTTAAAGCACAGATTGCTGGGCCTGGCCCCCAGGGTTTCCGATTTAGTGGGTCTGGGTGAGGCAGAATTTGTACTTCTAACAAGTTCCCAGGTAATGTGCTGTTGTGTGTGGGGCCGCACTTGCAAACCAGTGCGTTAACTCATTCCTCACCGCAATCCTATGATGTAGATTCTATCATTATCCACAATTTATGGATGAGGAAGCCGGGATCCAGAGACGTGAAGTAACTTGTTCAAGGTCATGTAGCCGCTACGAGGCGAGCCCAAATAGAAATGCAGGAAGTTTGATTCTAAAGCAGGGATTGGCAAACTTTCTTAAAGGCCGTGTGATAAATATTTTAGGCTTGCAGACCTTAGGGGGTTTCAGTCGCAACTGCTCAACTCAGCCACTGTAGCCCCAAAGCAACCGTGAACAACAGTAAAATGAATGGGCATGGCTGTGTTCCAGTAAAAGTTTAATTACAAAAGCAGGTGCCTGGCACTCGGGCTTACTGACCACTGCTCTAGAGTCTTGTGCTTCTTAAGCCTTAAACGTAAAATGGCAATCTCAAAGGATTGTTAAAAATCAACAATGCATGTTCAGTGCTTGGAACAGTGCCTGACATATGAGAAATCAAAATCTGTTTGTCCTCATTATATCCCTGAGAATTCCCAATGTCACAGATAAGTGCTTTGCTTCTCATCTTCAAGCCTAGAAATCCAAAGGGTAGTACCCTTGGCCCACACAATGGGAGGGTGAAGGGAAGCGTCCGAGGTGCCAGCACTCACTGGACCTCTAGATTCTATTGCCTGATCCCAGAGGGAGAGCACCCCCAGTCCGATGGATGCATGAGGACTGCATGCAGCTGTGACATGTATAATGGAGGATGACATGGAATCATAGAGCCACTAACTTTGGGGTCTAGAGTTGGGAGTGGGTTGGAGAAGAACTGGAAGAGAATTCAGGAAAAGGATTGGGATGATCAAGGAAAGGAAGGGAATCAGTACCCTGAAAGATGCTATTGATGTACGAATTATGTCTTTTTGTAACAGAATTCTCCAATTACCCAATTCATTTGAACCACATAGTGTGTCCCCTTTGTCACTTAGAAGTTGATGTTGTGAAGGGTCCCACTCTAAGGAGAGCCCAGAAAACATCATCTCGCTTGACAATCTCTGTCATCTGATTAGTAAAAGCCCAAATCTCCATAAGGTGCAGCAATAGGACAGAAGTATAAATACCTTGATCATCGATATTCAATCATGATAGTCATCGATAAGCACTTTTTTTAATGAAAACTTTTAAGATCTACTCTTAGCAAATTCCAAATATACCATACAGTATTATTAACTATAGTCACCCTCCTGTACATTACATCCCCAGAACTTACTCTTTTTATAACTGGAAGTTTGTGCCTTTTGAATCCCTTCACCTGTTTTGTCCGCTCTCCACCTCCCACCTCTGCAACCACCAATTTGTTCTCTGGGTTTATGAGCTCGTTTTTTTTTAGATCCCACATATAAGGAGAACATACAGGATTTATCTTTCTCTGTCTGACTTATTTCACTGAGCAGAATGCCCTCAAGGTCCTTCCATGATGTCACAAATGGCAGGATTTCCTTCTTTGTTATGGCCGAATAATATTCCAGTGTGCATGCGTGTGTGTGTGTGTGTGTATCACATTTTCTTTGTCCATTCATCCATCAGTGGACACTTAGGTTGTTTCCATGTCTTGGCTATTGTGAATAATGCTGCAATGAACATGGGGGTGCATATATCTTTTTGAGTTAGTGTTTTCATTTCCTCTGGATAAATATCCAGAAGTGGAATTGCTGGATCATATGGTAGTGCTATTTTTAATCTTTTGAGGAACTTCCATACTGTTTTCCATAATGACTGCACCAATTTACGTTCTCACCAACAGTGCACAAGGGTTTCCTTTTAAGCACTTTTGAAATCTATTGTTCCCTTATGCTTGGCTTCCTCATCTATAAATTGGGGATAATAGTACCTCTCACATGGGGTTGTTCTGCGGATTTAAGTGTAAAACACCAAAAACAGTGTGTGACACATCGTAAGTGCTAACCATATTTTTTGTTACTGTAATTATTTTACATCCTCCCTTAAAAACCCTGTGGAACAGTAGTCAGGGAGGATTGTCATTACCTCTATTTTCCCGATAAGGAAACTGAGGCATGGAGAAGTCTGATTTTCCTTTTTCCCTCCAAGCTTGTGGCAGCTTTAGCAGTAAAAGCTCCCGACTTGTGTTTCAGCTCTCTGTTCACTGGCCCAGAACCAAAGTACTATTTTCCCTTTAATCTCAGCGTCCTTTGGGAACAACTCCTAGCAGGGTCTTCTGGGATCCCCTTCCTAACCCAAGGATTCCTTTTGTCTAAGTATGAACCTTCTTGTAGTAAAACCCAGCTCCCCTAATGCACTATGGATTTGTGAAGAATCACCAGACTGTTGGGAAAGGTGTGACAAAATGGGGCTTTGGCGTGTTTATAAACAATCCTTGCTCAGACTTGGGTAAGTGAATTAAACTGGGCAGAACAACCCTTCAGTTCACTTCCTAGTCCCTTGCGGGAACAGGAAGTGGGGGTGATAGTTCGTGGGAAAAGAGGAGGACTTGGTGTGATGCTGAGGCCGTTGGGCAAAGGCCTCCTGCTAAATGTTAGCATTAGTGGGTACACTTGCAGGGAGCTTTCCAGTTACGAGCACTTGCATGTGATACGTTATCACATTAGCCCTCATGATAAGCCTGGGAAACTATGATCTGCAGCTCAGGAGGCTGAGGGTCCAAGAGGTTAAGAGACAAGCCCAGGATTGTCCCTTGGGCAGAGGGCTCAAAGCCAGTCTCTCGCACCTACAGTTAAACAGGGCCGGGTTGGCTAAGAGCCAGAGTGGCTGGGCCAGAGGGAGAAGTGTCTGGGGTCCTGGGTCATGTGAAGAGCACTTTCTCAAGAAGCTGGACAAGCCAGGGGGCCTAGCCGGGGGGCGAGAAGAGGGCAGGAGGCCAATTGCCGTTAAGGGGGCCTGCTTTGTACTCAGGGGACGTTGAGACTGCTCTATGCCCAGTGGGTACCAGGGAGCTTTAGGTGGATCAGGCCGCTGGGCCTGGCTCCACTTTTCTTTGGAGGAAAGAGGGAAAAATCCGAATTGCGGTCAAAGTATCGCACAGGGGCAAAATAGCTCCCTCTGGTGTCTGTTTCTGGTAGTGGCAGAGGCCGCAAAAACCAGCTCCAGTTATGGTTTATGATAATGAGATCCAGGAGAGGCGGAAGATCCTAAACATGCAGTGTTCTCTCAGATACCGTTCTTCCCGTGTATGGAAGTTGTCACATCTGTCATCTCTCTATAGATGGACTTGTATCACACAATCCATCCCCCTTGTATATCTAGTATTTATTTTGCTGTTAACGCTATGCTGGGGACTTTACAGTCATTATTTCATTTAAGTTTTATTATTGTGGCATTATTAAATCCATTTAACAGTTGGGGGAAACTGAGGTTCAGAGATGTTAAGTAAGTTTACCAAAGTCGTACAGCTTGTTAGTGGTAGAACCTGGATTCAAACTCACATCTGACTCAAATCCCAATCGCTTCTCCTCCATGCTCTGCTGTCCATCATGGAAGCCTTTGTTGTTAATATTCGACAGCATCGCTGCTGACCCTGACATGCCATTGTCTAGCACAATGGTTATGCATCAGGGTCTCAAAGATACTTTAAAAGTACAGATTCCTAGTCCCCCACTTCAGAAACATCAGACCAAAATCTCTGAGTGTGAGACCTATGCATCTCTATTTTACAAAGTTCTTCCTGGGCCATTCTGCTGTGGACAGCTCAGTGAAGGTCAGTGAAGTGAAATCTGTAAACCACTACTCTGGTACTTTTAATTTTTCTAGCACCATCTCATCTGCAACTTCATTTGCCTTTGAGAAAGAACACACATATGAAAAGAGACAGGCCCAGGAAGCATGCTGGCTGAGCTCCACGGTTCAGCTCTGCCATACAGGACAGGGAGAGGACAGACTAGCTGGGGACTGTCTCTGGACAAGTTCCTGTGCAAGGTGTGCAGACCGAGTTCTGGTGGCTGTGTTGACCATGTCACCCAAAATTTATTTATGGCTCAGGCCATAAATGAGGCTGCTTCTCCAAGGAAATACGAAACAGAGAGAGACTAGCTTAAACTGAGCCTACGGGTGGAAACACAGATAGTGAGAAAGTCAGGTTTATTAGTTAGCATGTCTCTAGCTGCTATAACAATTAGAATCAAAAACATATAATGGTTCATATATAACAGCAGTTTCTTTCTTACCCAGACAGCAAACCAGAGCAGATGCTTCAGGCTGCTCTCTTCCACAAGGTGCTTCAAGGACCCAGCCCCCTTCCATCTTGTGGCTCACTTATCCCCTGGGACCTCACAGTCTTCTGCCTCCAGCCAGTGGAAGGACATGAAGAGCATGGAGGAGACACACTCACTTCTTAAAAGCCTTAGCCTTCTCGCTATTGCCTAGGAGATCTCAACTATAGGCCCACCGCTAACTAACAGGAACTAGGAAATAACGTTTATCTGTATGCCTAGAAACAAAGAGGAACGTGACAACTACATACAGCCAGTCTCTGCCACATCATAGGAGGGTCCCCCCAAAGCCTGTGGTTAGAGGAGAACCCTGTTGATGTTGATAAATATGTTTGATAGATACGTCATGTGTCAAAGATCATTAAGGAAAGTTAAAAGTGACTTAGTAAAATTATTGTTGAAATTTTGATTGAAGAAAAATGAAGTGCTTGAAGGATAAAAAGGATGATACAGTGAGATCAGCATGAACAAAAATAACTGGTGAACCAAATAAGTTCTTAATTCTAGGCAGGGAGTCATAGTGTCATCCCCATAAGGAACAGGGACCAATAATAAGGATCTTTCATTAAACTTAAAGTTTTTAGGCTGATTTTTTAGCTATGGCAGTCTCTTTGCAAAGACTGGAATCTGAAAGTTGCTCCCAACCTGATATGAAATATATGAGCTGACATTTTTTTTTGTTGTTTTCAAAAAGCATGTCCTTTCTTGACCCAGAAAGAAAAACAATAGTAATATCTTGATGTTGAGCAGTCCTTACCTCTGCAGACCCTGCGTTGCCAGCCCTGCGCTTCCACTGTTCATGGTATCCTCTAGGGCTGTTGGTGAGACCTTGCCTTGTGAAGGTAATGTGCTTCTGAAAAGCAGCGTGCAAATAGCCTTTAGCAAACCCAAACATTTGAAAAATACACTGGGTGACTTTTCTATTTAAGGAAATTCAGTGGTTGGTCATTTTTGTTACACAACTAATCAATACTGTAATTTATCTTTTGAGTGTAATGTTTTTATTTTGCAGGCCCCTTATATGTAAATATTCTCTTCAGCTAATAAATACATCTCTCCTTTGATTTTGTTTCTGTGACTTCTTCTTTCTTCCTGGTCATTTACGGCTGTCACCTGTTGGAATAGCAGATGGGATGACTGGCAGATTATCCATGGAGGCGTCCCTGCTCCCTCCAGATCCGTGGTCCTCACCCAGTCCCCTTCCTTTTTGGCCTTTGGGAGGGTTAGAACATGGGAGGTGAGGGTAACTCCTCTCCTGCATTTATATTGACACCTACTTTGGGATCAGCAATTTCCTAGTCTCCATTCCGCATACCTCACCCTGGATTCCAGTGGAGTGGAACCGAGGGGATGGGAGATTTGGACTCTGGACTTGAGTCAAAATCATTCACAACCCCATCATAGGGCTCAAATCAAAGTTGGCCAGATGGAGGGCTATATTGTCTCCAGTCTCATTCTTGTGCTGAAGATTTTAGTGATTTTAGTCCAGAAAAGGGTGCTCTGGATGGGGAATCACAGCCGTAGAATATGAGTCTGGGCTGCCTCAGTGAGCAGGGAGGTCATTCTGAGCCCAGATCCTTAGTCTCTGCATAAGAACTCAATCCACTTAGCCTGATCCATAACAAGATATGCGGAAACCATGAAAACAAAAGAAAGGAGAGTAAGAGAAGTATCAGAAAGACCACAGTACTATAGGAAAGAAGCGTCCAAGGTAAAATGGGAGGAAAATTTTGAAATCAGAGTTAAGAAAATGTTTTAATTTATTGGTGCAAACAATGAGTCTTTGTGATCCTATCCAAAAATGACCCAATCATGCTAGGTCTTTTTTTGTCTTATGTTAGAGAGTCACAAGAGTTGAGGTAAAATTTAATGCATTGAGGAATCTTTGTAGCAGACTCATAATTGGCCCCCAATGACTGTTAGTCCCTCTTCTAGAGCAATAGGGGTCCTGATTTTGAGCTGGGTTACATGATTTCCCAGAATAAAGACCCTACTTCTTTGCCTGCTTTGCAGCTAGCTGTGGTCATATGAGTAAATTCTGGTAAATGGAGGGGGGCAAAAGCAACATGTGTGACTTCGAGATTACACTGTAAGAGGGGTGGGGCAGGCCCTCCCTGACCCCTTTCCCCCTCCTGCTGCCTAGGATGCAATGATGGTAGTGATGACCTGTCTGGAACCATGTGGATGAGGTCAACCCTAGAGAAGGTGGAGCAACAATATAGAAGGAGCCTGTGGTGCTGCCACCATGGAGATGCCGTACTCGTGGTGGAAAGCCCATCCTGACCTGTTGCAAGTTACATGAGAAATTAATGTCTTTCTTGCTTTAAGTCACTATAATTGAAGTTGTGGGTTTTTAGGAGGGAAATCGTTTCATAATTACGTATCTTCATTTATTTTCTGATTTCTTTCCCTAAAGGGATACATGTCTATCCTCAAACACTAACATCAAAGATTGTGTAATCTATTAAAAAATTTTTTAATAAACTTTATTTTTAGAACAGTTTTACAGGAAAATCGTAAAGACAGTACACAGAGTTCCCGTATATCCCACACTTCGTTTCCATTATTATTAACATTTTATAATCATATGATACGTTGGTTACAATTAATGAAGCAAAATTAATACATTATTAATGTAAATGGGAGACTCCAGGAATGGGGGTGGGAATGAAACTAACATTTATTGATAGTTGTTGTTATTTAGCGTAGGCTTAACTTCTACAAAAAATAGACCCCAAGATGCAGTGGCTCTAACAAAATGAAAGTTTTTTCTTGCTCACACAACAGTTTAGAGTGGGTATTCCAGGATGCTGGGGTAGCTTGGGTTGGGGAGGGAGGGGAGTGGCTCTGCCCCAGGCGGTTACTGAGGGACCCAGACTACCATGTTCAGTGTGGTTCCAAAGTCTGTTTGACCTTGTTCCAGCCCATAGACCAATGGCTGTGGCGGGGTAATGGGATATTGATCAGCTCAGTGCTGGCCATGCCATCACTGGGGGTGGGGAAGGCTTCTGGAGAGTGCTGGGTAGACAGGAACAATCCTTACTACAGGAGCCTTATTCCTACCCAAGCGTCCCCTCACAGACAAGTTTGTAAACTTAGACATTTGTATCTTCATGTAAGTTACGCATGGAGATAGTCTCCCAGGACGTTTAAACTTAAAATCTTAGTTCTACTTGTGGGATAAAGGGCTCTAGTTAAGATGAGGATTGAAGGATTGGACCCAGCAGATGCGGGCTGGTACTTTAGGTTGAGTTAGACTGATGGGGGCTGCTGGGAGCTCCAGGACAATAATGTGGTATAGACAGCTGGACCTGGGTTTGAATTCTGGCTTAGTAACTTACTAGCTTTGTGAACTTGGGAAAGGTGCTTAAATTCTCTGGGCCTCAGTTTCCTTGTGTAAAGAGCTAAAAATATCAGCTTCCTTGTGAAGTTTTATGAGGAGTGAGATAACATATATAAAGCGCCCAATAAACGCAGATTCCCTTTCCTGAAACCACATGTCAAATGTGGACCCCATTCTTCCTACATGTAAGGCTATCTCTGAT
This sequence comes from Equus quagga, assembly GCF_021613505.1. Classification (NCBI taxonomy): domain Eukaryota; kingdom Metazoa; phylum Chordata; class Mammalia; order Perissodactyla; family Equidae; genus Equus; species Equus quagga. Next base: position 114,301,362 of record NC_060270.1, read on the forward strand.
TACCAAGAATATTAATACATCTTTCCTGAAAGCGCCAACACAGATCTACCTTCTTAGATTTGAACAATTTATAACAACACTTTATTTATTTTTTTGCTGAGGAAGACTCACCCTGAGCTAACATCTGTGCCAATCTTCCTCTGTTTTGTATGTGGATTGCTGCCACAGCACAGTTGACCAGCGGTGTAGGTCCATGCCCGGGAACAAAACCTGTGAACACCAGCTGCCAAAGTGGAGCACACCCAACTTAACCACTAGGCCACAGGGCTGGGCCCATAACAACTCTTTAAATGGCTCTCACCATTTAAATAGAGGTTAAATGGTAGAGGTTATCCTTCCAATGTTCTTGTAGGATATGGGTAATTGGATAATGTAGTTGAATTGGAACTTTTTCTCTTTTTTATCTTATCTCTGTTTTGTCTTCATTTTCCCCCTTTAGCTAATAAAAGATCAAAATTAATTAAATCTTTTGATGTATCAGTATAGCTCTTAGAGTAAGTGTTAAGATAAGGACACTGAACTTTTCCAGATGCTGGAAGCTCTATAACCTGAACACAGATTTAATGCCATGCCTTTTAGCCTCTGGGAGATTAATTACTGCACCAAATGCTACCAGGCTGACTGGGTTTCTTACCTGAGGCATGAGAGTATGAGTCTGCTATTTTATGAGGGTTATCTGAAAGCAGCTGACCAGGCATGAGGACTTAGGGGGTGTTCACATGCTTGGCAGTCTCCCCACTCAGACTCTGCTTGGTCCATGGGTCTGGACAAACTATAATCAGAAAGGGATCAATGATGATTGCCTTCACTTCCTAGCCTCCAGGAAAATGTGGTGAGCATTGAGGCTGGTGAGCTTGCCGTGAGGAAGGCGTTGTATTTCTATGTCAAACTTTCCTGTCATTTTTCTCATTTAGAACCCAGAGCATTTTAGTTTACTTCGAAGCAGAAGACATGGACTTATAAATAACTGGAAACATGTCTTTTAATCTCACACCATGTGGATAGTATTTTAATTCGCTCCAAAATGCTTCTGTGGGCTTAGGAAGCAGCAGTTCTGGGTTCTTCTGCTCTCCCAGCAGTGGAGAGCCATTTCATGAGGACATGTCAACTTTCTCATTTTCTAGATGATGAAACAAAATTTACGAAAGTTGGGTGATTTTTGAAGTCTTAATTATCTGTTCCTTCCAATTGTGCTATATCTGGCCTACGCATGCCGCACTCTTGTACAATGAATTTTATTTCTAATGACAAACACTGACTACTTTAAGAACCTATGCAAAGAAAAAGCTGTTGCTCACGCTGCTCACTATCCATTTTCTGTTTTCATGGCTTACTGACTTCAAATAAAGATGCAAAATGAGCCTGGAAGGACAATGCGCATCAGATTACTCTACCAATGACAAGGCCTTGACAATCACAAACATTTCTAGGCTCCATTTAAGGATCCATTTACATCAGTAATATCTTACACCGTGGAATTTCAGGACAGCAAAAGAAGCTGGATGTCCTGTAAAGTCTGTTGTGATGGGATGTGGCTAACCAGGAATACTTCAGGGGCTGGTATTAAATTAGATCTCAGATCTGAATGACTTTACGTTTCTGCAAATGACCTTTTACTGGCAAGAAGCTGGCTTCTTTGAGCAAGTTTTGAGCCCTGCAACCAGACGCAGACTTAGTGCGAAGCCAACTAAGACTTAGCAGTGTGGGCACATGGTTGTGGTTTTGAAAAATTCACAAAAATAAATAAATAAATACATAAAATAACATGGTCTGTTTCCACCGTGGCTTGCCTCCCTTTGTACCTCCCCTTGAACTGGGCGGTGTTGAAATGGCTATAGGGATTTTTGGGTTCTGGCAAGGGGAAGTTGAATTGGGAATGCATTTATTTTGGATTTAGAGGGATATATTTATGTGATTTGCAGTCACTTCTGTGTATAGTTAAGTTATTTTTAGCCATTCTGGTGAAAGAATGACTTCTAGGAATACTTCTGCTGCCCGCTGGGCTGACAAGCCCAACTCTGTGAAATGACTGTGCAGGACCAGAAGTAGCATTGGGATATGAATGCACCTTATAGTGCCTGACACAAATAGTAGGTGGATGGTGGAGGAGCGACACAAACAGAAATGTCTTCAAAAGAATCAGATGTAAAAATTTTTGAAGGGAGGGATTCGTTTTCATTAAAGTCTAGTCAAAATGGAAGTTCTCCCTGTCAAGAATAGTTTCAATAATGCAGTGTGCAATTATAAATGCACCACTCATTTTCTTTTTTGATGAGATTTTGAAATTTATTAGAATTCTCATGTGGCAGGACAGTCCGCAGCAGCGCCACCACCAGTGCATACAGTTGTAGGTGAAGTTGCATGTTTTACACATTCCAAAATACAGCCGTCCCCCCTTATCTGTGGAGGATACGTTCCAAGACCCCCAGTGGATGCCTGAAACCATGGAGGGGACCAAACCCTAATATATTATATATTTTCCCATACATACATATAGATGATAAAGTTTAGTTTATAAATTAGGCACAGCAAGAGATTAACAACAATAATCAATAATAAAAGAGGACAATTATAACAATATAGTGTAATAAAAGTTATGTGAATGTGGTCTCTGTCTCTCTCTTTCAAAATATCTTATTGTACAAATTTAATGCCTTTTCCATCTCAACTAAGCACTTAGAATGCGCTGTGGCTCTAACTTTTGCAGTTTGAGGTCTAACAGCAAAACTAGCACAAATTTCTTTTTCCTTCTTCACAATTTCATGGATAGAAGTTTTGTTCTTACAGTAGATCTTAGCAACCTCAGCATATGACTTTTTTTCTTTTATTAAGTCGAGAACTTTCACCTTTTTCACTTAAAGGAGGCACTTTGTGGCTTCTCTTGGCATATCTGAATTGCACTTTGGGACATTATTAAGTAAAATAAGGGTTACTTGAACACAAGCACTGTGATATCATGACAATTGATCTGATAACTGAGACGACTACTAAGTGACTAATGGGCGGGTAGCACACACAGTGTGGATCCCATAGACAAAGGCATGATTCACATCCTGTGTGGGATGGTGTGAGATTTTATCACGATACTCAGAATCATGCCCACTTTAAAACTTATAAGTTGTCTATTTCTGGAATTTTCGATTTAATATTTTTGGACTGCAGTTGACAGCGGGTAACTGAAACCTTGGAAAGTGAAACTGTGGATAAGGAGGGACTACTGTATGGCACTGTACCTTTAAAACACTGGTGTAAATTGCTCTACAAAATCTGGTGATTCCAGACGAAAAGGCATATAAAATTGTCACTGTTTCAACAAACAGTCAGAAAAATCAAGAAACAAAACTACACGTATTCAAGTTTAATGTATGTTGTATAAGAGTAATTTGGTTTATTGTACCACAATACAATGTAGTGTCAATTCAAAAATACATTTTAATGGTTCTTGTGTATGCCTTATGTTAATATTGTATAATTTTTCAGAATACACAGCCAGGAATATAAGAAAAAATACAGGTGTATCATGAAGTTAATTATAAATATTAATATATTTTTCTGGATTTTTACAATGTTTGTGGCATAAGCCAGCTTTTAAAAAATTTCTATTTTTTGTGACTTAATCTTTTCACTCCAAATAAAAATCCATATCTATGTTTAATTTTGTGTATGTAACTTTGTTTTTCTTTCTTAAAAAAAACAAACAGAAAAAAGAAAAAAAACAAAAAAAGAATTTCTCAAATTGTATAAACTTCAGGGATCACAAAACCAGGATTCGCCCCTGTTTGCAAGGTGGGAAGATGTATAATGGTCACAGTTATGTGTGGCTGACAGTATTCTATATCATAAATCTTAGGTTGAAAATTTTTTTTAATGCATTTGACATTCTAAAAAATTGGAATTGAAGAACAGAAGAAGGTGTTATCCTCACACCTCCACATCTCTAACACCTTCAAAAAGGTCAACTCCACAGTCCATTTATGTTTCTAGATCCATCTTCCCCTAAAGCTGCCTTCAGGGGAGAGTACTCTTTCTTCATGTCCCTGAAGCCAGGAGGGTAGCATTCATCTTGCCCTCTCCTGGCCATTTCTAGACAATTACCCACCCACCTTATTGTAAAAGCTCCTCCTCTTTGGGGGTTCATACTGCCTAGCATTTCCACTCCATGTGTGGAAATTATTGAGCTCTCCACTTACACCGTCTTAACCATCAAAGACTCTTTGCCCAGCCCACAGTAAACCCAGGATATTTCAATGTCCATGTAACACACTCAGTAACCTAGCTATGTTAGTTAATGTGGCTGCTGTAATATATTACCATAAACTTGGTGGCTTAAAATAAGAGAATTTTCTTCTTTCACAGTTCTGGAAGCCAGAGTCTGAAATCAGCGGCATTGGGCTAAAACCTAGGCGTCACAGGGCCAGGCTTTAAGGGGAGAATCTGGTTCTTTCCATTTCCAGTTTCCAGTGGTTGTCAGCATTCCTTGGCTTGTGGCCACATCACTCCAATTTCTTCCTTTGTGGTCACATTGCCTTCTCTCTTTCTGGGTCTGTAAAATCTCCCTTTGCTTCCGTCTTATAAAGATAAACGTGAGGGCATTTATAATGCAGGATAATCTCCTCATCTCGAGATCCTTACCTTAATCACACCTTCAAAGACTACCCGCCCCCTACTTTTTGCCATATAAGGTGACGTTCCAGGGATTCCAGATTCCAGGGATTAAGACGTAGCTATCTTTGGGGAGACCATTTGTCAGCCTACCCCACTAGCATTGCAATTCCCGGATATTGTTATCTCCTCGTCCCTCTGTCTTTGTTCCAGTTCAGCCATGCACTTCCAGGACAATATACTCTGAGGACAGTCATAACCCAGAACTGCTCTGCATTGAAGACTGACCACAGTCTCCCTACTTCTCTGTCACCCCTACTGCCCACACCTCTGCACTTTGACCTCGTAGAGACTTTCGGTTGCTTGAGTCCTTGATTTTTCTCCCAGTCTTTCAACTCCCTTCTGGGTTTTTTACCTTCCTACCCAGCCTAGACACTCCAGCTGATTGAATACCTTGAACTTTTCTCTCTCCAGAACCTTGGATTATTTGCATCCTTCCAGGGCACTATTCCAGAAAGCCCTCGAGCCTGGACTCACGTGACTGTGGACATTCTTGGCTTCTGCACTTGGTTCTACTGAGTCCAAGTCACTGGAGAGTCACAGGCCATGCTGATGCCACTCCCTGGCCTTGGCACCTCTGCTTCTGCTCCATCCATCATCTTTCTTTTCCTCTGTTTCTCTCCATCGGCTGATAGTCTGTCTCAGAACTCATTCTGTGGACCCTCCCTATCAGAATCTCCTGGAACACTTGTGAAAGATTGCTGGGCCTCACCCCAGACTTGTTGGATCAGAATCTTTGGGGAGGAGTCTGGAAATTTTCATTTCCAACAAGTCCCCCCTCCAGGTGACTTTTCCTCCTCATTCTACATTTGTCTTCAAGTGTTTTCCATTCTGGGACTTTCTAGTACACTAACACCCACAGTTAAAATATGAAACACTTTAGTACCAGTTGGTTAACACCACTCCCAACCTCCCTGAGTGCCCCTGCTCCCTCTCTGGAGAATCATGGATCTCCCTGTGGTCCAGCACCTAAAGGGTTTACTGCTCTTGCTCTGACTTGGGGGGACCTTTACCACACTAGGTAAGTATTGTGAATACATCTTTACTCCCTATCCTTCCTTGACATTGCCCTTCCCCATACTGTCTCTCCTTTCTCTTCTTCCCTTTTTATATAACTCCATCCAAAATGTATCAGTCAAAAAATAAAAATGAAAACAAAGAAAAAGCAAAATTAAAAACAATGCATCAGTCAGAGAAGACAACGGAAAGCACTCTAGCTAACTCAGGAGAAAGCACAAAGCACATTCTAGTAAGGGAAAGCACATTCTAATACAGGGAAAGCACATTCTAATACAGGGAATTTTTGGAAGTGTTGGAGAGAGGACTCAGGGAGCTGAGACGGAACCCAGCACTCTGCTTGTGACCCAGAGGCTGGGGAGTTCTGCTGTCACCACCAATGCCGTTTCACCACCAATGCTTGATCCAAGAACACAAGGTCAGATGAGGAGAGTTACTGATTTTAGAGTCCTCTCCAAGAAGACAGGATTTAACACCCTGGCAAGGACACCAGGAGATGGTGCAAATTTGCTTCTAGGATGGCTCCTAGAAGCATAAAAGTAGCGATGGCCTACACTAAGTGAGGCTGCAGTGTCAGAATTGCCTTGAGAGAGGGTGGAAGGAGGGATTCAAAGGCTCAGAGAAGTCAGCATGCTAGAGTGAAAGGCTGGAAAACTCACCCTATGATTATGTTCCATGGGAAGGCTCGAAGGATACACTATTTACTGAGGATATACAGGATTCACTGGTGGGAGGGGCATTAGTGTCACCAAGAAGTCTGGTGATGGCTCTCCTCTGTAGGCCAGGACTGCTGGGAGGAGATGCTGCCACAGAAACAGGCACCTTGGTAGCGAAGTCCTAGACAATAGAGGCCAGGTGACAGTGATTACCTTCAGCAGCCAGGTGGACGCAGTTATCATAACAAGTAGCAAGTGTGGAGGGGAGTGGGGTTGCTAATCTTCAGAGTTGTGCATGGTTAATACAACACCATGGTCCTAGGGACAAAATAGATGGGCAGTGACGAGGGTACTACTCAATCTGTACCATCAAAAGTAATCAAGGATAGGTGGCGTATTAGTTTCCTAGGGATGCTGTAACAAAATATCATAAACTAGTGGCTCAAAACAGCAGAAATTTATTCTGTCACAGTTCTGGAGGATAGAAGTCCGAAACTGAGGTGCTAGCAGGATTGGTTCTTTCTGAGGCTCTGAGGGAGGATCTGTTTCATGCCTCTTTTCTAGTTTCTGGTGGTTGCCGGGATCCTTGGTATTCCTTGGATTGTCACTGCATCACTTCATATCTACCTCTGTTGTCATATGGCATTCTCCCTGTATATCTGCATCTTCACTTGTCACATGGCATCTTCTCCTCTCCATGTGTCTGAGTCCAAATTACCCTTCTCATATAAGGACACCAGTGACTGGATTAGGGTCCTCCCTGGTACAGTATGATCTCAACTTAATGATCCTCTTAGTGCTTCCTTAAAGGGTTCTGCTGCCTTTTATCTGGATAACTGAGCACTGAGCATCCAAATATTTCAGGAATTATTGGACACAGGATCCTAGCTGACATTAATGCCTGGAGAGCCTAAGCATCACCGTGGGCCTCCTGTTAGAGTGTGGGCACATTGGAGCCAGGTGATAAATGAGTGGAATCCCGGCCACAGTGAGTAGTTTAGGTTTGGTTCACGGTGGGTAAATTGGGTCTGCAGACACATCTGGTGGTCTTTTTCCTGGTCCCTGAATACATAATTGGAAAAATACTTGGTACTACCCCTGTTTGGGATCCTTGGCTAACTGAATCTCCAATACAGCACCATTTGGAGACCAATAAGCCATTTGGTGAGGAGTTGATTACATCAAATCCCTTCCACATTGAAATGGATAGTGATTCATTCGGACAGGAATAAACACATATTTTGGGTATCAATTTGCTTTTCTTGCCTACAGGACCTTCTCTAGCACGACTATTTGAGGGATTGTAAAGAATGTGATCCACTGGCATGGGATCCTACATCCTATGACATCAGATTAGGGGACTCACTTTGTAGCAAATGAGGTGTGAGAGAGAGGATCCATGACCATGGGATTCACTGAACATGATACACATTGCTCCACCCCAAAGCCGGTGGCCTGACAGAGTGTTAGAATGGACTGCTGAAGGCTCAGCCAAAGTGCCACCCTTCAAGACACAGTGTATACCTGGAGTCAGAGACCTTTATATGTTGCTGTGTCCTCAATAGGAAGAATACATTGGTCTGGGAAATACAGGATGGCAGCAGACCCCGCTCGCTTTCATTTTCAATGACCAACTTGGGGAATTTATACTTCTCATCTCCACAAATCTAGGCTCTTCAGGGTTAGAGATTCTGGCCCTCAAAGGGGGAACACTTCCACTGGGGAACCTAGGAAGAGTCTCACAGAACCATAAGTTGCGGCTACTACCTGGGCCCTTTGGGTTTCTGATGTCCAGGAATAAACAAGCAAGAAAAGGAGTTACTGTTTTGGTAGGAGTCGTTGACCCTAACCATCATGTGGTGTCAGGCTGCAGTTACACAATGGGGGCGAGGAGTAATAGGTTGGCCTCAGGCGATCCATTTGCATGCCTCTTGGTATTCACTGTATCAGTTTTGATAGTAAGTGGACACGTGCAGCAACCTTGGTCTGAGAAGGGCTTAGTGACCACGGCTCAGATGCCTCAGGGATGAAGTTCTAGGCCACATCACCAGGTAAGCCACTGAAACTAGCAAAGGTGGTAGCTGAGGGTGAGGTGAATCTTGACTAGGTAGTGAAGGAGGGAAATGACAAGGATAAGCTGTGGCCCCAAGACCAGCTGCAAGAGTGGGGCTGAAACTCATCCTACTAACCTTCCTCTCAGATTTTGCTCAGAAGCGAGGTCCACTAGAATCTTAAAAATTATTTTTTTCTTTAATTATATCAGGATGATAAATGAATTCTTAATTTGTAGTCTAGTAATAACTTGATATATTAAATTTTATGTCGTTTTTTTCTTTCCTGCAACTGACCTGCCTCTCATCTCAACCCATCAGAATCCTCTCGAAGCTGAGAATATCTGCAACAGGCAGCAGGGAGCGGTGGTGGGAGTGGGGTAAGTACAGTGTTTTCTTCCTCAGAGCTATTTGTTTTTGAGTATCAGCCCTTGCAGACGTATCTTTTGCCACCTAGGTCAGAAAGAGAGTAGTGGAGAGATGGCAGGGCATCAAAGTTGGCCTCCCCACTCCCAGCTTCTGGAGAGTACCCTGCCTTGTTTGGTTTTGTGAGCCCAGGGTGTGAGGAGTCTGGTAGTTAGGAGACTGTGTTGATGTGACTGTCCCTGAGGTTGCCTGGCAAAGCCAAAGGATGGCATTGAAAATATACATATGCACCTTTTACTAGAGTTAGGAAGGAAAATTGGCTACAGCTCTGGAATATCATCCACTACGAAAGCTGGGCTGCATGCCAGAAGATTCCAGTGGACAAGCCAATTGCCATCAGAAGAGCAAGCATCAGGCATTATCCTCCAGGGACCAGCCCAGGGTGTCTCAGGTGAGAGGTCTTCCAGCTCTCTCCACACCATCACCCCCCTGGCTGTGATCACCTGGTGTTCAGAGGAGAGGTGGGGAGCAGAGACTGACTGGAGACGGTGTTAGCTACTGTGCTGACAACATCATTTTTAGCTAAAAAATCACTTTATTGCACCAACTGTATCTGAAATTAGCAGGGTTAAGTCTGCCACCACTAGCAGAAATAGAGACTTGGAAGCTTTCTAAATAACAACAGTAACAACCAACAGCATGATTAATGACAGCTAATATTTATTAAACCCTTACTGCTTCCAACAACTGTCCTGAGAGCATGATATATATTATTTTATTTAATCCCCGTAACAATTCTAGGAAATAGCCTCTTCTTATTCTAATTTTCTTCTGGCAAAATTGAGGCTCAGAGAGGTCACCTGACTTGCTCAAGGTTGCATAGTTTGTAACTTACAGAGCCTAGATTCATAGCTAGTTTCAAAATAAGAGGTGATCTAGAGAGCAAGTAGTACTCAATACTTTGGCTTCATAGCTTAATGGGAATAACCCAAAGAAGAAATGTTTAAGAAGACACAGAATGTTGCTAATTTCATTGACAGATTTGAGAGCCCTGGGCATTTGCCTCTTTTTCTGGGATATTTAGCTCAGAAAGTGATTATCATTTCATTCTCCTTCCAGAGACCATAGCTCCGGGGTTTTGGAGACTTGAGTGTAGTGACCGTTTCGTCTATATTGTGAGCTATCAATACAGCTGCTCTTCATGTCTAACTTAATGGAGTCAAACTTGAGCTCAGCAAGCATTTCTTGTGACTTTGTAGTCATCTGGTTATTGCAGGGGACTGGCAGGAGGGATGTGCTCAGAAAAAAGTGCCTATATTTGGCACTGGTGGCAGAACACAGTCTGAGGATCTTTGGATCCACTGCCTGGCTGAGAGACTGCGGGAACCTTTTCCTGCCCCTGGTAGACCCGGGAAACCGAACGACTGCTGTAGTTTTAAAAACTTCTCCTTGGCACCCCTCTAGACCCAGCAGTAGTGGGTCCTCCTCTGGCTGCCACCCAGCTTGGGGAGGGACTGTGGAGGCAGCGAGTCCATGGAAAAGGAGGCAGGTACAAGGGAAACACAAGGAGAGAAGAGAAGCCATTGTTTCTGGACTTGGCCACCCCACTCAGGAGCACGGTAAGCTGCTCCATCTGGGTGAATAAGGGCTTTTAGAGTTCATAATAAATGGATTGTGAATCTTTATTCCTTTCCTGTAATAACATGAGTTGCCATAAGAGGTCTTAAAACAGATAACTCAGTTTAGTCTGGCATCTCAATCTTGGCACCATGTGACACGGTAGAGGAGAAAGTCATCTTTCCTTTCCCAAACTCCAACTTCTTGTAAGAGAAAAATTGCATGAATATCCAGCCCCTCGCACGAAATGCCCCTAACCAGGAAGGTTAATCATTTTCTAAAAGGAACTTTGATTAGAGAATAAAAATATTTCATGATCTTATCATGTTATACCCATTGTAAACCCTTTCTAGAAAATCTTCAGTATGGTGTAAAAGTCAAAAGACTTGAATGTTTATGCCCTCTTACCATGTAGTGTAGATGAAGTTTGAGGGGAGGATGAACAAGAAGAGATAGATTTGTACACTTGGGGCTCATCTTTTTTGGGGGCCATGTGAGAAATGCTGCCCTTGGCTGTTTTTATAATGGTGCTTCTCTCTGACTCAGCCTTACTTTGTGCCGATAAGAATAGCCTGGAAATATAATTAACGTCTTTGTGTTTAAGACATTTCTTTTCAAAATGACTGGGTATACCAACAGTTATGGCACTGAAATCATTAAAATCATGCAAATGCTTAAAGTGTATAGGCCTGAGAGATTATAGTTTCATTAGAGAAAAGGCTATAAAGTTAGACCTAGGTAATTACCTTTCCCATTAATGCTAGAAAATTCTGTGCTCCACTGAGAAGTGATTGTGGTGTATCGTGCCTTCTGTGCTTTCACATTCAAACTGCAGGGGCCTTTATTTCATCAGCACAAACTGTGAGGAAACAGCGGCAGCTTTCCAGGTGTACTTTGCAAATTGGGGTTTAAATGTGGAACGTATCAAATTAAAATTCAATATTAATTATTTTGTCTTGCTAGGAGTCTGAGTGGTTTAAAGCAGCAAGGGTAATTGTCTAATTCATTGTGTGTGTCTACAGCGAACTTAATCATTATGTCAGCTTCCTAATAAAAGGTTATTATAGAAACAAAGATCCCAATTTTACATATGGTAGGCTAGGGAGGATTCGAAGAGCCGGTCTCTAAGGTAGACTTGAAGATCTTGACAAATGATGCCCATGCTGTGATCAGATACTTAACAAGAAATCTCGTTATTAACTAGGCCTGTACAGATAATTAGCACTTGAGCTTCAAATTTTAAATCTGGCTTGAGATGTATAATTTATCAAAAGCCTTAGCTTGCTGTCAAAGTCCGATAATAAGGTAGTGTTATTGATGAATTGAGATTAAGAGCAGATTGAAGAGAAAATTAGGCCACTGGTTAGCCTGAAAGGTCTGATTTCAATATTTACAGTACTAATTTGGTATTATTTTGGTAAATGGATGTGGTCCCCAAGTGCTGCATGGTATAAAAGAGTAAACTATGCATCATTATTCTAACAGAAAAAGTATTGTTTACTGTGTGCTGGATTTTGCAGCACTAGCAGTCTGGTTAATAGGCTGCTTTATAAGATGAGTGTACCTGCTTTTTATTGCGTGCATTTATTATAACCCATTCAGCACCTAGGGCTTTTAGTGAAAATTAGAAAATGTAGCTTCTTTACATTAAAAATGATATTACATTAGACTAATTGCTCCAGCGCCTGTCTTCCTGATTTAACTCACTTTCGTTTATCTCTTGGCATTGTCTTTCAAACATTCTTGCCACTAGAATTTAGATAGCTACCATTTTATATATTCAAGCTACATAAAATGAGCAATCTTTTTTTAATGATCTCTGGTAGCACTTCATTGCAAGCAATCTTGCGGGTGGGGGAAGAAATGAGATGTACGATAAACCATCTATCTGTAGTGCCTCTTGGCTTCAAAGCATATTCTGACTACACTTACGTGACCCTTAGCAAGTTAAATCTTTTTGATGCATGTAATAAAATGTTGTTTAGGGCAATAGCTGATTTCCGAAATTATATTAGGCATAACATAAGGCTGTGGCAAATTGTGTCCCTATTTTTCTTTGCTCGAGCTCACAAATGGAATTGGAAAGTGTTGGAGTGTTTTATTGTGTATCATATCAGGTATAAGTAGACAGGACACCACACTGTAATATATCTATATGTAGCTCATAGCAATATCTGCCCATGAAATAATAAAGCACAGGACTGTTGGTTTCCAGAAAATTGCCTGAAAATCCCTTGTAACATGTTATTGGCAGCAGCCCCTCTTCTCCAGTCTCCAGCTGTCCATCGGGGTGTGCCAAGTCACAGCAGGACCTGAGGACTGTTTGCAGTGAATGGTGGCACAGAGCTTTCTGGTGGTTTTCCTTGTATATTGTGCACTTGCAGACAAGCAGTCTCTCCGAGGCTCAGCAGGAGTGTACCAGTGTTTATGCTGAGGTGGTTAGCTAGTTGGCAAATTGCTATTATTCAGAAATGTGTGGCAGAGGAAAATGTATTGCATTACATTTTCTATCAATATCGTCTTAATGCTGACCAATAACAGGACTCCGTTCAAGCTGACCCTTCTTTTCTGACTTTTATCTTAGGAATGATTCAGTCGAGTGGAATTTAGGGGAGATATTTTAGTGGGACGAGGAAGAGGGTTTTTGCCTCATCCTAGCTGGATCTCCCCAACCTAGCCTCAACCTCGACTCAGCAATGCCTCCCCATTTTGCCTCCCACTATTCCTGAAATAACATTAATTTAGCATTCTGCTTTTAGAGGAAAAAGATTTGGTGTTTCAGCTGTTCCAATATATCTTGACTACTGACTAATGGATATTTATTCCACTTTATTGCTTTCTATAGGCAAAATTCAAACAAAAGGAATTGGATTTTGCTAATAGCAATGAGCAGCATTGGCATTTTTTGACAGTATTAGGGAAAATCATGACCCCACACCTGGAAATAGGATGTGTAGCTTTTCAAAGCCCTTTTACACGTCATCCCCCTTGATTCATGTATGACACAGGAGGGTAGGGGTTATAATGCCCATTTACCAGATGAGTAGAAACGAAACAAAGAAAGAGGTTATAGAATTATCTCATGGCAGAGCTGGTGACATTTTGTTCTTTGAAATTTCTGGCTTTTTGTTCTCTGTTCTTTTCTCTCAATAAAGCAGTCCTATACTTTATAATAATATTTCTTTTTATCATTAAAGTTTGCAGAAATACTGTCTGTACAGGGCATTCCTTCCACATCTCTCAGAGTTTGATAAGACAGTTGTCAACAGCCAAGAGAGTGGGTAGAAATGCGTTGCTACAGGTCTATTCCTTGCGGGGTCATTATCTAGGTCCAAGTACGCATTCTAGAATTGTACCTTGTGAGGCATCGTCCAATAGCCCATGAAGGTGCCGGAGTGTAGCCTCATGGACTCTGTATTTAAAAACCATCGATCAGTTATTAACTTCAGCAGTTCAGATAGTGCATACATTTCAAGAAAATCACCTTTTTTTTTTTTTCTTTTTAACCCATTCAGGAAAGGTAATGACAGAGCAAACAGTGCTAAGATTAGAACTCAGGGATTTCTCTTCTCTGGTGTCTACGTCACTGTGCCCTGGAGCTTTCCGACCTTTTGAAAATTCCAACATCCCCAACCCCACCCCACTCACACACTCCGAACTCCAAGGCAGGAATGCTTCGCTTCCGTGCTGGTTCTGTCAGGCCCAGTTCACTGGGGAACTTTGCGGGGAGGGAGATGAGTGCGTTTCCTGAAGGAGCGCTCCTTTCTCAAACATACCCCTCTCTGGCTTCAGCCTTCGGGACTAAGTCTGAGCTTGTAAATAAACCATACCCAGTGCTTTAGCGGCAGTTGGATGTAGCAGAGTAAAAATATTTTCTTCTATTTCAAATAAGATTAGGAACTCATCACTAATAAATTACATGTGCATGTGGGACAGGTTGGTACACGTGGCAAAGAAATCAATGGTCATCAATGATTACAGGGTGTGAACAGGAATTAGTATTTTCTATGGAGCTCACAGGGACCAGATTCTGTGCTCCACACCCAGGCTCTCTCCTCCGCAAGGAGCCGCAGCTCCAGGCAAGGGAACGATCTTGTTTGGAAGAGGAGTCTGTGTGTGCATGTTTTGAGGAGGAAGGAGGGAGAAATAGCAATTCAGTTTGCAAGGAAAAATCATGGAGAAGAAAGCAAGTATGAAAATGTTAAAACCAATAACAAAAGTGAATCAAGAACTTACTGTGTCTGTAAAGGCTTTTGAAGTATGTTTTTTCCATTAGAATTATTTTTGTTTGATAAGGTGTATTATGTTAAGATGCCAGTCGAAAGATATGGGTATTTCAAGTCAAAGCACAAAGATATTTTTCCTCTGGTAAGTGATGAGCTTTGCTTTTTGCAGAACACTGTGGTCAGAGTAGACGTTTTTAACATTTTTAGAGCAAGTATTTAAAATAAATACTTATCATATTCATGTTGCTATTCTTCTTTTAAAAATTTATTTTAAGGGTAGGTGGAGAATAAAGAGGAAAAACATGGAACACCATTTACGAAATGACATTCTCATCCAATTCCTCCATCCCAAATGAATGAAGATTTATGGTACGTTTGGTATCATACAACACCTTTCACATTATAGTTATAATAGAAACCCTAGCTGTTGCATCTCTTAAGCTGTCGAACTAATTTCAATATACACTTGAAGAATTCGTCTAAATGTTTGAGAGGTCATTATTTTTCAGAAGAAATTAATTTGTCCTTTATGATTTGAAATAAAAATTTTACTTGCAGCATTCAGAGGTTCTAAACGAGCACCTTTTCATTTAAATTAAGCAAGTTACCTTTTAAGGGTCCTGCAAAAGGCTAATTATTTATTAAACTCTATCACTGAAATATTTAAAAGCAATATAATATTGTTTTTAAAGTTGGACATACAAAGCGTATAACTTGCTACCTAACTCTCAGAGAGACTGGAAATTTGTGGATGCTTTGCCATATTTGATCAAAATGTATGTATATAACAGCAATGCTGCATTTATCCCTGTCGTCTATTTACTGAAAATGAATTGCCCCCAAATTACAGGTGGTCACGTATTGTTTTTCTTGTCATTTGTACTGCTTTTTTATTTAGTGATGTCTTTATACCAACACAAAGTACGGTAAACACACACAGGTTTGCTTTCACAAACTGATTAATCGGTATGTAAAAATTGTCAGTGCTGTGGCTTTCGGCTCTACTGGAACCCAAAGGAGTTGAGCAGAAGCCGACCCAGTTTCTGTTGGTTGGGGCGTCGGGCCACGCATTCACTGCCCCAGTCTCACCAATAGGGGTCTCCAGTGTACCACAGAACTATTTACAACCACTCCATTATGATTATTTACAGTATGCTGTACATGCCGACGGAGGCAAAGGGGCAGAACAGATTTATATGGGCTGGACTGATACTGGATTTATTCAAGGAGTGGAAGGGTGACGTCACAAGTTATAAGTGATGAAGAGAAGCAAAGACACGTCTAGGTTTGATGTGAGAACACCTTTAACCTAACCGTGTGGACGCAATCTGACTGTTCCTCAAATAGATGAAAGCATATCCAAGCAGCTACATTGGTGTTTCCAAATTTTTAAATATGTGTCTTTGTTTAGATGGAACATCCAAAAGAGTGAGGGAGCTTCTCTGTTCTTGCTTGAATGTTTTGGGAATGAGTTGACACTGTCTAAATATCAACACTAAAACTGGTTCATAATAATGCTTTATAAAGTTATTTATGTTTTAGTGAGATTGTAGGTGTTTAAACTTGTTTTTCCTCCCCTTTGTTATAAATAATTAGAGTAAGGAAATCTAGAAAGGGTAATTACAATTTGTCATAATTGAATGTAAAGTTTAGGCCATGTTTAGAAACAGGTTCTTGATATCTAAAGTATGTCATAACATGCTATCTTTTTATGCATCATGAAATTCCTTTGTGCCATCCCTTCTGTAAAACTTGAGTTTTTAAAACCCCTGAACTAATACAGTAAGACATTTCTGGAGTTTTTGAGTTAGATCTATTTGTGTAGAGGACAACTGATATTCAAAATCCTTTCTCATCATTCATTTATTTATTCAACAAACATTTATTTAGGTCATACTTTGTGAAGTCATTCAGTGCCTAAAGGAGAATATCTCTCTTAGGGAGAGCAGTCTAATAAGTGATAAATAAAAAAGAAATCCTAATAGAAAACAGACTTAGGGAGGAGCTGGCACTGAGGCAAAAGTCAGATACGTGAAAGCGAAGAGGATTAAACAGTTAATTCTGAGGGAGGGGGTTGAGTGTGTTCAAAAAACTGCATTTGCCTTTAAGATGAGTTGTGAACGAAGTTTAGGATTGTGACGGGGAGTGTTAGGGAGAAGAACATTCCATGTGCAAAGACTTGGAGGCTATCTATGGAATGACAAAGTATGTACAGAGATGGAGTAAACTTTATGAGATGTGTTGGCTTGTTCTTCCTGAGAAGGGAGGATAGGTGAAGTTATAAGGGATAAAGACAAGCTGGGTGAAGGTGAACTGAGTTTAGAGTTCAAGACTGTGATGGGTGGAAAGAAACCCAGGCAAATATAACATATGAATGTCCAGAAATCAGAGTCTAGAAGCTTAGAGGGATTGTCAAAAATGACCCCACTGGAGTGAGGCACAAGGCTGTATAAATGCTGATTCAATAAAACCCCGTGTGACCAGCACCATTGTGGTCTGTTTCATTTTTCCACATTTAGGTGTGGCCAATTTTCTCCTTTCAGGTTTGGAAACAGAACATTGTAATCTGTTTGTGTCATCCTAACTAGCTGGATGACTTAGGAGTTAGTCTCTTCAGTCTTCCTCAGATTAACATTTTGTCTATAAAATGAGAGGTTGTATTAGCTTATAGCTGAGGTCTCCACCAGCTCTTAAGGATCTTGTGGATCAAAGTAAGACTGAAGACGCAGTTCAGCATATCCGATGAGACAAAGAAGTTCGGAGGAGCTGCATACTTTAGACGAAATACCACTGAGGACACAAGAAACTCTCTCTCATTGCTGATGTGAAAAAGAGAAAAGCTACGGAGGAACAACTTGACTAAATAACAACCAAAGACCCCAAGTTCAAAAATCAATACTGCAAGATGTGAAAATGAGACTAAGATGTTAGAGATGAATATCATGGAAGATTCTAACCTCCCTGCGGTCAACTGAATAAATGCAGCAAAATTGCACTTGGGCAAAACCGATGACATGTATTACTTCCTTTCAGTGAGACTTTTGATTCAGTCAAAATTGAGTTGCCATCACAGGAAACAAGTAGGGATGGAGTGATTGATTCAGACTTGAGGAATCACAGAAGTCTTCCCAGATGAGATGACACTGGGGCCCTACCACTAATAACGAATCGTGGCTTTATAGGTGGAGAGCGCATAGAAGGACACTTTGAGTTAAATCAGAAGACAATCAGAACTATGCTTGGAATTGAAAAGTCACACTCAGAAGCAGAGGAAACTTACTTGGGTATATGGATAACAAAGAAGATTTTTCTAACTCAGTATTGGCCAGGCAGAGGGTCTTCCTTAGGTGCCAGCTATCGATCTGTACTATGTCTGAAATTCTCGGGGACTTACATGATGGCATGACACCAAGCCGGTGAGACAAAATGACAAGCAGAATTTGAAATCTAATAACCTTTCAAGTTTTAAAAATGGCTAGTAATAATTGGGACAACCCTTAATAGGAATATTATATATGTAATGTATCTGGGAAAATAAATCTCAAATGAAATTTAGAAAATAATTCACTGTGCATATTAGACAGGAAATGATCTGGGTTATAAAGTTGAACATAAATCAATACTATAGTTATAACATTGTTCCAAGGACCACGCTTGGGGCCTCCTAAAAGGTGAGAGAGCTTCGAAAGAAGATTCTTCTGCTACAGCAGTCTCAAATTCTTTAGTTTAAGGTACAAGATAGACATAGAACTTGCCAGTTTACACTCTTTGGTAAACACTGTTATGGAGAAATATGGATATAAAGCCAAATTATAAGTTTGTAATTCAATTTGTCTAAGCCAATGTTGATTGTAAATACCACAGATGCTCTCAAAAAATTCAACACGGTGTTTCTAACAGAGAGATGGAGGCGGCAGAAAGGTGTGAAACAAGAAAGAAAAAGATACTAGGCGTTAGGTTATCTATCATTTCATGCAAGGTAGGCAGATATAAATAAATGGAAGTATAAAAAATGATGAAAGGCACAGAAAATAGGTCCTCTGAAAGAATATTATACTCATTGTGGTTATATAGCACAGAGAAAAGGGAACTGAAGGGGGTTTCAATAACACTCTATAGGAAGGATTTTGATAAAACTAGTGATCAATTTTAGATCTTCACTTGATTAGATTTAACTTGAAACATCCTCAGATTACAGAATTACAGACCTTGGAGTTAATTGAAAGAATGCTGCTTTGCTAATAGAAATGGTTATTGGGCATAGGAGTCAGCCCAGGATAACGCCTTGAGGTCAGAGCACTTGGCTGAATTTTGGCTCTTCCACTTGACAGCTGTGTACGTAGCTTCTCCGGGCCTGCATATTTTTATCAGTAAGATGGAGATAAAAAACTGTTTCTGTCTCAAAGGATTTGTGAGGATTAAACATATTAATACAGCAAAAAGACTTAGAACAATTCTGGAAGATAGTAATGCTCAATAACGATTAGCTCTTATTACTATTACTTGAGCATAATTGGTGCTCATTGAATACCTATTGATTGCTTACCACAGTGAGCGCTGCCAGATTCTCATCTATTTTAAAAAATAAAAGCAATTATTTTTTGGCGTGATTCAGTGAGAGCCTTGCTTGAGCTATATACTGCCCTGGTATAGGGTCTTTCTTAGACGCGTAGTAGATGTGCACAAAATACTTCTGAATGTTAAAAGGCAAAATTACATAAGAAAATGCATTTGACAACTCAGTGTGAAAATACGTTCTGATAATTAGTGGATGGCACTGAGTGCATTTTGAGGGCAGCTCTACATGGCTGATTGCCAAACAAGAAGAGACAACTGTCCTGAAGCTTAGGACATTTTGAAAATGGAGCCCAGCTCCATAGGCTGTGACAATGCACAGTGGTTGATGAGTTAGTTCTAGAGGCTTCTGAATTTTAATGATGCTGGAGATGATATTGTGTGTCCTTCAGCTTGTTAGAGTGACACCAGCACTCCATAAATCATAATACCTGTGTATTGTAAAATCAATAGCAAAGTGCTACCTCAGCGCTAACCCTTAATAAGTTTTCCAGCGCTCTAACAGCTTAAACTTTGCTGTCATGCCATTGGACCTGTAGGTTAGGATCAGAGCATGCTTAATTTGTTTTGTAATAGAGACTTTTCATTAATGAAGGACCGATTAGTTAAGCTTTGGTTGCCACTCTGGTGATCAGTTGGCAGAACAGCCTCTGCAATTAAACTCATGTATCTCTGTCCTGAATCAGAAAAGCAGGCTTACACAGTCAATAAACGTTAATCCAGTCACAACCTGTCTCTGTCTTTGAAGGCTGCCCATGAGGGTTTTTTTTTCTTCCCACATCACATTTTTTTCATCTTGTTTTAAATGTGGTGGTCCCCCTGGAGTCGGGATGTGGCGTACATGACCTCCCACGGTTCTGTAATAAGATCTGGCGTGCTAACAACATTGTCTACAGATCTGTCATCTATAAGTCTGTCTGTCCCTCCCCCTCCCTCATCTCCTCATCTCTTTATCCAAGGTTGAAGAATAAATGAGCAATTGGAGCACATGAGGCCTCCAGAAGAAATTGGGTAAATATGTATGCAAAAAGGAGGGTGTGCTTTTGTGTGGCTAGCACATAGATTATGGTCTCTCTCCCACTTTCACTATGTACGTATGGTCAGGCTGGTGTAGAAAAACCTTTTCTCATTTGCTTTTATTGCAGTGGATGTGGGTTGTAATCGTCCCTGATGAGTGTAGGAAGCAAGAGCTCAGGGCAAAGCCAGCCAGCGAGGTGGAACTTCAAAATAATTTCCAGGGTGTTGGGAGAGAGGGAAAGAAAAGAAAAGGAAGGAGAGAAAAACTGGGAAATTAAAAAAAAAATCTTTTTAAAACTATTTGATACACACCATGTTATCTGTGTTCTCAAGCAAAATTTCAGCTATTTTCCCATTTTTTTTTATTACTCTTTCATATAAGAGTGAGGAGTAAAGACTGACAGCCAGAGAGGAAAGGAGCTAATCTAGATTGTGGCCCATGGACTAGTGGGTGAAGGAAAGAGAGTGGTGTGAAAGTGTACATGTCTTGTGTTGGATCCAGGACCACGTACTTTGGGAGTCTAGGGACTGTTTATTTCTTTAAGTAGAAGCTTGCATCTCACTGGGCATGCATGGGGTCCATTTTACTTTATATAATTATCCTATGTTCCTGATTGAAAGATTCAAAGTTGTGGGGGAAGGAGATGCAAAGGAGGGTGAGGGGGTGAGGGCACTGAAAGGTCGCTTTCTAGGAGTCACTGGTATGGGGAGCTGTGTTGAAAAATGATGCAACGAACAAATCAAAGGAGGGACGTCTAGAATTGAACTTGCCCTTAGCCTGGGTTTTGTAGAACTGTTGTTTGGTTGGCACTTAATTTAGCACACTACTAATTTATGATAAAATTTTATCATTTAAAATAAGGTAAATTAGTACTCATCAGACTATTAACTTAGCCTAATTATGCTTTTCAAACTTTCTGAAGCTGGAGAGCTCTTTTTCGTGGGTCTTCCTCCTGGAATGCCAGCACTTGGATGAGATCTGATAGTATGGAAAAGTCAGGAATTAATCATGTCCCTATGAACTTATTTATTTTTGAAGAACCCCCAGTAACTTCTCTGTGATTCTAGTTTTTCAGAGAAAAGAATTTCAAAACAATGCTGTAGAATATACACAAATATAACTCTGCCTTAGTAAAGGCAGACCCTTTTCTTTTTTTTTAAGATTTTATTTTTTCCTTTTTCTCCCCAAAGCCCCCCGGTACATAGTTGTATATTTTTAGTTGTGGATCCTTCTAGTTGTGGCATGTGGGATGCCGCCTCAGCATGGCTTGATGAGTGGTTCCCTGTCAGCACGCAGGATCCGAACCTGCAAAACCCTGGGCCGCCCAAGTGGAGTGCACGAACTTAACCACTCAGCCACGGGGCCAGCCCCAGGCAGACCCTTTCAATTATTCAATTACTCAGTCAACAAATATTTATTGAGTATTTACTATGTATTCCTTACCAAGCCAGGTACAGAAGAAACAATGAAAAATAAAACAAGCATGGTCTCTGCCCTTGGTCCTATGCTCATGGTTGGGAAATCTAATATATGCAAGGAAATACATTTAAAGTAAAAAGAAATCAAACACAAATATATTGATCATAAGCACTGAAGGCAAAAAATAATTAGCATTACTCAAGTAATTTATGGCCCTAACGGACACTGAGCCACATGCTGCAAGCCTTCAGTCACTCAGGGACAGCGTCTTCCTGAGTTCTCGTTCTGTAAGAAGCATTGTATCAGAGACTGTGGGTAGTTGTCAAGAACATTAAAGATATTCAGCTCTCAAACTTTATAATCTTATTTTTCTCCCTCAAGAATGTCAAATGAAATATATATGTCAGGAAAATTGTAATCAGTTAAAGAGCTGTAATACGTATGTTTAGGCCTCGTTTCCTCGTCTTACATTCCGTGTAGATTGTTCCTGCTGGACTGTTGGTTGTAAGTGGGATCATTTGAAATGCACGATTTAAAAGAATCCCACTGTGATTCCTTTTACTAAGCAGAGGAGAACCGTTTTAATGTGGATAAATTACTATAAATTTTCTGTCCTCTAAGTCTGAATTTGGTGAGTTGGGTTTCCTAACCGGGGCTGGATGGACAGGCGTGCGCACACACACATATAGTCTCTCAGTGGGTCTGAGTCACCGAAGGGGTGGGAAATGGGGTTGACCCTGCCAAAGAATTTTTAGACAGAGCTGACTCTGAGGCCAGTGGTCAATGGAGGGCCACTTTCTCCTAGACCTCTCATATTCCCAATGCTACCAAATAGTCACAAGCCAAGGACAGTCATTCTGAGAGCGCAGCAGGGAGTGAGCAGGAAGGGAGAGAAAGAAATCAATATCATCATCAGTGTTGTTTAACGTTTCTTTGTTAAGCTTTGCAGCCTAACAAATATTTTACAACTCTTTTGTTCCCTAGTCTGGCTAACCAAGAAACAAATCCGGAAGGAAAGGAGCTCTGTTCTCAAGCTTCTGGGAGGGAACTTACTGTTCTCTTTAACCAATTAAAGCCCATTAAAAGCATGTGGTTTTCCCTTAAGGCTCTAGTTTAAATAGACAGAGGCAAGGACATTCCTAATGGAGGTGCCCCTTACTTCTTTCATTGATGTGTGGATGGCACAAATATCTCTGTGGTGAGAGCTATAGCTGGATAGAAGAATGGTGTATGCTGAAATGGAAAAGAAAGTTGGTAGCAAGGGAGGAGCCTTCTTGGCCCCTCTGCCCTTACCCACGGCCTCTTCCCACTCACGGCGCACTCAATGGGGCCAAGAGCCAGGCATCTGGCAGGTTAGTGGCTCCCCAGTTCTCTCCGAGTCATTCTTCCCAGTGCATATAATATGAATGGACAGAAGGCGTTCTCATGGGACATTGGTCTCCAAAGAAGCAAATACAGCTTGTTAATGGTAGATTGCAAAGAAGCATAAAATTAATCTTTCTTAGGGCAGAACCCCTGAAGTTAGACAGACGGTACAGGCGCAGTGTACCTTGGGACACTGAGCCCGGTTTCAGCATGCTGTAAGGCGCTCACATGGCTTTTTGGATGAATTTCTTCTGAACAGGATTCAGAAACTTGCATTCAACTCTCAGCTGTGTACATCCGTGTTGACGGTCCCCTTAGAAAGGGCCCTTTGCATCTCTCTGGTGGAGCCTTTCTGATTCTTCATCCCATTAGGCTTGCCCTGAGAGTTGGGCATACTGGAAATTGAATGCTTTGGAAATTAAGCTCCATTCCCACCATTTTCTTTAAAATTAGAAAGTTCTGCCAGGAAAAAAACCAGGCTAATTTGAGAGTTATTGTGGGTAGAAACTGAAGAAATTACCAAGCCATAGTTCCACAGTAAAATGAATGAAGGAGGGGAAAGAAAGTGGACTGTACAGTAAATTATAGCAAGCAGAGGACAGTTTTTGAGGTCTGACACTGCGTTTGAATATCTGCTTTGCCATTTAACTTTGTGACTCTGGGTAAACTTATTTAACCTCCTAGAGCCTATTTTCATGGGATTGCTGTGAAATTTTATTGAAAACGCATATATAAAGCTCCTAAAACAGTAGCAGGCACGAGAGTCGCTGCTCCAGGCATACTGATTTCTCCATATTTCTACTTTCTTTTTGGTTTTTGGCTAAATTCAAATACTTATGCTGTTTTAACCTTTTAAGGTAAAATGTCTACAAACAGGACAAAACTATAATTAGCGGGTACAATAAACGAGACTAAAGCTAAGGAGATAATGTTTAGTTTTACTTGTATACGGGGTGTGCTACAGTAAGTATATGGAGTTTGTAGATTCTCGATGTCCTCTTGCCAAGATGTAGAAAATGAAATTGTCGTTTGTAAGCATGACTGGGTAACGTACAACACTTGCTAAGTTCTCAGTACGTCCTGAGAATGTTTAGGATTTCACTCCACAATATGATGGTTAACGTGCGCTAATCATGAAAATACATGAATGCCCCTATGATTGAAGGCATTGTACACTCTTATTTCCAAGTCAATTTGGGCCAGGCTAAATCCTAGACGCACACCGTGAAACAAAACTAGTGTGTGGCAAGCAATGGTTTTTCCTAAGCCTCAATAACTCAAATATTTTCGTTAAAATACACACTACTCTAGACTGACTTGATGCCTGGCAAGTGCGTTTATTTTTTCCTTTTTATTTTTAAACAAAGCAAGGAGCTGAAAGCATCAGAAATAATGAAAGCAGCATATTTTTATTGCTCTGTTCTTACAAGACTGATTTTTAATGAAATTTAGTTTAAAACAAAAAATCTTGTTCCTGTGTTGAACCTTTTTGCATGGCGCATTCCAGCCTGGGGCTATCTTTTATTGGCCAAGTTATAAACCCCAGAAAAGGGGGTTTTATAGTGGAAATGCTGACAGAACCCGCATAGTGCTACTGGGTGCCTCTCTAATTAGTCTGAAATCCTGAAAGCTGAATTCCATAATATGTGGCCTGTACTGGAGCGAGATTACAGTGTGGACCAAACCCCGAGCTTAACTGGGCATTTCACGTGCAATCAGGGCTTCATATAGACTGTGGCGGAGCCTGTTCCAGTTGTGAAATGCTGGTACTTTTAAGCAAGAGAAATCTTTATTGGTCTTCTTACTTGTTTAAATGTTAAGCAGGGCTGTTTGGATATTTTTTCATGATCTGGGAGTCGTTGGCATGCATATCCCACTTTGCAGACAATGAGCCTCCACCTGGGCCTGGACAGTTGGATTTTTAGAGATTCGTTTTAGCACTTGTTTAAACACCTTTCATAAAACCAACTTTTATTTGTGCTCAAGTGCTAATGTTGACAGAGAAACATCCTGCCAGGGCACTGCCGTGAGTAACCAGCAAGACGCACAGAGCCTTCCACACACGCAGGTTTCCCCTGTGGGCTGGCTGCCCTCCCCCTTGTCCCACCCCTACCTGCCTTGTCCAGGTCCTCTGTTCGCTTGGGAAGAGCGCAGGCGCTCACACTGGCTGTGGACGGGTCTGAGAGGACCTGTTTCTCTCGCAGCTGCTGAGCTCACTCAGAAGACCCTTCAGCAATGGTGCCCTGGCCTGGACTCAAGCTGAGCAGGCTCTCCCCTGGGGGTCTTACCTAAGAAAAAAATACAAGTATCAGATTCTCTTAAAAAGGGAGCGCATGTTAGACAGACCCGCAATTTGTGACATAGCCCGCCCCCTTCCTCCACTGTGACCTTGATTTCCTTCTCATTTTGCCTTCATCTTTTGGTTGCTTGGGAACCCCCCACCATGGGTTTCAGTTTGCTGAGGTGTTCTGCCGTGTTCCGGAGGTTAGGGACACATGCTGATCAAGGCTCCTACAGCTATCAGTGGTTGTCCAGGAGCTGCATGTCTGCAAAGTAGAAGACCAGGAGAGCAAAATGTCGGAAAGACTGGAAGTTCTCACAAGCGACACCCTGGACTGCAGCCCTGGTGCCTTTTGGCCGAAGGCTCTGCAGGCATAGGGTTGGTCGCACTGAAAACTTAGAGAACATTTTCATGAAACGGTACCACCCCGACTGCCTTTCTCCTGGAACTTGCCATCACTTAGCACAAGATTTTTGGTCCAGAAATTACTACTTAGTGATTTTCAGGGTATATAACATAAGAAGACAGCAGAGATCTGTGATAGGCATTATCTCCTTAAAATCACAGTGATAGCAATAGCAAACGCACTTTCTTTCTCTCCTTTTTGTTTAGGTGACGTGCATGGTGAAGTGGTCAGTGTGTTTACCCTCAGCTAATATGGGTTCCAACAGGATTTCAAAAAACATTATGTATTAATTATAAATACATGACTAAAAATAAATTGTGTACTACTTATGTACATTTATAAATTGGATGTTTTATGGGAGAAAATATTTCAGAGAAGAGTCTTAAATTTGATTAGCAAAAAATGAGCTTGGCTTTTTTCTCTCCTTTTTTGTCTTCCTTATTCTGTGAGACAGCTACTTTTAGTATGACCCAATGGTTAGTCTTATTAAGATTTCTATGAATATGATTTGGTAAACCATTCATCTTGGATTTCTCTGGGTCCATTTTGATTATAAATATTTTGCTAACTGTTAGACCATGGGTTAGACCACAGATATTGCTTTGGGGCTTGGAAAACACACGATCACTCTGCCCACAATCCAATAAGATGTTCAAAAAGTAAATGGTCATCTCTCAAGTAGGGTGTAGGGATGTTGGAATGTGAGCGTGGAGGAAAGAGGGAGAGAAGATCAAAGTAAGCCTTCAAAATTATTTATGCAACTGGATTTGCCTGATTGAAAAAAATATTTCAATGAAGAAAACCTTGAGTAAAATGAATGATACAAGATTAGTCAGCTCTCTAGGACTTAGCTGATTGAAATTGCCACAATATGCTGAGACTCCAGGAAAGGCACTGGAGCAACGACATACTAGCAGACTCATTCTCAGTGAGTCAACTGCATGTAGAAAGAGTTTACTCACAAAGAGGGTGGGTAGAACTTTTCAGCTGACCCTAAAGTCTGCATAGAAGATAAACAATCAAAAATAGTCATGGGACATTTGAGGCAGGTTAGAAGGGAGAATTCATCCTAGAAGATATCAGCCTTCTTATAAAAATACAGTAATTAAGACATTGAGGTATTGGTTAAAAGACAGACAAATAGACCAGCGAAAGAGAACCGAAAGGCCAGGAATATACATATGGGCATTTAGCAGTTGGCAAAGATAGCATGAACTTCAGTGGCATCACAATTTCTAAAATGTTACTTGGACAAGCGGGTATACAGGAAAAAATGTAGAATTCTTATCATATACCATATAAAAAATAATTTCAGAAAGGACAAAAAACTTTTATGATTAAATATGAAAAATATCTATATAAAAGGGGATAGAGAAACATTTGTTAAATAAAAAGCTCAAACCATAATGGAAGAGATTGATGAACTAGACTAAATTAAATGCAAACTAAAAAATAAGCTGCAGACTAGGAGAAGACATTTACAATACACATCCCTGGTAAAAGATAAGCTCGGTGTGTGTGTGTACACACACATTTATTTATAAGTGCTAGGAGTGTAAATCAACAACCCCTTTGGAGGGAATCTGGCAATATCTAATATGGTTAAAGCTGAGCCTACCCCATAACACAGCAATTCCTCGTCTAGGGGTATACAGCAAAGAAAATTTTGTCCATGTGTATAAGGGCCATGTGTAAGAGTTTTCAATGCAGTATTGAAATAGTAAAAAATTGGAAACAATATAAATATCTGGCAATTTTAAAACAGAAAAACAAATTGTTGTAAAATCACAAAATGGGATACTACTATGCAGCGGTTAAAATGAATGAATTACATCTGCATGCATTTCCATGGATGCATCTGAAAAACAAATAGTTGATTAAAAAAAGCAATTTGCAAAGGATATGTACAGTATATATACACTTTGAAACCATTAATAACAATTTTTAAAATTAGCTAGATACTTCTATTTTGTTACGGGTTCATGTATGTATGTTGAAAAGGATAATGATAAAGTTATGAAGGCTATATTACACCTCCCAGATAGTGGTTTCCTCTAGAGAGCAAACAGGGGAAGTAGTTAAATCTATGTAGTTTTATAAATTTTATAAGAATTTTTATTTGTATTTTAAATCTCATCTTCTTAATATTTCAATTTTTACGTGTAATTTACAATGTACATAGGTTATTAATATAGTAGAACACAAATATTACTAAAAATACTTGTGCGATCATATTATGCAATCATGTTCAATCATCTTATGCAAAATGTTTTTGAGATACCTTTTTTGCTTACATGTAAACAACTTTCCATATCAATAAATTATTTTCTTCAATACAATTTATTTAACTATTATTACTCTTTTCTGTTAGACTTGTAATATTTAAAATAATGACACTTCTTTCTGATTATAAAAATAATGGATATTCATTGAAGAAAATTTGAAAAATACAAAGGGGAAATTTTAAATCACACATAATCCCACCACTCGAAGAAAATCAAGATTAATATTTTCATGTGTGTATCTCTCCATTCTTGTGTGTTTGTACATTTATAGTATATAGACTATAATTCTAATTTCAGAAAAACTGTTAAAAACTAGCATATACGGTTTTGCCATTTTTAACAACATTTTAACATAAGTATTTATTCACGTCATTAAATATTCTTAAAAAACTTAAACTTTAAGGGTTGTACAGTTTCCATCAAATGACCATAAGTCATTTAACCAGGAATGTGTTGTTGGGCATTGATGATATTTCCAGCTTGTCACTATGATAAATAGCACCGTAATAAACACCCTTATAGAGAAGTTGTGGTAACCTTGGTGATTATGTCCTTATGATAGATTCTGGGTCAAAGGATAAGAACTTTTTCAGGCTCGTAACACATACTGCCAAATTACCTTCCAGAAAATATCAGTATTTTATACCTACATATAAGTGATATATAAAGGACATTAAAAGTCTTATTTTCATAAAATATAAGTGGGCACATTAATTCATGGAATAAATCTGTCTCTGAATTTGATAGAAGAATCTATGCTTATGATTTAATTTGCTTTGAAATCAGTGGGTAAAAGTAGTTATAAGGATAAAATATTTTCATAATTGATACATTAGTCAACTAACTTGATAAATGTCCTTTTAATGCACACTGGAAACTAAAAGAGAAAAAATTGAATTTTTTTGGTGGTGAAAAACCAAATGAATAAATCTGGAAATACTATAAATTTACATATAAATTATTAAGGGTGCCTCAAAAAAGAAAAAAATATACTTGGAAGAGGAAAAGATTCAATGCTTTTTAAATAATAAGCACCATAATTGGAGTTTATTTATAAAACATTTTCATTATTAAAACCAAAACATATGGTTGTTTTTCATGAGAGTTGGCAAATGTCTTTATTGCTTTATAAAATATTATTGAATTATGCTCTATAAATCTAATCGGCATATAGATTTTTAATGGTATATATTCTGTTTCATTAACTTAGAGCTGTTTTCCATAAATACCAAATAGTGGTTAAAGCTCAAAATGAGGGGATACAAGGTTAAATTTAGGTGCTTAAAATATAGACAAATCAAATTTTGAAATATAATTTTAGAACATGTTCTAGGTCCTTTAGGATTTTCATGGTAGGCTAATTCACGAGTGATTTCTAAAGGAATGCTTTATTCCAAATTCCACCTTGAAGGACAAACACTACCCACTGAAAAGAAAAGACTTGGAGATATTAAATAGTTCTTAATTTCAGAAGCTAATAAAGGTCAGAGCAATCTGGCCACAAAAATGAGTTGTGTTTACCGTGTTCATTCTTTTTAACACCCAAAGTGATATGAAATTTCACAGATCATTTGTGCCAGTCTCAATCCAAGAAGAGAGAATCTTACAGAGATAAAGACCCAAACTATCACAAATTCTCCTTAGAATGTGAAAACAAACCAAAGTTAAATGGTATTTTGTTGAAGTTTTGAATTCAGTTCCAAATAGCTCAGCTCTAAAAGTTCAGTCTATTAAAATAGGTTTTGGGGCCAGCCCGGTGGCGCAGCAGTTAATTTCGCATGTTCCTCTTGGACGGCCCAGGGCTCGCCAGTTTGGTTCCTGGGCGCAGACCTATGCACCATTTGTTAGGCCATGCTGTGGTAGGTGTCCCACATATGACGTAGAGGAAGATGGGAATGGATGTTAGCTCAGGGCCAGTCCTCCTCAGCAAAAAGAGGAGGATTGGCAGCAGATGTTAGCTCAGGGCTAATCTTCCTCAAAAAAGAGAAAAAAAGTTTGGTCTGTTTGTGCCACTTCCTGCCTTTCGTAAAGGGGTTCTGAGCACCCCCAGAGATCAGTGACAGCTGCCCATCAGGCCTCCTTTGGGGACGACTTGGGGGATAGTGCTCGTCTGCTAGGAGATGGACAGTGAGTGGGAAGGGAAGCATGATTATTCTTCTTGGAGCCCCTACCCCCAGCTGTTAGGTCCTAGAAGATCAAGGGGTGTCACGACTGTTCCAGGGGTAACATAGAGATATTGTAATTTACTGAGTTTAAATCATGATGACTTTTATTGTTGAGAGAGAAAGAGAGTGAGAGAGGAAGAAATGAGAAGAACAAATTTTATGCAGATCCAAAGATGAACTCTTAACTGTTGAATCCAAACCCAAAATAAATTGAACAATAGTAGAGTAGATAAATAAGCCCAGATGTCTTTTTTTTCCAGAAACAAATTATATTTCTGTTTATTTAGGACAAAGATTAATTCATTAATTGGTATTTCCTGATTGCTTATTATGTGCCCACCTATGTGCAAGTGGGACAAAGAGGTATGGACTCTGGTTTCCTGAATACAAAGAGTCTTAATCTATTTGGGGACCTTAAGGCACAGGGAAAAATGAGACCAAATGATGGCAGCCTTCTTCTGAAGCCGACTTGTCATGGGAACTCACTCAACTAATGATGTCTATGTGTTCTTATGGTCACTGGACCCATTCTATTGATCATTAAGCCAACTAGATCAGACAGTTAGGCATCCAGAAGACATAGCTAACACGTCTCAACAGAGTCACTGTGACCTTAGTGCTAGGAAAGAGTGGGGAGGCATATAGACTAGTGGTCAAGAACTTTGGCCCTGGAGTCAGACTAGAGCCAAGTGCAAGTGTTTCACTACTGTCCTAGCCATATACCTCGGACAAGTGACTTAAACACCCTGAACCACAGTTTTCCCATCTGTAAAATGAGGATTCCAGCTCGTAGTGTTGCTGTAGGGATTAAAGGGGTGATGCACGAGAATGCCTAGGATATAAACATCAGATTTCCTTGAGTCTAAGATGTGATCACTTGGACAATGTACCCTTGGTGAAATAACAGCTTTGGAGACAAAAGAAGAAACATTAGATTAAACACAAACACTAAGATAAAACCTACTAGTAGCATATATTTGTGTACTTTCTTCTTACCACCCTCTATGTTTGCAGCTTAGCTTTCTCCATACTGAGGTAAAGAGTCTTCCGAATCACTTTGGTAATCCATAGTTATGTGTATGTAACAAGACGTGACTTGTGGCTCTCAACAGCTGACACTTGTGATCTTGATCTCGTTAGCATCTTTAAGACTGAAAATAGGAGCTGGCTCTGTGCCCGAGTGGTTAAGTTCACACGCTCCACTGCGGCGGCCAGGGGTTTGGATCCTGGGCACAGACATGACACTACTCGTCAGGCCACGTTGAGGTGGCGTCCCACGTCCCACAACGAGAAGGACGTGCAACTAATGATATACAACTGTGTACAGGGGGGGTTTGGGGAGATGAAGCAGAAAAAAAAAAAGATTGGCAACAGTTGTTAGCCCAGGTGCCAATCTTTGGGGAAAAAAAACAAGGAAGATTGGCAACAGTTGTTAGCCCAGGTGCCAATCTTTAAAAAAAAAAAAAGACTGAAAATACAACTTTTGAAGGTTATGCAAGAGAACAGGTTTTCATTTGCACTTCTTGTTTGGTTAAACATGTGGCATTCTGTCCTTGGCTAAAGGAAGTTAAGTAGCTTTTCTTGAAAGTCAAATGAAATCTCCTGACAGATATTTGGTGCTTGAGCCACAATCATGATGCATGAATCAGTCACGCCAGCCTCTCTTAGTTTTGGTAATTCTAAAACGTAATCTGCTGGATTTGCGGGATCTATTGTGTTTAGTCACATTGCCAAGTAAGAGACAGGCATTATTCTACGTTCCTGATAACTTTTTCTTTGAATGTTACATCATCATGTAATCTTTTTGGAGATATTTTCAAGACAATTAAGGATACACGTTTAAATAAAGTTCATCCACTTGTGGTGTTATTCATGCAAATAAATTAATTGAGATAATAATCAGATAAAGAGAGCCTTCCTAAGCAAGCCTGATTTCACATACACTCATGCAGTGAAACTACTTGCCTAGAAGCCAGCAGTTTTCTTCTGAGATCAACTGTAAGATTCTCCTTGTCCTCAGAAACATTAAAATGTGCTTCTTAAAAGAAAGGAAATGATCAGGTAGAGAACGAGAGAGAGGGCCTTCCAGGCAGAGGAGGCAGCTTCTACAACAGCATAGAGATGGGGATATTGGAACAGTTCAATGCAGGAGGAGCATGAGGTGTCGGCAGGAAATCAGAAGGGATCGGAGCTGGGACACATTTGTTAAGACACTGGCTTGCTCCTGGTAGTAATTTGGGCCTTAATAGTTTGAGAATCCATGAAAGGTTTCCAAGCAAAAAAGTGACCCACTCTGGGCTTAGAAAAGACATACTTGTGATCTGTGTGGGAGACTGGAGTGAGGGATAGCAGTTATGTGGATTTATTAAAGGCCCAGGTAAGAGCAAATGCAAGCTTCGATTAAGTGAGAAACATTTATGACGGAGAGTTGATGATTTGGTGACCGATGGGATGGGATGTTCTACTAATTAGTTAGGCAGAGTCATCTAGTAGGATCCCTAAAAGCAAAATGTTTTAGCTTTTGAGTGTTGGGCCAAATCTTTTAAAATTGTAATGATAGTTAATATCTTTTTTCTAGAGTGCACATTTCTAAGGATAGAGAATAGAGTTTTATCTTTACATATTATTCCTTGTAAGTAAGTTATGATCCTTAACTTATGATCCTTATCAAGATCATGGTTACAGATGGGCACTCTGGGCCAGAGAGCCTCAAATAGCTTGTCCACATGGCCAAGGAGCCACCAGAGCAACTGTGACAAATCTCTGTCTTCTTCCATTGCTCTTTTATTAAGTTTGGTGGGGAAGCTTTAGAAAGTAAGACAGGCAACTCAGAATTAGAAAACAAAAAGTAAGTAAGTAGGCCTTAGGTGAGGGATAAATAAACATATTTACAGATGTGGAGTTGTAGCATTTAAGATAATGTTAAAGCATTTAGGAGTTAAACTTTCTCTTACCCCTTATGCTAACTGTCAGGTAGGAAGCAAAAGTAAGACATATAAGTACAGTTATTTAAATGAATAACTTTCACTGTAAAAAACATCCAGGTGAGGATCCCACGGTGCATAGATGTACCCTCTTTAAGAAGGCACCACTGCTGTAAGCACAAGAGGGGCACCTGTGCTCCCCTCATCTAACCACCCAGGACAGCGTGCTGAATGTAACCACAGAAGCTGGTGGGCAGAAAAGGCCTTCACTGGACTTACCTTGCAATCTCAATCCCATTTCAATGATAGAAATGTTTCACCTTCCAATATTCCAACATTCCAATTCCAATTCTTCTCAGAGAAGAAAATTTGTTGCCTCATATGTAAAGATACGTGGAATGTGAGGAATAATCAACCCACAGAATCTGGGGAGATCTCAATAGTGAATGAAGTTTTATTCAACCAAGTGATTAAAACCCAAGATGGGAAAAAAAAAGAATGTTAATGCAACTGGTTTGCAAAGATGACACTGGGTTTAATCACTTATCCTGGAACCCTGGATTCCAGGTCAGGAAAGTTTTTATTCCCCTCCAGAGACAATGACTTTGGAATTAAGATGCTTTTTGTGCATGTGAGTTTAGAAGGTTACACAGAGTAGACATAAGAATAAATAAATTCAAAGCATACTGGGGTTTTCCCTGAGTTTTATAACCTCTGGATACAGCAGAGCTCTATCTTAGTGTAGTGTTGGGTTGGGAAACATATGCATAATATTTAAGCAAATACATAAGTGTAATGAAGCATTGACATACATATCTTCTGAAATTTATTCATAACATGAAACCATGATAAATTCTATTTTCACCCTCTGCTAAGCCACTTGTTCTTTATTCTGGAAATATAAACCAGTGACACAATCGTAAATATAAAGAAAGGCTTTATAGAGATGGAGACCTCAAAGCCAAGAAATGAAAGGTGGTAACGCCTGAAGAAGCAGTGACGAAATTGTGATCTGTTGTTTGAAGTGGAGACAACGGGATGACAAACAAAATACGCTAAAGAATAAAACAAGAAGCTGTAGAACATCAGAATTTTTACAAAAAAACGTGTTCAGTGTGTATAGATATAGTCCTACAGTTCTTAAAAGCATCAGATTAGAGAATATTTATGGAAGTGCTCATAAACCATATAGCTCTCTACAAATACGAGATTACTTACATTACTGTTATATTTTAGAATGAGAAAGAGAACATACTTCACATCTAACGTACTGTGTCTGAGGTGTGTTCCACTCAAACATCGTTTAGAATCTGGCTTAGATGATCTTCCAGTGATCTAAGGGAACTTTTAATTCTTCCTATTGTTTTGATGGATTATGCATTTCTAATTATTACTACTTTTAGCATATATTCCCGAGAAAAAGAAAGAAAGGCATAAAATTGACATGAAGGTGACATGAGAAACATTTTAAAGATGGAAAGGGAAAAAGAAGTAGGAATACAGGAGAGAAAAACAAAATTGGGGACAGAAAACTAAAATTCAAAAATAATTTAAATGACAGGCATTGCTAGGGTCTGGGAATCCAGAATGAAAAGACAAGGAAATTAAATGTTTATTGTTGTCTGGAGTTCCTTGAAGGAAAATGATGCTTATCTGAAGCAGACGAAATTGACAGTGACTGGCTTAGAATATCTTGACTAATGTGTTTTCTCACAGAAAGGGTTCTTTCAGCTTCGTGCATGACCTGGAGATAGCTGGAGGTACTGTTCTTGTATGAGTTGTGGTATGTTAGGTCACTGGTCAAATGGTTGATCATGTGTCAGTAGCAGTACTTAGGTGTAATTTTATAGGATTTTTTTCTCCATCATGTCAAAAAATACACAGTATTGAGAAATACACAACATCATTTATTTTGAAAAATGGACAACCCCATCCTAGTCAATGAACTGAAGGAGCAGCATCAGGAATTTAATAGTGGCTTACTGTAGGACGAGGAGACATGACAGAAGTCATTCATTTATGAGAGCCACAGAGCAAATGGGGAGTGGAAAGCTGCTGTCATTGGTCTGGGGTTGTGAAACATGCTTAGCGCAGCCAGGGTGCATTGATAATGGCTGAGGAACACTTATGTGTCAATTGATCTATAAATGGAGGAAAGACGATTTTATTCAGCAAAGATATGAAGAACCATATGTTGCCAAGTTGCTGCCTGGGTAGCTGAGTTTCAGAAAAGCAGTTTATAAGGGGTAAAGGGCCCAGCAGCTCAGTGAAATGATACAGGGAGTATGTGCCAACCTGGGGAATGGTTGGCTGGTTGGCTTCCAAGAAGCCGTACATTACCTTGGTGGATTTACATGGCCCAGAGACTGAACCTCAGTTTTACAAGCTTAAGAGCTTGTTTTTTATTGGTACACCAAGAGTGGATTCATTTCTCAGGACTGAACTCATGGTAACCAAGCTTATGAGACTGATGTATAAAACCATAACTTCCAGTTTGCCAGTTTTATTGATAGTGGAAATGCATCTGTCCTTGGCATGAATCTATTCTAAGTCTAGAAGGTACACTCAATTTTTCCCTCTAGGCTGACAATTTCCCTCAAATTGTAATCAGAAGGTGACTTGGTGAGTGTTGAATCAAAACAAAGGGAGTTCAAAGAACCAAATATTTAATTATGTCAGATTAGTGTAACTTGATGCACAAGCTTACAACAGAAATGGACGTTGAAAATCCAACGTCCCTGACCTAAGCTCTCCTGCCACGGATAGTGCCATTTATATTTTGTCTGAGATATTTCATTTTCTTTGCTTCTCCTATTAACCAAACCTCTCTGATTTATAGTCAGGGGGTGGAGAATTGCAGGAGAATCAGATACAGTGTCCCAGAGGAAAAACTTAGTATGCCCTGGGAACATGAGGAACTGTTATGTCATTTGGAAGTGAGTTTGTTAGCTCTACTGAATTTCCTTGAATCACTCTGTGTATGTAGGTCATGTGGCAACTAGTATGTGGATTAGGCAATGGTGATCCAGAATCAACACTTCTGTTGCTATTAGTGAAGAACCCTGAACTGTGTCCCCCAGGCAATCATGCCTTCAGTCAGGAAGACGCTTACGCTTAAGTTAGCAAATAAATGGAAAGCACAAACTGGCACTGAGATGGGAAAAGATTATCGAATAAAGAGAATCAGTAACCATTAATGAAAGGTCAAGAGTCTCACTGGAAAAAGTATCTTCCAAAGTGATGCTCTTTAGTTTTTAGCCAAATATCCCTTGAGCTCTCTCCTTACCCTGCTCCACCTCTGACCCCGCAGTTCAGAATCCTCAACATGGTGGTAAACATTTGGCCTCCATGTAGCTCACTGTACTAACTGAGAGAATCTGATTTGTAAAAATGGCTCTCTGAAACTAGGACAATGAACAATGTGGAAGAATGTAAGACAAAGACGCTGTCTTGTCAAAAAGCTTTTAGGCCAAACCACTAAGAGTTCCAGGAAGAAAGTTTTCCTCTTGGAAAACCTTCCTTCATGTGTGTTCACTCTGAAGCCCTTAAGTAGGTCTTTCAGGCACCGCAAAGACGTTAGCCAGCATATTACATCTAATGAATGCTGGCGCAGCACAGCCGCATAGAGGGAGTCAACTCCAGGAAACAGAGAGCCAGCTAAATTAGCCCAAATGCTAAGCAGGCCCTATTGTTAGTATGTTTACGAAGCTTTAGGGTTTGAAATTTCCCTTCCAGAAGCATATTTTATTGCATTATCTCCCCAACAGAACTCATCTTTGTTCTTTCTTGGACAGCCTTTCTTCCAAAGCACGAATCCAAAGGGCTGCTGCCCCATAGAATGGCATCGACGGCAGGGCAAATATTGTTGACAGAACCGAAGCTGGAGGTCAGGATGAATCACTGAGTGAATGTGTGTAGTCAGGCAATGATTTGCTCCTATTTAGTTGTGTATAATCTGATAATAATAGGAAGTGTGGGGGGGGGGAATAGTCTTACGCATTTATAATTAATTAATCTTCCTTCCTTCCTACCTCTCTCCCTCCTTCCCTGCTGCCCACCTTTCCTTCCTCCCTCTTTTCAGTTTTTCTTCCTTCCTTCCTTCCTTTCTTTCTTTTTCTTTCTTTCTTTTTCATTCATTCTTTCTTCCGTCTTTCCTTCCTTTTGTTCATTCTTTTTTTTTCTCTCTCTCTCTCTCTTTTTTCCTTTCTTTCATACCAGACAATTTTAACTCCTTAGTAGAAACAAGATGTGGAAAATTCAAAGAAAGTTCATAGGAGACATTGAAAAAGTGTCTTCTGAAGTGTATAGAGAGCCTTTGCTTCCCCAAGTCTCTACTGACATCGACAGAGCTGCTGTTTTCTAAGCGCAAGCTTTGAGTCATTTTCAACTCTGTTTTCTTTAGCTCCTAATTTCAATCAACCCATCTCCAATTCCTACTGAAACTTTATTTCTTTAATTTGGCCCTTCTTGTTCAGTTTCCCCATCCCAAATATCCTGTCTAGAAATTATGACAATGGTAATTGAGTTGGTTAATGGTAACTGCTTCCCGTCTCTGGCTCTCTATATTTCCCCAATCTCAACCTCAAACATCATTTTTATTACACCATTATTCTAAGATAGTTCTTTTTTATTTTTTTATACCATTAAAATTTTTTTTTGGTGAGGAAGATTGGCTGTGAGCTAACATGTTGCCAATCTTCCTCTTTTTTTCTCCCCAGAGGCCCCCAGTACGTAGTGGTACATCCTAGTTGTAGGTCCTTCTGCTTCTTCTGTGTGGGACACCACCTCAGCACGGCTTGATGAGTGGTGCTAGGTCTGTGCCCACGATCCAAACCAGTGAACCCCAGACCACGGAAGCAGAGTACAGACTATGCCACAGGGCCAGCCCCAGCTCTCTCTCTCTCTCTCTTTTTTTTTTTTTCACCTTTGGCAAATTAAGTATTTAAGTAGTTCACCATTTCTAAAATTAATTAATAGGTATTATTTCTAGTCATCATAAATGTTCTGTGGGCCCAAAATAAGATGCACTTCCACAATTGGGAGATAAGATCATGAAGAATCATGGTAAGTAGAATGAAGAAGTCACATAACAAAATGTGTTTAACAGTCTTTGGAAATCATTATGAAGCAAGTCACCCTATAAGGAGAATTGCAAATATTTACTGATAAGATTGGAGTATGTCCCCCAAATACTCCAATCTAAAATGGAATAAAGATAAAATAAGATGCAATCTTAGAGTGCAACATGAGACAGCATAGTGACAGATTGGTATCTTAGAAAAGAAGCATTAAGTAGAAAAGATGATTGGCGAATTCTGTCTCCAATGCTCTGATTCTACAAGGCTGGTATATGTGCTTAGTCTGACACATCTCATCTGGAGTCTGGGAGAGGGGAATGTGGTTTGGCACAGGGTAGAAATACCCATCAAAGACACTCAGTTCCCTGTGCTCTCATTCTGAGTACGCCACGTGACCATACACTAAACGAAATCATGAGAGCCTCATTATGAGCTAGGAACCAATTTATCGATTTTCTGTTGGAGGCAATCTGGAGAAAAACACCTGCTTTGTGCATGGGCCACTCCTTCTGAGTGAGCAGATGCACTCAAAGGGTTAGGGTTGGAGATAGGGTTAGGGTTAGGGTTAGCATGAACTGAACACTTACAGACTGATCAACCTTAGATGACATAAGAAAATTACATTTATGAAACAGAAATTGAAAAGGCTGACCTCAAGATAAACACTTGGCCCAGAAGACCACATGCCTTTAGGACAGGCAATCTTTCTGTACAAAATCCTGAAGGACATTTATGCTATTTCTAAACATTTTTGTTCACAAAAGTCACCTGGGGAGATTATTAAAAATGCAGACTTTTGGCCCCACCCCCAGGGATTCTAAGACAGATGGTCCACTGTCTTTACTGTGAGAAACACTGCTTGATATAAATCCTTAAATCTAGCTACAATTGCTTGGTATTTTTCTGTCTGAAAATCACTCGTTTCTGAGGACATTGCTTTGCATGCAGCTGTATGTGAACTTACTCCAGCTCAGGAATGGCAGACGTGAGGCAGGCATTCTGCAGCTCTCTCCGACTGGTCCGTGGCAGACACCCTTAGTTGATTCCAGCATTTTCCCTGCTGAGTAATGGTATGATCTCGGAATCCTTCTCAATACCCATTCCCAGAAGCTGCGACCAATTGACAGGATTTGGCAAGGAGTCGACCCGATTTACCTTCTTAGTTCTAGATCAGTGCTGCTCAAACCTGGCTACTGTGAGAAAGAACCTCAGGCTCTACCCTGGGCGCACAGTAGGCGCCTGGCATATTGCCTGGCACAGAATAGGTATTCAGGATTTCTTCTCTTTGTCTTCACATGAATTAGGGAACACTTTCAAGATCTCTTAGTCTTGGCCTGCAACTGAATAAATATCTTACTAAAATGCTGTGAGGTCCTTCTAGTGGCCATCTCTCTGTGTGATTCTGGTCATCCCCAGGAAGACTGAGAAGAGGGTCCTTCAAGCAGCCATTCTGTTTGGGAGGATGATCTCCAGGCCAGAGGGGTACCTATGTTCTTGGGGACATGGTCACCTCAGGCTTTAAACCTGTAATCGGGTATATCAGCTAATGTCAGAACTGGAACTTAATTAACGGACAATACTTTGAAAAAACGCCTTAGTCCTGCGCTATAGATTTTTCACCTATCTTTTGCTTTGAACCCTGGGAAAGTTCCTTTGTGGGTATATGTTTCCATTTTGTTGTTGATAATCCTTTAGAACCGTTAGCATAGAGGATGATTTTGATTTTTGAATATAGAGACTTTCTGTGATTGTAAATGTTAGAATTTAATAAATAAAGTCACAAGCTTATGGTTATTTTAGAAAAATACAACTTCATGAAGGCCAGAGAAATAAAAGTATTCATATAATAGGAAGTCAGAACTTGCTAAACAAGCCATACACCACATTCATATGTCAGACAACATTTGCAAATGTGGCAGAAGATCTATCATGCCTGCTGTATGTTTTTAGGGATTCTGATTAATTGTGGTGCATGCGCACCGTGGTGGAAATACTGTGAACACCATGTAAATGTTACCTTTGCTCTCTCATCAGCGTCTTCAGAAGATTCTCCTGCTGAGGTGCAGGATGTGCCCCGTCCCCTGTCTGCATTTGCGTTGTTTCACTCCATATTTCCGCAGTCTGCCATGTCTGTGTCTTAATGGGTCAGCTATTTGTGTTACTCTGAGAGGTTTGCTAGTCAGTCAAAAGCCTGACACAGAGCTGGGACACAAAAGGTAAACTTAGCAAATATTTCACGAATTTTTCATTGATTTTTAGAGGCTTTCATGGGTTGAGAGCTAGAAAGTAGCCTCATACATCCAAGGCAGAGTGACAGATGACTCTTCATCATGATGACTCATGATGAAGAGGCAACATTCCATCCATTGATATCAAATACCTTTACATACCTAACACACATATTTGCCCCAACATGATTTCCATTTCCCAAAGTAGAAGTAAAATTTCCTCTAAAGAAATCAAAGAATGTATTCTTGGTAGTTTTGTTCTGCGTCTGCAAATATTTTGTGTGCACAATGGCCATAATTCCACTTGGGAATAAAAGCACTCTTTCTTCTCTCACTTCGGCCTGATTGAATTCATTTGTTTTGGAAGTTCATATGGCAAATCGTTTCTCAAAAATCAAAAACATCAAACAATCCAACAAAATAATTTGTTAGAATCTCATTAGTAATTCCTAGTCTTTCTGATACCAGGTCTAGTTTGTTCTCAGTCTCACCGAGAGTTTAAGAAGAACCAAAAATGGGAGGAATGAGTGCGCAGCTCAAAAAATTTTCAAAATGAAATTCGATTTGTAAAATCAATGAATCATTATGTTCTAGAACTGCTAGTGACCTCAGAAGTCATCTAATCCAGCTGCCTGATTTTGTAAATGTGGAAACTGAAGTTTAGAGTAGGAAACGTGTTGGACGCTCCACAGCTTGTTGGTGTTGTACTCTGAGCTGCTTGGTCTCTTCACCCTCGTTCCCTTGACATTAGTTGGAAAAAATTACTTAGAATTTATTGGTTTTCGTCATTGTTGGTTCTTCTCCACATTCTTAGGAGGCAGAGCTAAAGCCTATATGTCTCTTCTAGACTTAACAGATTCAAGCTGAGAATTTCTTGATTATCAGAATTTTTAAAACCTCAGTTACATGAGATAACACACGCCAAGCATCCAGGACAGCCCTCGGCAAATAGTAGATGCTCAATAAAGATTTTTAAAATTCCTCTTTCTGCCTCAGTTACAGTTCAGAGATTTGACATTTAATTATTCTTTCTATAGTTGTGCGTTGAAAACAGTGTTATTGGAACTGTAGATGTACCCTCTCTTTGTCTAGCGTATTCTTTTGAAGACCGTTTATATCAGACAAAAACAGGTAGGGGGTAGAGGAGGAGGTCTTGGACTCACAAGGTTTTGAGCAAGATTCTCCAAGACCCTCTGGCACAGGGGTGTGAGTGACTCTTGTAGTTGAGAGACTGGGTTATAATTTGTGTTGAAGCTACACGGGTTTTCAGCAGCAGGTTTTGTACATAACAGGGAGTTTCTGGATCTTGTTAGCTCAGGGCAAAAAGTCATGCTTTGGAGCAGTTACCCCAGCAGGAGGAGAAAAGATGATGGTTGGTAATTACATCAGTTTTGCACTGTTGAGCAGATGTTCTTGCAGATAGATTTTGGCTGGCATTTACAGAATCTCGCTGGAGATTCTCCCGATAGTGTCAGAGCTGCTACAAGTGGAGGGAACTGCAGGTCTGTAAAACGTTGTGAGAAGGAGGACAAGGGAACCAGATAGAAGTCTGAAGTTAAAAAGCAACTCTTTAAGAAGGTTCTAGCAAGATTTGCTTGGAGATGATAGTTTTGCTCAACTGGAGAATTAGATCTAATACATATCTGATAACTTATTTTGCTATTTAACTTTGAGAATAATTTAGTAGTCTATCAGTGTTTGAAAAAGTATATGTCTTTTTTAAAGTAAGGGACAATTTAGAAAACAGATGAGAGAGCTGAACTTTGATTAGAACATAAAGTTAAGCAGCAAGATCAAAACATAGAGTGAGTAATGGAAAAGAATGACCAAAGGGACTGTTAACAAGAAATGCTGCCCATTTGGCTAGGAATGCTGGCCAATTTCAAGTAAGCAGAAACCGGGACGGTCAGCAGCAAGACACTAGTAACAAAGTGCCTTTAAGGGAGAGACTATTTTTTCTCTCTTGGCTTAAAAATCTTTCCACATTTCTCCAGTTCGTTTTTTTATACTGATTTAAGTTCTCTCTGTCTCTGCTCTGGGATATGTAAGGATTCTCGTAGCACTAGATCTTGGAACCTTACTCTGTTGATGTCATAAGTCACTGTAACGTCTTCTCTATACACAGTGATGGGAATATTTTTTAGTTTACTGACAGGCAACATTAAGTGAAAAGATAAATTCTAATACAATGATAATTGCATTGGAATCCCTACCGTTTCATTTTCGGTGGCCACAGAAACACTTTAAACACTGCCACCTTGTTGTCATGGGCTCTTCTGGGTAAATGATCCAAAAAAGAACAAAGAAAAGAAAAGAAGGAAATATATCTAGGGTAGCCTCAACGGAGGTGGAAAGAGATGGGTGAATATGGGAGGGCGTGGTCCAGCATTTCTCATGTACGAGTGCTTAATAACAACTTGAATGGGCTAATCAGTGGATAAATAAGATGATGACTCTAGAAGAGTCGTTTCTGAGCACTTAGTTCCCTGTTTCAGCATTGTCAAGAGAACCCTCTTACACAGAGGTAATATGCACTTTGGCACGCACCTTTTGGGAAACAGTTGTGCTATTGTTTTGTGAAGTTAATATTTGGTCTCAGAATTGATACTAGCAGAAGGAGAGCCACCTTGCCCACCTCTGTGGCTCTAAAAAGAGGACCTGGCATTCCTTCTTCACACTCACACATTTGGCTTTTGTGAGCTGTGGGTTACTTTCATCTTGTTAATCGTTCAGTGACGTTTCTTTTTCTTCTTTTACGGTACGTACCTCTATTTCTACTTCTCTACTAAATGTGATCATGGGTAGTTACTGTAACATAACTGGATTTTTTTTGATTAACAAAATATCAGAGGCATATTTTACATATTAAAT
Organism: Equus quagga; assembly: GCF_021613505.1. Classification (NCBI taxonomy): domain Eukaryota; kingdom Metazoa; phylum Chordata; class Mammalia; order Perissodactyla; family Equidae; genus Equus; species Equus quagga. The sequence goes on from NC_060270.1 coordinate 114,344,572, forward strand.
GTTTTTCTGCAATCATATTTTAGTGGCTATGTAGAGTATTCCATTGTATGGATAAACTTTCGTTGTTGGGCATTCAAGTTTTTTCAACATTTTATTATTATAAACTATGCTGTCATGAACAGCTTTTTAGATAAATCTTTGCCACATCCATGATTATTTCTGTTAAGTAATTTCATAAAAGTAGAACTACTGCGTCAAATGGTGGGATGGATCTTAAATGACAACCTTCAAGCACATGATCAGGATTTACTGGTGTTCCCTGACAAATGCCATCTAGCTCAGGCATAATTCTAGGCAAAAATAGTAAAGTTAGAGGTAAAGATTTTTCTCCCATTGCTTTCAAGCTCTTTTTTCTGTTCTCTTTTCTCTCTTTGTAAACCTGCTTTCTCCTTCTTTCTCAAAGCACTCAGTGTATTTTAAGTTATAAACTTATGAAACTTATTCTAGGAAAGGATCTGATACATCCACGTGTGTTAGGATCTAAATGACTGATGTGGCATTATTTATAATTACCTTAAGGAATAAACTTCTGTTTTGGTAAGTCAAAAGATGAACATCCAAGTATGAGTTTGGGACATCCACTGGAGAGGTTAACAAAACAAGCCTTCTGAATGCTCTAACATCGTACCCCACAGGCAGACATTCACCCCCAGTCAGGGGACCACCCCTCTTACATGACATTGTGGATCTGTTCAGTGTTTGTGTCAATGACTATCACCATGTGATGTCACAGGACCTACACCCAACTCATGTAGTGAAGAGATCTCATTTAATTCTGGTTCGTTGGAGCTTGGAAAAGAAATATTCTTGTTAATAATGATTACCTCTGAAATTGAGCTTTAAAACCAACACAGGAAGCCCTTGGTATCCACGGATAACTCTTAATGGAAAAAAGACACTTGAAATAAATTTACACAAAATGAGCAATTGAATTTCACAGTATTGTATCAAACATGGGAAACTCCAGCTTAAAAATAAAGCCAAAGTTATAAAAACAAATGTGTTTTCTGTTACGCTTGACCACCTTTACATCATACTTGCAGCTATGTGCCAATTCTAAAAGCAAAGAACCAATCAAGAGTTTATTTTTTGGTAAAATTTTTCTGATGACCCTGTGACAATATGACTCAGCGTCCTTTATGGCATGTTTGACCTTTTCAGTGTAAATGTGAAGTCAGTTAGTTTGCAAAAAATAGTCCAGGGTTTCATCCAATTTCTCAAAGCCCTCTTTTTATTCTTAGATGCTTCAATCGTTGTATTTTGAAATGTCTATTGTATTGTCAATTCTTAGCTGGTCTAACTTGGCCAAATCCTCATATCTCAATAGCTTTGCCTCGTGCTTTGAGCAGTTCCAGGCTAACATTGAGTGGGCACTTATTTTTTAAGAAGTCAGTTCATTAGTGAACAGGTTTGTGTTCTGGTGGCTTCTGCTCTCCTGCCCGATCTTGTAACTGTAGGTATTCAAGCAGTTAATGCTTGCTTAATGACCAACACCCTGTTCTCAATTTCTGGGTAGACATTAGGCGTTAGGATATTTATGTTAAAGAGCAAAGGGTCATTCCTTCTATTCTACAGATATGTAAACTGAGGTAAAGATGGCACCAGGTGATGTCTTTAAAATCAGAAAAGCAAAATTTGGAATGATATAGGTTCTCTCTCAATTTTGTACTCACCTACAAACCTGGCTCCATTCCTCTATGTCCTGAGCGAGCCCTTATTTTGGAGTGATGTTGCTGGCAAGTGGGAATTTGACCAGTAAGAAAAATGGTGTCTTTGCCCTGGCCTATACCATAATAAACCAAATGACAGAAAAACAAATGTCACTTATTAGAACATTGAGGTTTACTGTTCAAGTGATTAACTAAGAATCATTTGTATGATTAAATGCTGGAAAATAATTTGCTTTTCCTATGAACCTATAGCTTAGATCTCATTACACAGAAGTGCTACATATTAGTTGAAGCAAATTAACATTCAAACACTTTCTGGAGTGGCTGCTAATCACAGGCTGTTAATTACTGTCATTACATTAGGCTGCAGCAGAGACTACCCAAAGAATCATTCTCATGATCTTGGTATTTGAAAGTGATCTTCACCAATAAAAACACATGTCAGACACACAGAAATTGCAAATTGCTGAAATTGCTGACGGGGTTGAAAATTCCGCTGACTCTAAGCACCCATCTAGTGATGGATGCCTTCTTGACACAGTTTCAGTGTTTGGACTTAGGAAATAATGAGTATCAATGTCCTAGCAAGGGAATATGCAAAGATGAAGGAGCCCTTTTGTATCCTTAATTAAGGAAAAGTAGTAGCAGAACTCGTTCACAGATAAGTGACTGTACATAATAATCATGTATTTATGTAAGGGACTGCTATGCTATATTACTGTAGTGGCAATTAGATTTTCACAAAGTCGTTTTAATAAAAGGCATACTTACATAATAAATAAACAAAACCGCTCATTTTCATGGCAGCCTCTCTAATTATACACTGGCTTAAAATAAAACGTTCTGCAATGCTAAGTTAAACATATAGACTCTAGCTGCCTTCCACCATGTGCCCCAAATCTTTTTTCACCCCATAGTCTCAGTTGTCTCAGGAACTCTGCTAAACAGGGAAAGAGTATGTGTGCATTTTGCTTGTTCTGCATAAGGGAGGAATCATTTGAGAATTTAGAGGTCAAGGCTTCTGGTATCTATTGACCTGACTTTCTTTACTGCCTAGAAAGTTTGCTGCCCACCCTGTGGCTGCCAGCAATTGGGATCACCCCAGTGACAGCATGGTGAGGACTCTGGTGACCAGGTGTGTTGGCTCTGCCGGCAACCCAATTCATTAGCAAAACCATGTGAGGGAAGCGCAACCCACAAGCCTTTGAAGATCCATTTGTAGGTTTCCTAATTTAGGCTTCTTGTTCTTTCATTAATTCATTCAACAAATATGTATTAAATACCTTCCTTGTGGGAAACATTGTACTAGGTACCATGGGAATGCAAAGATGAAGTAGATATGGATCTTGTCTTCGAAGAACTTATAGCTTAGTATGGGACAATCATTTTATCAATGTAAGCCTCGGGTCCTAGTGGGACAGAGTGAGAGATTTTGGATGGATCTGGGTAAATCCCTCTCTGATCCTGTAACTGTGGACCACCTCCCAGGATTTTCCCTACCACCTCTAAGTGTGGTTACATCACTGCCAAAGGAATCCCTGTCCCTAAGTTCACAGGTAGGACACTGTCTCCTAAGGACTAATTAAGACACATCCACAGCTACATAGCTCTTTCTTCCTTCTTTCCTCCCTCTCTCCCTCACTCACTTCCTTCCTTCCTATTTATTCAGTGTTTGCTATGGGACAACTTCTGGGGATCTGAAAATGAACATAATACATATGCTCCTGCATAGGACTTGCAATCTAGTGGGGAATACAGATAAAAAGACACTTCCAATATGTGTGTCCTCTGGTAGAAGTGCATTTAGCATGCAATGAAATCACGTGAGAAGGACTCACAGGCTTAAAGGGACAGGTTAGCTGGGATTTGAGGGAAGACTAGCAGTGAACAGTGGGAGTTTTGTGTATGGGGGGTGGTGTTCCATTATGGTGTGTTGGAGAAACCCAGCGAAGTCTGGTATGACTAGTTAATAGAAGGCAAGGAGATGGGAGCAATGAAGCCTGATACCGGAGAAGTAGGACTTGTAAACAACAGGAAAGAATTTAAGATTTATCCCAAGTATTTCCTAAGGAAAGCTACTGATGTTTTAAAACAGAGAATGGCATGATCAACTTTGTGTTTTAAAAAGATCCCTCTGGTTTTGTCTGGAGAATGAATTGAACAGGGGCAAAACTGAAGACAGAGAGAGCAGCTGGGATGTTATTGCTGTGGTCTATGTGGCTTGGGTGAGGGGGTGGCGGTGGATGTGGAGCTTGATTAGATAGATATGTCGGGGTCGGGGGAGGTTGGCCATGCTGAGGGAGAGGAAGAAGTCAAGGATGACCCTCAGGTTACTGGGCTGATGGTGTTCTCATTCTTAAAATGAAGAAGACAGTAGGTTGGGAGGGGGGCATTGGTGGTGAGTTTGGTTTTAAATGTTGATTGTGAAGTCTACTTTAAGGACTTCCAAATGGAAACGTCCAGTAGATGATTGTATATGGAAGTCTGGGGCTCAGAAGAAAGAGCCAGTGGGAAGAACAGTCCTTGCCGATGCCCTTTATGTTTATTTGCTCTTAGTTGCCTGGTTTCACTACATTTCATCAACACAGGCAGAGATGAAAGTCAGTGTTTTACTCAACAGTGTTTCTCTCCCAGCATGTGTACATACCTTTTAATTATCTTGCTTTATGTATTATTAAATATAGGAAATTGTGCTCAGATATCATGGGCTTAATTTAAACTGACAGAAGCAAAAGACATTACAAATTAAAGTAGCCATGTTTCCATTTAATGCCTTTAAAGTTTCCATTTATTAAAAGGAAATTTAAAAGAAGTGTTTGTGTTCTTTTCCGGAAAATGTATTTCTGGAATCTATCCAACCTTGAGGCAAGTTCTTGACATGGCGTTGAAAGGGAGTATATAAAAGATACAAGTCAATGTACTACAACTAGAAGGACTCACAACTAACATATACAACTATATACTGGGGGGATTTGGGGAGAAAAAGCAGAAAGAAAAAAAAAAGATACAAGTCAGCTTTGAGTGGATTTATGATACCCTCTCCCCCTTTGACAGGAGCAGTAACATGTTTAGCCATAAGAAAACACTTCAAGGGGCTCAAAAACCTGGGCCAGCCTGGGTTTCAGTCTACAGCTAGTCCACTGGCGTTCTCTCCATTTCTTTCTCCATTAAAGATGCTCTCAGTACCCAACTCCCTGCTAAACCAGTGATGGGGAATTTTTAGCAAGGCTAGCTTTCCTGGGGAAAGCTGGGAGAGTTAAGTGGGTGGGTAGGGTCACCAAGATCTTCCTGCCAGCAAAATAAGAGGAAGAGGTTACTCCCTCAGAGGAGTGTAACGAATATGTGAGACTCTAGATAACAACATGACACAAATAAATTCATCCATTAACACAGATTTTATTTCAAAATTAGAGGCATCGTCTCCCTATCACCAGCTCACTAAGAAGAAGTCATGGTGCAATTTGAGTGCTTGTTCAAGAGCTCAGGTCCCCCTAGCAGAACTCTACTGTGTGAGGGCTCCCAGAGTCACAGGCAACAATGACACAGACTCTCATTTGACAAGAGAACGTCGGCCCACTTTGTAGGACTGGGGTGGCTCCATCCTCACTCTTTCCCTTCTCATTAACCACTGGTAATACACATGGTAGCCAGTGGACAGAGCTGAGCTAACAGCTCATTGAAGGATCAGCTTCCATTAATGCAGAGCTGTGAGGCATTCTCCATGCCAGGATCCTTTGAGATCTCGACTGTGTGAGCCTCTCTCTCAACTCCCAGCATTCTCCTGAACAGAGGTGAAATCTGGCTGAAATGAATATGAAAATCAGCAGCATTCAGTCAAACTCAGATGGCTGACCGCAGTCTCTAGGTGTTATTTGTGGAAGACAGTGCTCAATGGTGGGGTTTGTGATATGACAACATATGGAAGGGTGCTATTCCCAGGAGTGAGAAGACAAGAATCCCCTTCTCAGAGTTCCAGGTCCTGGGAGAAGACTCAAGCTTGAGAACACTCTAGGGAATTCGCTGGGCAGGACTGGAGTTGAGGGTAGTGGCCCAAAAGCAGGAAATTTTTGGGGGAGAAGGGTGTGGGTAGAAAAGTGGGAAGATAAACATTATTGACAGGTGGCGGTCCCACCCGTGTTGCTGATGAATCAGTGGAGACTCATCTATTTACACAAATTATAAATGAGCACAGTAGTAGATTTGAGGGTTGATTTTGATGTCAGCAGTCTCCTTTTCCTCCTTTGGCCATGTCTTTCTACTCATTACACAGCTCCAAAAGAGCTGGTATTGTCCCAAATCCAAGACCCAGATTGACCACTGCCACGTGCTTTACACTAATGCTAACTATAGTACTTATCAACAGAGCTACCCAGCCAGTGATAACCAAAGCAAGCTGGGTCTCAAGCATAATAACTATGTTTGTTACTAATGGGCACCATGCACCTATCTGAATGACCGGCTTCAATAGAGATGTAAATATTAATATGTCTCTACTTTCTTATAAACATTATCGAATAACGAGGCATTTGTACTTCAGCACAATTGAAACAGTTTAATAGGTCAGAATTACTCTCCATTGTGCAAAATTAGAGTAACTAGTGTGTCCTTATAAAGTAGTATCAATGTAGACAAATTCACACAACTTCTCTCAAATCTTGATGCTCCAAACCACTACATAATGGACTATAGCTAGAATGAAATTAATTTTTTTTATGTATTTTTATTCCAATTTTCTGAACATCAGCCCCTCTCCTCCAAGTCTTAGCTTTTCACATGAGTCTTCAGGTGTTATGGCATCTCTCACACTCTCCCAATTCACCCTGTCATGCGTGCTCACCCAACTGGCCCTCAGGAACACGGTCTGGCTCCGGACTGCCTGCCAACCATTGCTCCCCCTAAGGTTGAGAGCCTCCTTCTGGGCTCCCAGGCCTTAGCCCGTCCTTGGGCTGGGTTCCTACCACCAAAGAGATCTCAGTGAGGCACCACTCCTCTCCTCTTTCCCTCAGGCCTAAGCATGGGTGAGAAAAGCCCTTGCCTTGACCTTCTTCACCTAAACACACACGTAGACGCACACAGTTGAACTTGGGCTGAATCATGGAACAAGACTTTTGTGAAGGCTCTGGGAAAATGGAAGGAAATTACAACCCCTTGTTACTTGTTCCCAGATACGGCTGCTCCAAAGCTCACAGAGCCTTGCTTATTCTCATGGAGTTCCTGTAAAAGCTGCCTCTGGGCCCTGCTGTAGGGTTTCTTCCCTCCCCTCTCAGAGACACTTTTTTGGTCGACCGTAGTTTCCAGTCCAGCCCATTCCTGGATGCCTCCTGAAAGAGAAGGTACACTCTTCTCAAAACCTAAGAGTAGCATGTCTAGACTCCTGGGATTAAGGGCTAAATCTCCTAGTCTGTCCACTTTGTCACTGCTTAGGGAAGAAACATCTTCTCTTACTTTAGTTTAGGCTGGCCTCCCCGCCTTTTTTTGCCAAGGATTTTTCTTTTCCAAGCATGATTGATAGTGGGAGTATTCATTCCCTTATATCAGTAGAAAAGATACATAAACAATAGCTGTCTTTTCCTCCTGCTCTTCCAAATTACAGAGAGAAAAGATGACTCCTTTCGTTTTTACAGTTCTCAATATTGGGATTATTCATTTAAAAATAATACTATGTCTAAACCAGGCTAGGTTAAACCTCTGAGTCCATTCAATCCAGTTCTTACAGTCTTTGCTCCAGTAAGAGTTGCAGATAAGGCCTGCAAATCCTTGAAATCTCCTTGAGCTTAGCTCTTGATGTCTTATGAACAACTGAACAAGAAGAATTATTCTGTTCTCACAAGAACCCACACCATTTGAAGGCCCAGGGCAACCTACACCCATATTCATTCACTCACTAAATATTTATTAAGCACATGTTTTGTTTTGAGTCCAGTGCACATGGTCTGCAGAGATGCAACTCTCTCTACATCATAAAGAACGTGTACAGTATCCCCAGATTACCCCACCATGCCATACTGCCCCAATCCATCAAATTAAACTTAAACTATAAGCTCCTCTTGTCTCTGCTTCTCAAAGAGCTCCACTTCCAATTATGAAATCTCTTTTCCACGCATAACACTCATTCTGGTGGTTAAAAAAAAAAAAGGAACAACAATATATTCTAAAGGGGTCTTTTTCAAGTTCCTTCTCTTTCCAAACAGAAACCACTCATCTTTTGAGATGACAGCTCCCTTCTCCCCTCCTTGGGGCAAGTTTCAGGCAGAATATCCTGACTGAATAGAGGTGATGTGGAGGGAGTGAAGTCTAGGCCTGGAGAGCTGCCCTACCACTTACTAGAGATGTGGTTTTGGGGCCAAGATTGAGGCAAAATTTTTCACGTCATTGAACCTTAGTTTCCACATCTGTGAAATGAAGGCCTGATGACTAGCTCATAGGAATGCTATGAGGATTAAGTTAAATGAGATAATTGTATTGTGTCTCTATTGCCTAGCAGGCACTTTGTATAGACGGAGTGGAGTTGCACTGTAAGTGCCAGTTGACTTTAGAACCCAAACCCAGGGAAAGATAGGCTTAATCATGACAGACGCGCTCCTATTATATATTGAGGTTATGTCCAGAAAAATGCAAATTGTAATGGAAAGACTTATAAAGAAGAATTAATTTTATTTTAGCTGAATATGAAAAGTCTAGATATTTCCCAGACCAATTATCCAACACTTTTCCAAATGGATTTTGTAGTACGCATTAAAAAATGTAGATAGCATGTTTTATCTATTTACTTATTAATAACTTTTTATTTTGATATTGTTGCAAGAATAGTACAAAGAACATTCACATATCCTTTATCCAAGCAAAAAGTACACGGATGTGAACATTTTATTAGTGTTTCTATCCATTTGCTTTATCATTTCTCTCTAGATAGATAGATGATAGATAGGTAGTTTTCTGAACCATCTGATATAAAGTTACAGACATCATGACTCTTTGCCCCTAAATACTTCAGTATGTATTTCCTAAGAACAAGGACATTCTTTATATAACCATAGCACAGTTATCAATATCAGGAAATTTAACATCAAATACAATACTATTATCTAATTTATAGTCCATGTGGAAAATTGCCAATTGCAACCCCTCTCCCCCAGGTTCCAATCTAGGATCACCAATTGCGTTTAGTTGTCACTTCTAACCTTAGTTTCTTTAATTTGTAACAGGGCATCAGCCTTAATTGTCTTTTACAGCCTTGAAATTTTGAAGTGTACAGGCCAGCTAGTTTGTAGAATGTCCTGAAATTTGGATGTCTCTGATGCGCCCTCATGATCGGATTTAGGTTATGCATTTGGGGCAGGGTTACCACAGAAGTCATATTGTGTCCTTCTTAGTGAATCATCTCAAGAATCACAGATGCCAACTTTTCACAGTATCAGTGGTGCAAACTTCAATAATTTTGTTACAGTGGTGCCAGCCAGGTTTCCCCCTTGTAAAATTACTATCTTTCCCTTTGTAATTTTTACATAGTTTGTAGGGAGATACTTTGAGACTATTTACATATCCTGCCCTTCATTATAATTTTACACATGACTTTTAGCATTTATTGATAATTCTTGCTCAAAGCTATTATCACTATGAGGATGCAAATGGTGATTTTTAACTCAGTTTTTCTACATTTACAAATTTGCATTCTACTGTAAAGATGAGCTTTTCCTTCTCCCTCATTTACTTTTCATTCCTTCATTTATTCAAATCACTATGAACTCTAGACTCTCATAGATTCTATTTTTTATTATTCGTTATTTATTTGGATGCTAAAATTGTCCCAGATTTGGCCATTTGGAACCACTTCAAGCTGGCTCCTGTATCTTTTGTGACATGTCTGCATTATATATCAATTGCTTCTTTACCTTCTGACCCAAAAGTGATTTTAGACTTATCTTGTATTTTGTCCACTCCAATCACTTCTCCAAGGAGCTCCAATTTCTTTTAGTGTGAAATGTTACTTAGTAAGCAAAATCTGAGCATATATAGTATTTTAAATAAATAATAAAGAATGTATATAACTATGTAATTTTTCTTACCTAAAAATGGTACTTGTCAGCAGATTATGGGGAATTATGGAAATAGCCATAAATACATGCCTTTGAGATGGAGTTAGGCAGTTAACTCCATATTAAGGAGGCTAGATGTGGATGGAGGGTGAAAACTTGAAAGTCTGAATGACTTGTTGCCTCTTTATCCTTTGAAGATGTCAAGAAAGAAAAAAAAGTCAATAATTTCCACATGAACTCACTTTTATTCTTTCTTAACCAGTGGAGTTGTTGAACTTACAGAAAGCCAAACTTAGGTTAACAAGGATGTAGAAAAATGTGTTCCATATAAATGAGCAATGTATAGAAAAAAATATTCATAAAGAGTTGACATGTGAGGCAAACCTCTGCATTCATTAATCCATTTTACATGTGAAGAAACTGAGGGTCATAGGGATGATAATTTGCTGAAGACTAGACAGCTAGTCTCAGAATTTCCACCTAGTTTTGCCAATTTCTTAATTCTCTTATTATGCTGCCTTGCCCAATTGTCTTCAACATTTAATTATTATTATTTTGTAGATGCATTCTCATGGGCCCTCCAGATTCAAATTGGTCCTTTGGGCCTTCATTTTTTAGCTGTTTAGCTCTATAGCCTTTAAAATAATAACAATAGCTAATTTTCTATGTGTTTACATGTATTATCTTACTAAATCTCCAACAACTCTATGAAATGACTATCATCATCACTATCATCATCATCATCTCATGTATAAATGAGGGACCCAAAGCTTGGAGCAAGTTAAATAACTTGCCTATGGAAAAAGCTTGTCAGTGGAGGAACTTAGATTTGAACCTGGGTAGTGTGGCTCTATGTTTTTTAACCACTGTTTTCTACCAGAACCCATTAAGGGATGTAGGAGTGTTCCTAGTGGTCCAGTTGTTCCATAAAATGTGCCAACTGGCTATTCCTAGGATTACCTGTAGCAATATGCTTCTAGTGCTGGAATGAGCCATTTCCCCTTCAGGTATAGGTAAATTAAGGAAGATGAAGCAAGATAGCTCACAAGTCATGGATACTGCTTTGGAGTGTACAATGATATTCTCCCCAGTAGATACTGCCTCTTCAATCTCTCCCTGACAATAACATTTACTTTTATTGAGGGGAAATAAGTTGTAAAGTTGTTGGTTGGATGTGAGATAGCAAGTTAGTTTTAGGATGTTATTGTAGATAAATTGCCAAGTGGAAAGTATACTTAGAGACAATCCAGAGGTCATCACATTAAAGAAATCAGGAAAGACCAAGTCCTCTGACCATGGAAAGCAGGAGTCAGAAGACAGGTTAACATGGTGGTTATGAATGTGGGCTCTGGAGTCAGACCATGCATGTCTGAATCCCGGCTTTGTCAGCTCCAAGCTGTGTGACTCTGAACAAGTTACTTAACCTTTGCTTGCCTCAGTTTCCTTGACATATTATTCTTCCCATAACACTCTCCCCCTGCCACCCACTGCCATCCTGGTTTGTCATGCTGGGGGTTTGAATAAGAATCTCAGTAAGGGAGGATCAGAGAATGCAGATGAAAACGTTATCTAGGAATTTATGACACTCCCAACTCCATCCATTTTCTTCCTTCAACCCCCTCCCTGGATGGAGAACTGCTGATCTAAGGAATTCCTTGGAAAAATTGTATATTAGTTTATAATGCTAACTGCTATAACCAACACATCCAATAATGTATGGTGGCTTAAACATCATATACATTTGGTTTTTGTCCCTAAAAAGCCTAACTGGTGGTGATTCAGAGACTCAGGCTGCTTCCAACCTGTAGCTTCACCATATTCAGTCTTGACTTCCCAGGTCACTGTGCTTGTCTTCATCAAGCTCGCAGAAGGGGAAAGAACATGGAGGATGCATCTGAGAAGTTTTTAGGAGCCAGGCCTGGAAGTGGCCTGCACCACTTCTACTCACATTCCACGGGCTCGATCTGAACCACATGGCCATACTTAAGCACAAGTAAGAGTGGAAGATGTAGTCCAGCTGTGTGCCCAGGAAGATGAGAAAATGGGTCTGGTGAAGAGCTAGCAGTCTCTGTGATGAACAGCAGTTGCAGAATTAAGAAGAGAAGTTTAGAAGCAAAACAGACCTTCAGGCTTGCAATTTGTGTTGTTTTAGCCTCTTTCTGTGCCTCTTTCATTCTGGTCCCAGCCCTTCAGGTTGCACTTGCTGATCACTCAGCCTGATCTGATTCTTGAATGGCTAAAATGAAATTTTACCATGGACATTTTCATCAAGCAAATACGACATTGTATAAACTGCAAAAAGTTGATCTAATACTTGTGATGGTACAGATGGTATAGATTGGCACACTAACATAATATTACCATTACCAGAGTGTGCAGGGGCCATTGTGAAATGCTGCTGCACAAACAGCCCATTGAGAGAAGTTAAATTTTGTATACTCCAGTGAGCATAAAATACATGGTTGCTTTTGATTCTAATATGTGTTAATTATGAAAATCGGCTCCAAGCAAAGCAAGCCATAATAATTAAAAACCATCTTTCCATCTTAAAAAAGCTCCCTCCCCAAAGTATTTATGCACTTTAATGAAACAAATAAAAATAGTTATAGCAAAACCTAAATAATAACCTCTATTAAAGTCGTATATACACTCCATAATATGAAATTATGTTGCACTTAAATAGCAGCAGACATAGAACAAATTCTTTTAGTGAACAGCAACAAAATAGATAATAGATTATGAATGTCGCTACATGCTTTGTTGTTTCTTTCTTTTCTGGTATATATAAGTTCTGAAGAAAAGACCACTTTGGCACAATTCTCACACGCATTTAAAAATTTCAAAACTGATATACTGGCCCCAAGACATCAGAGAGGATTGATTTCATATGCTAATTCCAACCAGTCATAGTGGCTCTTGGAACATTGCCTAGAATTGTGTGGTTCTGTCCAAACTCACTGGGGAAAGAGTGCTATGATCAATTAGTGATGTCTGCCTAGGCATAGCAGTAGAGAGTAGTGGCATTCTTGTCAAATGTTTTCCAAGCATAGATCCACATTTATTAAATAGATTAGAGATAAAAGAAAAAAGAATAAAAGAAAAGGTCAATTTGGGTCCTTATATTGGGTCTAAAGTTTATCCTTCCAATTTTAGGAACCAGTAGAGTAAAGCTGACAAATCTTAGACATAAAAAGCAACAAATAGTACATAAAGTTATTTAAGCTGCTTTTTTGTTTGTTTGTTCTTTGTCCATTAGTTTTATTTTGCCAGGCCATCAAGATGTAGCTGACTCATCATAATGAAGCAATTTTTAATAACTTCGAGTTGCATATCTTAAACCTTTGCCTTCCATAAATAAATGCAAAAACAACCCGATGTAGGGAATGACTATTTGATATCAAGACAAAAATTAGAAATTCAAATATTCACCTTTTAAGAATATGTATTGAGAAACTCAAAAGGAGCTTGCATATAAAAACCTAAAATAAACTTATGATTTAGACAAAATGTTAAAAACCACAAGGTTTTGGGCTGGCCCCATGGCCTAGTGGTTAAGTTTGGCAAGCTCCATTTTGGTGGCCTGGGTTTGTGGGTTTGGATCCTGGGTGCAGACCTACACCACTTGTCAGCCATGCTGTGGCAGTGACCCACATACAAAGTGGCGGAAGATTGGCACAGATGTTAGCTCAGGGCTAATTTACCTCGGCAAAAAAATGAAAAACAAAAAAATCCCCACAAGTTTTCTCTCCCACTTATATGGAGAATTCATAATGGAACTTCTGTTAGAATCAAAGCATTTCTGGGGCAAAGTCAGAGGTGATTTCAGTGTTTCAGGCATTCAGAGCAGACTTGCCCCAATAGCTCTGAAAGAGGGTTTCACCCTCCACTTATCACTTAGAAGAAAGAAGACATGCACTTGTTTAACTTGTTTGTTTTTTATTATTTGCTTGCTGTATTTGGGGGCAATTCAAATTTAATCCTAAATGACTCACTTGAACCTCTCACCTCCCAGCTCCTTCCCCCAGTGAATCATCTTTGCCCTGAAGTAAGCTCTTTGCTCCAGGCAGTTTGACAAATTGCGTTTATCTGGACGATCTCATGTTTCTAATAAGTCTGCACATCCACTGGCTCCAAGACTTCCCTTTTCAAAACAGAAGGTTTCCCTGGCACCCAGCCCTGTGTACTCACTCTAACACTGAGCTCCTGCTGACCTTAAATCTTAAGCTGTAGAAAGTTAATTTTCATTAATTTGCTTAGCATTTTCATTTTACCATGCAAACATATCCCCAGCTGCTTTATCTCTAAAAGGAGAAATTACTCCCTTTCCCCTCCCACTTGAACCTATATTTTAAATTATATTTAAACAAACTGCAACAGCTTTAGAACACAGATATGCAATGGTTTCTATACAATTTACTGAATAAGGGAGATTTTATTGTCACATATTCTTACATCCTACTATTTATTTTTACAGCTTCATAACAATCTACAAAGCTCAAGTTCTGATTTTTCTCTATTTCACATAGCAGCTGCGTTATTCTTTTCCTACTGTAGTGGGAAAGACCTGCCTTAGGTCTTTTTTCATTTAACCCTAAGAAGTGGTTTACATGAGTTTTACACTTTATCTTCTCTGCCTGGACAAATACAAATGATGATTCTACAAGGAAAGTTACTGATGATGATTATAAACTAGTTAGTAGACTTTAAATGTTCTGTGAAGTTTTAGCTTTCATCCTTCACCAAAATACCAGTCTTCTCCACACAGCATGACTACAATTGGCTTTTTTTCTGCTATTGCCAGTCACTCAAAGACCAAAAGATAACTACAAATTTTCAGATCCCTACTGAAAATTTGAGAGCCTAAACCCAGACAACACAGCGGAGATAGGATTGGTCACACATCAGAATAGAAGGGGTGTTACATGGTACCTTAGTCAGGCCCTAGGCTGAAATTTCTCCTTGATTGTCCTGTTTTGATTCTAATATATACATATAGAGAGATTTATTTGTAGACTTACATATGTATTTTTACATATATGTTATGTTATATATATGTTATTATATATGTATGTTATGTATTTATATGTGTATTTATTTATATATACTAGTATATATATTTTTATTTCTCTTCATTGCTGCATAAAGCTCCAATTGCTTTCCCATATTAAATCTGCTTTTGAACAACTGATTTTATTTAATTGTCTGTTATTTACCAGGTTGTTTTTAATCAATAATTTGATTTGCTCCAGGAGTAGAGACCTCTGCGGGGCAGGAGGTGGGACCATCTGTAGAAGTGCTCAAGAGAGACCAGCTGAAGAGCCAAGGATGAGCTGGAGATCCACCGGCAAATGGTCAGCAGCGAGACAGACGGAAGGCCTTTATCATCTCCGGGCCCTCTCCAAACACACAAATCAATAACAATTAAAGCAGATTATGAAAAGGCAATAATGGATAATTAAATGTTTGGACTTGATTTAAACTGGGATAAACACTTTCACATGGAAATTTACTCTATAGAGAGGTTGCCAGAGAGGATAATTTAGGGCTGTGGTTTGGGGTAAGGCTTGGAAGCATAGCTCATACTTCCTCATAATCATAAATTACATATACACACATATGTGTATATAAGTATGTGTATATTTCTGACATATGAGCATTGTGATATATAGATATAGATATCTGCCAGAAGTCAGCATAACATGATAAACTTTGTTTTGTTTTCAAAGTGCTGGTATGCCCTTTCTTGCCCACCCATAATGTGATAGTTATCACTGGGTCCTTGGAGAACTCTGGAGCTAGAACTCAAAGCAAATTGCCGACCTCACAGAAAGTCTCAAGGAACCTACAAAAACAAAACTAAACAAATGAATTACTTATCTGGGCTGATGCCCTACAACAGGGTTTGAGCAGCATAATAAAGATGCACTACTGTCCCAATATCCTGCACAATGTAAGGAATTTTCCCCAAAGATCATGCAAATTCCAATTTCCTGATAGCATGTAACTTCCACCTCCGTGGGAACACCAATCTTTCAGCGAAGGCAGTCAAGCCAGAAGAAAACGAAAGGACCTGGTGAATCAGTACCTGGGCTGATGTTGTTTGGAAAGTCAAGTGGCAGAAACTGCTTGCAGAGAGAAGCTAAGAGGTGGGAGGAGACTAAGGCAGTTAAAAAGGTGAAAGGTCCATCAAATTCCATTTAGTCATTCTCCCTGTCAGAAACAGGGACTCCTAAGGCCACCCAAGTACAGGGCCGAAGGACGCGCGCTGCCGGGAGAGGTGCATGTCTGCAGATAGCTCTGGGGCGGGGAGCCCAGAAGAGCTGCTGGAGGGGAGACTCTCAGGAGGGGCAGCATTGGCTCAACTACTTAACACAGGGATGCACGAGGCGCTGTTCTCGTGGCCCCACCAAGCCTTCTGCTGCTCCTCTTCTCCATCATCGCTTGCCTGACTATGGCCTCCAGCGCGCTCTCTCCCCGTCCCTCCAGTTTTATGTCCTTCTCATTTTATCCCACACACTGCTGAGCACGTGATCTTTCTGCAATGTCTCCCCATGCAGAGTTAGTCTCTTCTGTCACTGTGTATCTGTGGTTCCCGGTGCAGATTGCTCCTAGAGCCCTTATCACACTGCATGGTCATTATGTGTGTGCACACCTGATGGCCGCACCTGCTGTCCCCACCTGCTAGTAGGTTCCAGAAAGGCAAGGGTGGCCTCATCTACAACTTTATATCTCCAGGGCTTTATGCACTCACAGCTGGTTCAAAGTAGCTGCCCCAGCCTCCCCTAGTCTCTCCCATTTCAGGAAATGGCCACTCCATCCTTCTAGTTATTCAGGTCAAGAACCCAGGAGTCTTTCTAGATTCCTTTCTCTCTTTTCCAAGCTCTTTCGGGTTTTGGCACAGAATTCAAGATTTAGACCTGCATTATCTAAATCAGTGGTTCTCACTCTGGCGTCACATTAGATACACTTGGGAAATTTAAAAACATTAAAAAATATACTGATGCTCTGTCCCTATACCAGACCAATTAAATATGGGGCAGGGGTGAGGCCCATGCATGAGTATTTAAAAACAAACAACAACTCCTGAAAATGGACTTCAACTGATGGCAACGTGCAGCCAGGGTTGAGGAGCCTGAACTCAGGTGCTGTACTGGGGATGTGGTAGTTCCCAGTCCTCAACCTGGGTCGAGCTGCCTGGTTCCCTCTCCCCGCTCCCGCTGAGGACTGTCAACTGCGTCCTCTAGGCTCTTCTAGTACTTGTGACTGTCTTCATCTGCTGCTGTGTTTCTAGGTACTGCTTACTGAGTGCTTACTCGGAACAAGACACAGTGAAAGCACTACCTTATCTCAATCTCCTCAGGAATCCTTCAGGGAAGGGCTAGTATCATACCCATTCATCAGATGAGGAAACTGAGGCTTAGAGTGGTTACATAATTGACCCAAGGTTAAAAAGTGGTCAAGAAGCTTAGCTGGGAGTTGAACTCAGGTTTTCTCCTTTCTTGCAGTCTCTCTTCTTAACACCCTGTTAACTCATCTCAGTCTGACCCACTTGGGGCTTCTAATTTTCACTCTCGTGACCCCTCCATTCCAGGTGGTCTGTCTTCCTCTTTCGATTAGCCCCAACTTGTTGCCTGGTTCCCAGAGACCCCTTTAATGTACTTCTGGGTGTGGATTAAAATGATTTAATACCAGCCTCAATGATTGTAGCTGATAATGCAAAAAATGAGTAAGTTATCTCAGCAGTACCTGCTGTGACCTCATAATTACTGAGAAGCTTCAAGCCAATTACTTCAGACTTGATGTCCTTTTGGAGGCTGCTCATGGTCTTCCCACAAAGGAGCTCTCGGGATAACCTGTTTACTGCGGATCTAGGAAGGCTCAAAAGGCATCTCGTACGCTGGCTCTCGGGACGCCATCCTCGAGGTTAGAGAGAGAGTCCTTCTTCCGAGCTGCTGCCACCTTGGCTTTCACAAGTGGCACTGTCTACATGACCCCAATTCCCTGCCTAGATGGAGCTGCTTTTAGTTTTAAAAGTTACTGCTGGCATTGAAAAAAAGGTGAAGCAAAAATGTGGAACTTATCTACAACTAAGTACAACTCTGTCCCCAGGTTCCCAAGGACACATGAATATCAAAATAAAGCCAATGGTGGAGAGTTCAACCCAAGTTCATCCCTTTAAAAGGACACGAGTGGCTCGTTGTTCCACCTTCTGCTCCACCCAGTCCCTCTGCCTTCGCCAGGTGGCCTCGTACTTGCACTTCCCATCCTATTGAAGCTTCGCTCCTTCCAGCCCAGGCCCAGCTCTGCTCCGTCCTTGTTCTCTCTGGGAGGCTTGTCTGGGGTGAATGCTTCCTCTGGAGCCTGTAATCTGTGAATAATGGGCTGTGCTGTGTGAACTGTGGAGGCTGAACCTAAAGGATGTGCTTAAAAGGTCCTGAGACGTGTGAGCTTAGTCCTTGACACTATGGTCTCACTTTGGGTCCTAGCTGCAAAACAACTGGTGGAGTAGGGAATAATGACTGCCAGGGGATGAACATGCTGGCATGGCCTCATGGCTCATCTTCTTCAGTATCTTATTTAGATGCCCCCTTTAGAGCTCCTACAGCTTCCTGGGCCTAAGCCTGCCACAGCATGCATTCAGGATGGCAGACTACCAGTCTACCTGTTTAAATCAGATGCTTTAGGTGAAAGAGAATTACTTGGAGCTAAGAAGGGGATTCCTACAGTTTGTCACAGTCGCCACTGTGCCCTATTGTCTCCTAATGCCAATGATGAGCCCCAGCTACCCCTCAAGCAACACATGTGCATGAGATTGCTTCACCCTGGCCTGCTTCACTCAGGGGCCTGCCCCACTAGACATCCGCTCCTTGAGCACACAAGATGGTGCCTGGGGCTCTCTTGTAGAGAACTCAACCCCCAAGGCCAAGGACAGTGCCTAACATGTAGAAAGTGCTCAATACAGGCATGTTGAGTGAAGGAATGATGAACGACTGAGGAGGATAGGATATAATTCCTCCTGACTTCATTATCCCAGGCCCCTAAAATGACTACTTTCAGCCACATTTCCAGGGCCCCCTTAATTCATCCAACTGGCTTGCTGTTCCATGGCAGGAGATAAAGTTTTCATTCTACAATTAGCTGTGAATGGTATAAAAGGCAAATACTCTGGTAGAGGTAAAGCAGCCTCGTGAACTGGTTTCAGGCAAGTGGAAACATCAGCTCCTTCCTGCTCTGATTCAGGTGGGAGTATCAGACAGCAGAAGGCACTGAGATGCTGGACTGGGGAAGACATGAGAGGGAGTCATACAACAAGAAGCTGACTATGTTCATTTTCACTAACGTACTGAAAACAAGAATTGTGGGCAGAGGCATTTTGTGTATATGCTACTTTGCAGAAATTATGTTTGTGTCTCATTGGCTACCCTGGGCCCTAATTTCAGGGGCTAAAGGGTTGCGTAGTAGAAAGACAAAAAACTGGATTTGACATGAAAATGATCTGGCCTTGAACCCTGGCCTGCCATTTCCTCACTGCATGTGACAGTGGACCAGTCTCAGCTCTGTAGGTCTCAGTTTCTACATCTGTGAATGGTACATAGAAGGTTATTAATAAATGTTGCTTACCTATTGGCTGATTGACTCAGTAAATGAATAAATGAATTTAGGTAGCTCTGTATTAGTTTCCCAGGGCTGTCACAACAAATTGCCACCAACTTGATGGCTTAAAACAACAGAAATTTATTCTCTCACGGATCTGGAGAAGTCAGAAGTCAAGGTGTTAGGCCAGCCTCATCCCCTCTAGGGGCGCTAGAAGGATTCTGGTCTAGCCTCTTCCAGGTTCTGGTGGCTCCTGGTGGCTCCGGGTGTCCCTGGGCTTCTCTGCCTCAGTGTCACATTGCCTTTTCCTCTTCTCTGGGTCATGTCTCCCTCTGCCTTACTCTTATAAGCAGACTTACTGAATTTAGGGCCCACCTGGATAATCCAGGATGCTCTCGTCACAACATCCTTAACCTATTTACATCTGCCAAGACCCTTTTTCTACATAAGGTCACATTCACAGGTTTGGGGAATTAGGGCACGGACATGTCGTTTTTGGGCCCACCATTCAACCCACTATAGGTTCCCAACGCCATTGTTAACATATTCTGTGAAGCAAGGTGCTTTGGAACCACCCCCGAGAAATCATCCCTAGCAGCGCTTCTCGAACTTCGATGTGCATGTACAGTACCTGAAGATCTTGGGAAAATGCAGGTCTGTTGTGAAGCCTGAGCTTCTGCACTTCTGACAGACTCCCAGGTGCTGCCTCTGCTGCTGGTCCGTGAAACACACTTTGAGTGGCGTGGCTTTAGAGCAGAAGCCTTTCCTGAACAAGGCCCGCCTGACCGTAGGGTTGTCTCCTGGGAGCCAGCGTGGCCACCTTTCCTCCAAGCTTGCTAAGGCCTTGTGTTGAGTGGCCCAGGTAACACAGCTGTCTGTTCATGAAGCATGAGTGGAAGTTCTACTTCCAAAGAGATTGAATTCAAGTTTTCTATCTTCTCAGTAGAGAACCCTTGGATGTGACTGACTTCTGCTGAGGGTTAAAGCTCTGGATGGTGGACAGAGATTTGGCTGAAATTCTTCGTGTGCCAATAAGTGTTTTCTCTATGTGTTGTTTCTGCTTGTATGTTGTCTATTAATTTGCACTCTTCATCCTCACTCTGTTTGGGCCTCCAAGCCACTGATCTGTGGTTGGTTTGATTGTCTACAGGAGATGAGCAGTCTTCCTGTCAGGGCCCGGACCAGGGTGAGGCAAGCGTGGTGCCTTGGGTATGAAACTTAAGCAGCTTCACTTTCATGGGTGTGCAAATGCAGAGTGGGCACTTTTGTAACCCTGAGAGTGAGGGCCTCCTTACATTTGGCTCCCTTGGGGCCTCACTCGCCTCCTCCTAATCCTGGCCTACTCTCTGGCTTCCCAGGCAATTAGCTTTCCATTCTCTCACATTGTGGGGTTCTAGCTCTTTCTACTTCTCTAATATTGTAATTTCATCTTTTCTGTGGTTTGCTTTTCTCCAGTGATTGTAATCTTGCTAGCAAATGGTGTTTCCTCTTAAAAAGTATTTAAACTTCAATGAATGAATGAAGCTCAATGAACAATAAGCACAAGAAACTTGAAGAAAACTATACCAAGACATACCATAATCAAATCACTCAAAACTAGTGATAAAGAGAACATCTTAAAAGCAGCCAGAGGAAAAATACGCTTTATGGACAGAGGAACAAATATAAGAATTACAGTAGGTTTCTCACTAGAAATAATGCAAACAAGAAGACAGTGGAGCAACACCTTTAAAGTACTGAAAGAAAAAACTATCAGCAGACCTATAGGCAGTGAAAATCTTTCAAAAATGAAGGTGAAATAAGGAAACTTTCAGACATACAAAAGCCGAAATAGTTAATCACCAGCAGACCCGTTAAGTAATGTTAAAGGAATTCCTTCAGGCAGAAAGAAAACTACTAAATGGCCATAAGGATATAAACAAAGAAATGAAGAGTGCCAAAAATGGTCACTACGTGGATAAGTATACAAGATGCTTTCCTTAACATTTTAAATCTCTTAAAACATAATTTACCATTTAAATAAAAAATAATACAATATGCCGTGGAGTTTATAACATATGCATAGATACATTTGTGCAACAACGGCACAAAGACTGGGAGGGAAGACATGGAAGGATACTCTTTTAAGTTTCTTATACATGAAGAAGTATAACATCATTTGAAGGTAGACAGTGATAAATTAAAGATGTATACTGTAAGCCCTAAAGTACCCACTAAAATAACAAAACAAAGAATTAATGCTAATAAGCCAACGAAGGAGATTAAATGGAATCATAAAACATACTCTTGTAATCCAAAGAAACTAGAAAAAAAGGAAACTGAATTAAATGAGACACATAAAAAGCAAATTGCAAGATGATAGCCTTAAAGCAAACCATATCAATAATCACATTAAATGTAAATAATCCAAACCATAGGTTGGCAACCGTTTTTTGGTAAAGAACCAAATTTTGTGGCTACATCGGTCCCTGTTGCATATTTTTCTTTATTTTGTTTTGCTTTACCAATGTTTTAAAATGTAAATACCATTCTTAGCTTCCAAGCTGCATAAAAATAGGTGGCAGGCTGCATTTACCCATGGGCTGTAATTTGCCAACCCTTTGTCTAAACATCCTAAATGAAAAGCAGAGATTGTCAGATTGGATAAAAATGCAAGACCTTAGTATATTCTGCCTACAAGAAATTCACTTTAAATATATAGACACAAATAACTTAAAAGTAAGATGATGGAAAAGGATATACCATGCTAACTTTAGTCAAAAGAAAGCTGGAGCACACATGTTAATATCAGACAAAGTAGATTTCAGAATAAAGAGCGCCACAAGGATAAATAAATTATTTTTTAATCATAAAGGGGTAAATTAAGAAGATATAACATTTATGCTCTTAAACATTTATGCTCCTGATAAAAGAGCTTCAAAATACATAAAGCAAAAACTGAGAGAACTGCAAGAAGAAATAGACAAATCCACAATTATACTCAGAGATTTCAACACCTCTCCCTCAATAATTGGAATAACATCTACAGGAAATCAGCAAGGATATGGTAGACTTAAAAACACTGTCATTCAAGTTGACATTTACAGAATAGCCCACTCAACAACAGAAGAGTACCCATTCTTCTTAAGCACACATGGAACGTTTACTAAGACAGACAACATTCTAGGCCATAAAATAAGTCTCAATATGTTTAAAAGGATTCCAGTCATCTAAAATATTTTCTCTGACCACATGGAGTTAAACTAGAGATCAATAACAGTAAGATAAGCAGAAAATCTCCAGATATTTGTAAATTAAATAATTCACTTCTAAATAATCCATAGACCAAAGAGGAAATCAAACAGGAAATTCAAAAGTATTTTTAACTAAATGAAAATAAAAATGCAATTTATTCATGGGAAACCATTAGAGTAGTACCTAGTGGAAAATTTATAGCATCTATATTAGGAAAGAAGAAAAGCTTCAAATTAATGACTTCAACTTCCACTTTAAGAAACCAAGAAAATAAGAGCAAATTAAATAGAAAGTAAGCAGGAAAGAAAAAAACACAGCAAAAATTATTGAAAAAGAAAACAAGAAAGAATAGACAAAAATCAATGAAAGCAAAAGCTGGCTTTTGGGGAAGATAAACATTATTGCCAAACCTCTAGACAGACTGATGAGGGAAAAAAAGAGAGAAGACACAAATTACCATCAGAAATGAGAAAGGTGATATCACCACAAATTTTCAGATATTAAAAAGATAATAAGGGAGTGTAATGAACAACTTTATGCCTAAAAATTTGACAACTTATTTGAAAGGACAAATTCCTTGAAAGACGCAAATTACTAAGTCTTACTCAAGAAGAAATAGATAACTTGACTAGTCCTATATTTATTAAAAAATTCAATTTGTAGTTTAAAAATTTTCTATAAAGAAAACTCCAGGCCCAAATGGCTTCACTGGTGAATTCTACCAAAAATTTAAGGAATGTGCTATAACATGAGTGAACTTTGAAAACACTATGCTGAGTGAAAGAAGCCAGTAACAAAGGACCATACTGTATGATTTCATTTATATGAGGTGTCCAGAATCGACAAATTTATAGAGCTGGAAAGTAGATTAGTGGTTGTCTTGGGATGGAGGAGATGGGGAGATTGGATGATGGCTAAGGGGTGTAGTGTTTCTTTTGGAGGTAATAAAAGTGTTGTAAATTTAGTGTAGTGACAGGTACACAACTCTTTGGATACACCAGAAGCTGTGGAGTTGTACACTTTAAATGAGTGAATTGTATGATATGTGAATTACATCTCAATAAACTGTTTACAAAAAGATTTAAGGAAGAAATAGTACCAATTCTGTATAAGAAATAAAAACTCCATGAGACCATTGTCCTTCATGAATATAGAAGCAAAAATTCTGAACAAAATGTTAGTAAATCAAATTCAATAATACATAAAATGATAATATACCATAATCAATTGGGGTTTATTCCAGGAATGCAGGGTTTGTTTAACATTAGAAAACCAATCACTGCATTGACTAACTAAAAAAGAAAAAACACATGATCATCTTAATAGACATAAAAAAATTATTTGAGGGAGCTGGTCCAGTGGTGCAGAGGTTAAGTGTGCACATTCTACTTTGGTGGCCCAGGGTTCACCTGTTTGGATCCTGCATGTGGACATGGCACTGCTTGGCAAGCCATGCTGTGGTAGGTGTCTCACATATAAAATAGAGGAAGATGGGCACAGATGTTAGCTCAGGGCCGGTCTTCCTCAGCAAAAAGAGGAGGATTGGTGGCAGATGTTAGCTCAGGGTTAATCTTCCTAAAAAAAGAAAAATTATTTGACAAATCCAACATACATTTCTCATAAAAACTCTAAGCAAACTAGGAAGGGAAGAGAATTTTCTTAACTTGATAAAGGGCATCTACAAAAAACCTACAGCTAACCTCATACTTAACAGTAAAGACTGAATCCTTTCCTCCTAAGATCAGGAAAAAGACTAGGATGACTGCTCTTGCCTCTACTTTTCCATATGGTAGTGAAGGTTTTAGCCAGTGCAATCAGTTAAGAAAAAGAAATAAATGGCATCCCAATTGAAAAAAGGATAAAACTATCTTCATTCACAATGTTATTGTCTAAGTAGAAAATCCAATGGAATCTACCAAAAAGCTAGTAGAACTAATAAATGAATTTAGCAATATTGCAAGATACAAGATAAACACATAAAAATCAATTGTAGGACATCAGCAACATGGCACAGTGAGCAGTTCCCCTTGTCTCTCCCCCTTTGAACTACAACTAAATGGACATTCATTGATTAGCAGAGGATACTCATACAGCACATCAGGATGCCTGAGAGACCTGCACAGCTATCCATCTGAAGGTGGATGGACTATCCTGGGGAGGTGGTAGAGATAGGTGAGCCCTCTCCAGCCCCCCAGTAGCCCTGTACATGCATGCAACTGCTCTCCCAGCTAGAGCGCCCATAGCACTGCTGTGGCTCTGAGGGTGGGAGCACACCTAGGCACGACTACAGGAACAGGTGATGGCAGCCTTGAGCCCCCACATGATCACTTTCTTGTCTGGTGGGAGAGCCCACAGTGCTGCTGTGGTCCCCAGGGATCAGCCCAGGCTTGGATCCAGTGAGGAGGCCCTGCTCACCAAGCACCAGAGCTGGTGCAACCTAGGAGGAGATGGTAGCGGATCTGCCTACCTGGGAGAACAGATTCCCAGCTGCCGTGAAAGCCCATAGTACCGCTGTGGTCCTGAGGGGGGAGTGCGTCTTGGCAGGACTGGGGGAGCAGGTGGCAGCAGCCCTGAGCCCCCGTGTGATTGCTTTCCCATTTGGTGGGAGAGCCTGCAAGGCTGCTGCAGTCCCAAGGAGTGGCCCAGGCTTGGGCAGGCGCAGCTGAGAGGGATCATGGTGGGTTCAGAATACCTAGCTCCTGCCACCCGCCCAGGGGTGGCAGATGGAACCTGCCACCAGAAACTATCACTCTGTGATGGCACAAATGCACTCCATCAAATAGTATGAAGAAATATATCAATACTCCAGACCAGAAGGAAAGAGACAAACACCCAGAAATCAATCCTGAAGGCACAGACATCTTCAATCTAAATGACAGAGAATTCAAAATAGCTATCATAAAAAACTCAATGAGTTACAAGAGAACTCAGAAGATAGTTCAATGAAATCAGGAATGAAATTAATGAACAGAGGGAATTCTTCACAAAAAAGATTGAAACTACAAAGAAAAACCAATCAGAAATGTTGGAGATGACAAACACAATGAATAAGATAAAGAAAAGTCTGGAATCCTTAAATAACAGAGGTGATATTATGGAGGATAGAAATAGCAATCTAGAAGATAGTTATATAGAAATACTTCAGGTGGAAGAGGAGAACTAAGACTAAAAAGAATTGAAGAAGTTCCCTGAGAAATGTCTAACTCAATTAGGAAATGCAACATAAGGATTATAGGCGTTCCAGAGGAAGAAGAGAGGGAGAAAGGAGCAGAAAGCTGGTTTAAAGAAATAATAGCTGGGAACTTCCCAAACCTAGGGAAGGAGCTGGAAATACAAGTAAAAGAAGCAATATAACTCCTAATTACAGCAATGTAAAAAGACCTTCTTCAATGCATATATTAGTAAAACTGGAAAAAGTTAAGGACAAAGAAAAAATATTAAGGGCAGCAAGGCCAAAATTGCAGGGTACAAAATCAACTTACAAAAATCAGTTGCCTTTCTATACTCTAACAACAAACTAACAGAAAGAGAACTCGAGAATACCATCCTATTTACAACCACAACAAAAAGAATAAAATATCTAGGAATAAATTTAACCATGGAAGTGAAAGTCCTATACAATGAAAACTGTAAGACATTATTGAAAGAAATCGATAATGAAACAGAGAAATGGAAAGATAGGACATGCACATGGATTGGAAGAATAAACATGGTTAAAGTGTCCATACTACCTAAAGCAATCCATAGATTCAATGCAATCCCCATCAGAATCCCAAAGGCATTCTTCATGGAAATAGAACAAAGAATCTTAAAATTATGTGGAACAACAAAAGACCCTGAATAGCCAAAGCAATACTGAGAAAAAAGAACAAAAGCTGGATGCCTCACAATACCTGACTTCAAAATATAGTACAAAGCTATAGTGATCAAAACAGTGTGCTACTGGTACAAAAACAGCCACACAGATCAATGGAACAGAATTGGAAGCCCAGAAATAAAACCACACATACAGACAGCTAATCTTCGACAAAGGAGCTAAGAACATAGAATGGAGAAAGGAAAGTCTCTTCAATAAATTGTGCTGGGAAAACTGGGCAGGCACATGCAAAAGAATGAAAGTAGGCAATTGTCTTTAGCCATACACAAAAATTAACTCAAAATGGATTAAAGACTTGAAGATAAGACCATAACACTCCCAGAAGAAAATATAGGCAGTACACTCTTTGACACTGGACTTAGAAGGATCTTTTCAAATACCATATCTATTCAGGCAATGGAAACAAAAGAAAAATAAATTAATGGGACTTCATCAGACTAAAGAGTTCTGCAAGGTAAAGGAAACAAAGAACAAAATGAAAAGACAACCCACCAATTGGGAGAAAATATTTGCAAATCATATATCTGACGGGGGTAAAATCACAAAAATATATAGAGAACTCATACAGCTCAACAACAACAAAAACAAAAAACCTGATCAAAAAATGGGCAGAGGATATGAATGGACATTTCTCCAAAGAAGATGTGCAGATGGCCAACAAGCACATGAAAAGATGTTCAACATCACTAATCATCAGGGAAATGCAAATCAAAACTACAATGAGATATTACCTTACACCTGTTAGAATGGCTATAATTACCAAGACAAAAAACAACAAATGTTCGAGAGGATGTGGAGAAAAGGGAACCCTCATCCACTGCTGGTGGGAATGCAAACTGGTGCAGCCACTATGGAAAACAGTATGGGGATTTCTCAAAAAATTGAACATCAAAATACCATATGACCCAGCTATTTCAATACTGGGTATTTATCCAAAGGACTTAAAATCAACAATTCAAAGAGACTTATGCACCCCTATGTTCATTGCAGAATTACTCACAATAGCCAAGATGTGGAAGCAATCCAAGTGCCCACTGATTGAGGAAAGGATAAAGACATGTGGTATATATGTATAATGAAATACTACTCAACCATAAAAAAAGACAAAATTGTCCCATTTGCAACAACATGGATGGAACTTAAGGGTATTATGTCAAGCGAAATAAGCCAGACAGAGAAAGACAAACACTGTATGATTTCAGTCATATGTGGGAGATAAACAAATACATGGACAAAGAGAACAGATTACTAGTTACCAGAGTGGAAGGGGGCAGGGAGGGGGTGGGCATAATGGATAAAAGGGCACTTCTATATGGTGACTGACAAACAATAACGTACAACTGAAATTTCACAATGTTATAAGCTATTATGATCTCAATAAAAAAATCTATTCTGTTTTTACATACTAACAACAAAGATTAAGAAATCAAAATAAAAAGAAATAAGTCAATTCATTGAAATTAAAAATCAATAACATTTATAATAGATACAACTTATAATTGATATACTTTGGGATAAATACAACAAAAGATGTAAGATTGTACACTGAAAATTATGAGATATTGCTGAGATAAATTAAAGTAGACCTAAATAAACGGAGAAGAACATCTCGCTAATGGGTTGGAAGACTCAACTGTTAAAATGTTACTTCTTTGCAAAGATCTATAGATCCAAATAAATCCAAGTGGAAATACTAGCTTGGTTTTTCGTAGCTTGTGACAAGATGAGTCTATCATCTGCATGGAAATGTAAAGGACCTAGCTAGAATAGCCACAGTAAGTTTGAAAAAGAAAAATGTAATTAGGGGACTAGTGCCACCTCTTATCCAGATCTATTAAGAATCTGTAGTCATCAAAACAGTGTGGTATGGTGTAAAGATAGACAAATAGATCAATGGAACAGAATAGCAAGTCCAGAAATAGACCTTACAAATACACAAAAAAACTGATTTTTGACAAAGGGACAAAATAGTTGAACAGACCACCAAAAAAGATATACAAATGGCAAATAAGCACACAAAATGATGATCAATATCATTAGCCACTAAAGAAGTGAAAATTAAAACCACAGTGAAATATTACTATACAGCTGTTAAAATGACTAAAATTAAAGCACCTGACCATATCAAGCGTTGGTCAGGATGTGGAGGAACTGGAACGCTCATGCACTGCTGGAGGTAAAGTAAAAAGGTACAACCACTTTGGAAAACAATTTCACAGCATAATCCAGACATTGCATTTCTAGGTATTTATCTAATAGAAAGAAAACATATGTTCACACCAAGACTTATGTATGAATGTTCATAGCAGCCTTATTTGCAATAGCTAAAAAGTGAAAACAAGCCAAATGTCCATTAACAGCTGAATTGGACAAAAGAACTGAGGTATTGACATATAATGCAACATTATTTGATAATAAAAAGGAATGAACTACGGATACATGCAAAAACATGGAAGAATCTCAAAATCATTCTGAGTGAAAGCAGCCAGACACACACACAAAAAGTATGTATTGAGTCCCTTTATATGAACTTCTAGAAAATGTAAGCTAATCTATGGTGACAGAAAGCATTTCAGTGGTTGCCTGGGGAAGTGGAACAGGGAGGGATGGAAGGAAGGGCTTACAAATGGGCATGAGGAAATTTGGGAGTGATGGATGTGTTCATTATCTTGTTGTTATGATGCTTTCATAGCTGTATGCATGTGTCAAACTTATCAAGCTGTATACTTTATTTTATTTTTTTAAAGATTGGCACCTGAGCTAACATCTGTCGCCAGTCGTTTTCTTCTTCTTCTCCCCAACAGCCCCCAGTATATAGTTGCATATTCTAGCTTTAGGTCCCTTTAGTTGTGCTATGTGGGACACCACCTCAGGGTGGCCTGACGAGTGGTGCCATGTCCACGCTCAGGATCCGAACCTGCAAAACCACTGACCATGAAGTGGATTGTACGAGAACTTAACCACTGGGCCACGGGGCTGGCCGCAAATTGTACACTTTAAATAGTGCAGTTTTCTGTAACTCAGTTATACCTCAACCTAGCTGTTTTTAAAAAGTGATAGAAAAGTTGGCAGACTAATGAAAGATTGAAAACAAATGCACCTTTGACCCCGATTTTGATGACAGACACCTGGGTTTCCTGGGCTCCCAACTTCACAGCATTACATGGGACCCTGGTTCCCCCTGCGCTTCTGCAGGTCCCACATGTTCTGTTCCATTTCAGCTCACTCTGCACTCGCTTGTCTGACTTTTAAAGGATTTATAAGGAACTGTGAATGAATAGCCTGTTAAGTGACTCATAAAAGTGATTTGTATAAGAATAGCTTCTTGTGAGGCAAGGGGGTGGGGAGGGAAGTTGACAAGTTTCTTGCTTCTGCTTTCAGCTGGGAAGGTCTTGGCAGTTTGGGGGTAGCCTAGGAAAGCTAGAAAATATCACATCAAACCTAACCAAGACTATGTCATATTTACACTCCATTGTAGTAAATTCATGGTCAGGTGGTCAATTGTAGTTTGTAATCAGAGTTCTAGCTGCCATGTGTGTTATGTGTGAAGGCCAAAGATACTCATAGAGGCAGTCATTTAAAAAAATAAATTGTAAGCAATTACACTGCACCTAATTCAATTTGGAATGTTGTGTCACTGTCCTTCTCATTTGAGAGAGTTTTCAATACCATTCCAAGACCTTGTAGCCAAGACTGTCAGTCTTAAGAGAAGGCCATCTCATGGTGCTCCGCAGCCAGCCACCCCTCCTGATGAACTTTGAATGTGAAAGACATAAAAGCAGCGTTAACTTATAAAATAAAAACCCTTAACAGTGTAGAACCTGGATGCATAAGAAAGTCTAGGCTGATCTGGAACCAGAGTTAATTACACAAAGCCAATCACGACCAATATATCCCAAACTATTTCTGGAGAACACATTTTATTTTGACCTAGGAAAAAAACAAGTGTTCTCATAACATGCATACTATTTCTCCTAACCATTTATTTACATTTTCTTTCTTCTTTTTTTTAACCAACATGAAAATATCACAAATGTTCCTATTCTGCACAGGGCTCTGCTTTTGCAGCAGAAGCAGGTTTTATGCAAGAGCAAGTAGCGCTGTCTGTGATGGTGTGCTGCCTGCTATAGTGTTTACTTTCGCTGGGGCTGCCTGGCTATTGTCGAGCCAGTTGAAATGATTCATGGGTCTGACAGATGTCTGGTACAGCTGGATGTGTCCTTGATTATCCCAAAAGTCTGGACAGCACTGTCATTCACCATTGCCCAAATTATCTTTGTATTGACTGAGGAACCCTCTGTGACAGTACTGTAATGGCTAATTACCCAGGATACCTTTGGTACTCACTTCATAATGGTTTAGTGGAAAAGAAAAAGACCGTAAGGAAATGAGAAAAAACATACCAATAAAATAACATCCTGTTCTTTGCAAAGAACCCGGAATATATATTTATATGATATCATGCAGTTTATGCTAATGAAATCCAGGGCCACAGTAGTAGAAGCATAGATTTCTCATGAAACACATAAGGAGGAAATAAAATATAAAGAACCTTGACAGTGATAAATTATGGACAATAGAAGGAGCTATTAGCTGTGAGAGAATTGTATGTATAACATTCTTGGAAAAGAGATGACGAGTGGCCATTTGCCTGCCTCATATATTGCAGAGGGAAAAAGAACATGTTCTGTTTAGCAAATAACCTCCCCAGAAATAGAGAGGAGGGAGGGGGAAAGGAGGAGATCCTTAGTGAAGCTGCCTGAAGGAACAAGAATTGAAAGCTGGGGTTTCATTTTTCCCCATAATGCCATAAATTAGCACATTTTGACAAACATAGCTCCCACAAAGCAGATATATATTAGGGGGAGAAAAGATAAGGGACTAGAGGGTACAAAATCCCATTTTGACTTTTAGTGGAGATGATGAGATCCCAGGAGAGCAGACAAAGCAGACTGGGAACAGCTTCTCACACAAAGAATACAGTAATTTGCCACATCCTGTCCAGGCTGCGTTTGAATGTCACTCCTGTCTTAATTACCAGACTAACAAAGCTATTCTGTTATTCTGGAATCTCTGCCACAGTTTCTGCAATGCAAGAGAGCAGTCGGGAAGAACTGCTTATGGATCATTACTAAGCGAGTAGGTGAGGCAGGTGGCCGCCAGAGGAGTGGAAGCAGTGGCGCCACTGAGGGTAGGGACAGGCGGGATGTGCCCTTATGGAGACCTGCATCCTCAGTGCTCTTGGGTTTCGGAGTGTGTAGTGGGGCCGAGTGGAGTGCTTCAGCTTGTCCTGAGGTCTGGGACCAGAGTGCTTGGGCTCCGCGTGCCCTTTGGGTGGGATGAAGTGACGATTGTCCCATCTCCCTACTTCTGTACCTGGGTGTCAGCCTCATGGCAAGTAACCCATAAAACATATGACATAGACTATCTGACCACAAAACCTTGGTGACTCAAATTCGGACTCCTTAAATTGTCTTTTTAAATGAAGATGAATAAGAAAGCCCTCCCATTCTGATCCATTGCTGAAAGCATTTCTAATGCGTCATTCCACTCCTCTGAGACTTTCCTGGGCTGTTCTTCAGAGTGTCGGAGACACCTCAGTAAACCTCACCAAGGACCATAGTGGTGGTTTAGGAGAGGAAGATGCAGGAGTTTCGGCCAAATGTACCCTGAGCCCTGTGTGAAGAACATCCTGGAGGGTGAGTGCTCAGATACAGACTAAGAAGTCTGTACCCTATCTTACCCACCACATCTTTCTCCTTGAAAATGGCTTACAGTAAAACAGTTTAGTTCTTTGTGGTCTCTGGTTACTTGGAGTGTTTTCGTATTAAGAAAAGAAGCTTGCTGCATTTTACAACATTCAGGTGACACATTTCTGTTTCCTTTTCCACCAGGATTTGGGTGGGATAGAGTGATGATGCGAAAGAAGAAGACACAAAAGAAAAAGAAAATGAAAATAAATCTTTAGTTCCATGTCCACCCCAGCTGAATAGCAATTATTTTTCCTTTATATTCATATCACTAAAATTATTAAACAAAGACAAAATTTCCTGGTCACACTTGATCTACAATAATTATGATTTTATTTGGAGGAGGTGGACATTGACCTAAAAGTATTGTTCAAACAAAGTATTAGAATAACTTCTTTGTTAATTATTAGGACATCAAGCTTAGTAAAAAAGTAAATTGCCCTTACTTTCCGCTGTTAAAAGAATCTAAGAAAGGGAAGAGTTCAAAGCTACATAATGCCTGGTTTGTCTTGGATATGGAGATGTCATTTGTCCTAAGACACAGAAAGGCAACAGTTACTAGAATGGCTAATTCTAGGTATAATGTGAAGTTTGTCTTAAAGTTATTTCTCAGAAGGTAATAATAATATCAGACTCCTGAAATTTCTGCTAACATGAACAAGATTTAGATAAGAAATGAAGGAGGGTCTGAAAATAAAGCCGGCGGCCAAAGATTGAAGAGGTGCATATCTATTATAAGCCGATCATCCATAGACATTATCAGTTAAGTTGGGTTTTTAATTAATTAAATAAGAGTATTACAAATAGGTCATGTAGCCATACAAGTGTTTCCATTTCTGTTTCCCCTTACAAATCTGATGCATAACTTAAAATTTAAAGAATAATCTTTTAAAATGCTTTCAGTTATTATAATGATTGCCCTGAAAGATTGAAAACTTCAATACTGAAACTGGAAAAAAGTAGAGAAGATATATTGATACATTGTTATGAAATAAAAGTGTGGTCTTAGGCATAATATTGTAAAAAATACATATTTATAATGGCCTGCCTAGAACTAATTGCTCTGGATGTAATAGGCACACATGTTTTATTCAGTAACTCTAACTCTGTGACAACGATGGACCAAAACTCTAAAAGGGCAGGAAAAACATCACAAAAGGAAGAAAAAAGGCTGTTCTGTATGCTGACTTAACAATTCGCTCCTCAAGATCTGGAAGCATTTCCTGGGTGTGATTATTATTGGTTACATTAAAAACAAAAACCTGTGGCATAGAAAAATCTAGGAGCTACAAACCCAGATACTTAGAGAGAAGCCAGGCAGGAACGTAAGGGGCTCATGGGGACGCGGCAAACTGGAGTGTGTCTACACTAAAATGAGTACTTGTACCAATTGTGGCTATGTGGGAACGCAAGCCAAGTTTTGCGAGATCTCTTACCTTTTCACAAAACCCCGAAAATCCAAATGTTTAGAGATTATGCGTCCCTCTGGCCTCGCAAGCTCCTAGCCCGCATAGGTTTGCCAAACACAGGGGAGAGAGTGGGGTTGAAGGGGACCTAATGCATTCTGGTAATTCAATAAATAGTTAGAGCCATGAAAAGTAGAATACTGTTTGACATTGGGTCATACGTGGTTGATTACGACATTGTGCTTACAGGTATATAGTTTAGGTCAGTTAATAGCTCTTCCTCATATCTCATCTCATCTAATTCACACGTTAGAGAAACAAAGGCATCTCTACACTGCTCATTTATAGATTCCTTCTCTCACACTGACCTCTCTCTAATCTTTCCTTCCCCTTCCTCTTCATCTGGAGAACTCAACTCATCCTTCAGGGCTCAGAGGAGACTCCTGGGTTTGTGTCATGGACCTTGTGCCACACCCCCTGGACCTCTCTTTTGCAGCACTATCACAATTTTGAATATGTAATTTTGATTGCCCCTCTTCCCAACCTGACTCTGAGCTTCATGAGGACAGAAAACTATACCTGTACCCTCAGCACCTACTTCAATGTCTGGTGTGTATTTGTTGATAAATGTTTGCAGTAAAAGAGACATTTAAATGAGTCACATAAAAATTTACATGTGTCCAGAGATTATTCTTGTCATTGAAAATCTTCTCTGGACAGTCTAAATGAGAGCTATTTCTTTACCTACTTGTCAAGTAGACTCGTTACTCATTTCTGAAATTTCTTCTTAAGTTCCTTTGCTGAGTTAAGAACTCAATTTTTCTCTGGTTCTTGCTTCTCTTTTTCTGATATGTATAAATAATGGAGGTTTTCTTAAAATGCCCATTTAGAACAAATGCTCTGCTTCATCCAGACAACAGAAAGAATGGGAAATACTAATTGTGGTAGATTGTAAAAATAGCCACAAATTACTTTGCTATTTTTATCCATGCCCTTGGATAGTCTCCTCACACATGGCTTGGCTATGGGACTTATTTTGGCCAATGTGATAATTCAAATATGATGGAAGCAGAGATTTAGGTATTAGGACATATTCTCTCTTGCTGCTCTTGGAATCCCTATGACCACCATAATGTGAATAAGGCTGGACTAGCGTGATGAAGACATGTGGACCAGTTGCCTTCATTACTCCAGCCAACAACCTACAGACAAACTCATGAATGAGGTCCTCCTACACTAACCAGTTGCCAGGTGACCTTCCATCTGACTGCTATTGTATGAGTAAGCCCAGCTGAGCCCAGCAGAAGATCTGCCCAGCTGAGCCCAGCCTCTATTGCTGGACCATAGAATCCTGAGTTAATAAATGATTGTTATTTTAAGCTACAAAGTTTTGGGGTGGTTTGTTATGCAGCGAAGACTAACTGATACCAACAGACACAGAGATCAGTGGAACAGAGTGGAGAGCTCAGAAATAAACCCACACATACATGGACAATTAATTTACAACAAAGTAGCCAAGAACATACAACAAGAACGGACAGTCTCTTCAAAAAATAGTGGTGAGAAAATAGGTCAGCCACATGCAACAGAATGAAACTAGACCACTATCTTACATCATACACAAAAATTAACTCAAAATGGATTAAAGACTTGCATGTAAGACCTGAAACCATAAAATTCCTAGGAGAAAACATAGGCAGTAATTCCCTTGATGTTGGTCTTAGCGATGTTTTTGTGGATCTCACTCCAAAGGCGAGGGAAACAAAAGCAAAATTAAACAAATGGGACTACATCAAACTAAAAAGCTTCTGCACTGTGAAGGAAACCATCATCAAAATGAAAAGGCAACCTACCGAATGGGAGAAGATATTTGCAAATCATATATCCAATGAGGGGTTAACATCCAAAATATATAAAGAACTCATACAACTCAACAACAAAAAACAAATCACCTAATTAAGAAATGAGCAGAAGAACTCAATAGACATTTTTCCAAAGAAGACATATAGATGGCCAATGGGCACATGAAAAGATGTTCAACATCACTAATTATTGGGGAAATGCAAATCAAAACTACAATGAGATATCACCTCACACCTATTACATCTATTATCAAAAAGACAAGAAATAACAAATGTTACAATTCAGAGAAAAGGAAAACCTTGTACACTGTTGGAGGGATTGTAAATTGTTGCAGCCACTATGGAGAACAGTATGGAGATTCCTCAAAACATTACGAATAGAACTACCATATGATCCAGCTATTCCACTAATGGATATTTATCCAAAGAATACAAAAACACTAATTTGAAAAGATGTACCCACCCCTATGTTCATTGTAGCATTATTTACAATAGCCAAGATATGGAAACAACCTAGGCATCCATCAGTGGATGAATGGATAAAGAAGATGTGGCATACAGGTACAATGAAGTACTATTCAGGCATTAAAAAAAATGAAATCTTGCCATTTGTAACAACACACATGGACCTTGACGGCATTATGCTAGATGAGATAAATCAGAAGGAGGAAGACAAACACTCTATGATTTCACTCACATATAGAATCTAAAAAAAAAAAAAAAGAACGAAACAAAAACTCACAGATACAGAGAACAGATCAGTGGTTACCGGGAGGGAAGGGGGTTGAGAGGTGGACAAAAGGGGTGAAGGGGGTCAATTGTAGAGTGATGGATGGTAGCTAGACTTTTAGGGGTGATCACTTTGTAGTCTATACAGATGTTGAATTATAATGTTGTACACCTGAAACTTATATATACCTACAGAAAAGTTTTAACTACAAAAAAACAAACCAACCCAACTACCCAATATACTATTTTTCAAGGTTGTGGTGTTTTTCAACAAGACTAGAGTGGAAAATCTGAATATCAACCCCCCTCCCTGCAAGGCACTATTACAATTAGCTTCAATAAAGCAGAAGCCATTCACCACAGGACAGCAGCCTATCAGACAGAGACCAGGACTGTGACTGGAAGGGCCAGAGTTCCACTCTATCCTCCCAACAGCCCCTCTCCAGATCTCATTCACACCAGAGTGTGGGCAGCAGGTCCAGTGGGAGGAAATAGGAGGGAGAAGAGAGTAGGTGGTGGTGAGAGCCAAGCTGCTGGTAAAGCTTATGGAGAGAAAATGCAGAATCCCCTGCACCGGCATGATATCACAGCATCCTTATTATGTTAAAAAACAATCCAGCCAAAGTTTCTAGCCTCTGAAGGCTAAAGAATGAGGCCAAGCAAATATGGGGACGATGCAGTGTATCATTTTAACGTAGAGAAAACACACACATTAGATGTGTAAGTTTGCCTTTGTTTAAGGCCCTTAAGCCTTTTTTAGCATCTTTAGGAAAATGCATTGAAGGTAAACATTTGTTACTTTCTAAAATGCTGCTCTGGAATGTTTAGTATGTTGAATCTTGCTATCATAATTTTTAACAGCAAGAACTACACAAAGTGTAGTATGTCATTGTCGAGTTGGGCTAGAACAGGAGGAGTGTTTACTGAGTGCTTGCTATTTGCTGGGACTTTATCTCATTTAATCTTTGCAACCACCCTATGAAGTATCTATTTTATCTTCAGAGGAAGAGACCGTGGTTCCAAGAGGCTAAGTAACTTGGCCAAGGGCAAACAGTAGCTAGTAAGGTTATAAGTTACAGACGTAGACATCAAACCTGAATCCACCGGCCACATCCCGTTGGCAATGGTACAGTACTTTTATTATTAGTAATAATAATAACGATTATTTTTATCAAGCCCTTATTATGTAATGTTTTTTATTTAAAATATGATAGCTGAAAATTATTGAGAGTATATATGCCAATAATGTTCTAAGCACTTTACACATAAATAATTTAGGGGCCGGCCCCTTGGCCCAGTGGTTAAGTTTGCATGCTCCACCCTGGGGGCCTGGGGTTCACTGGTTCAGATCCTGGGCACAGACCTATGCACTGCTCATCGAGCCATGCTGAGAAGGCATCCCATGTAGAAGAATTAGAAGGACTTACAACTAGGATACACAACTATGTACTGGGGCTTTGGGGACGGGGGAATAAAAAGAAAGAGAATTGGCAACAGATGTTAGCTCAGGGCCCACCTTCCTCACCAAAAAAAAAAAAAAAAAAAAAGTGAATCACTTAAAAATAAATGAATAAATAAATAATTTAATCCTCACAAAATCCTTATGAGGTAGGTATGTTTATTGTCTCCATTTTCGAGATAATGAAACCGAGGCATAAAAAGATCAAGTAATTTGCCCAAAGTTGCCTGATAAATGAGGGCCGAATCAGACCCTGAATTTAGATCTATCAAAGCTCAGTTAGAACGTGAATTCACTTCTACACTACAAGCAGAAGTTTAAGGATGGACGACAGAATGCTGTGTAGGCTGTTGGGCCTTTGGGTAGAAGCACGCTGAACTAGTTTCCTGGGGCTTCCATAACCAAGTGCAACAAACTGGGGGGATTAAAACAGCGGAAATTAATTCTCTCACAGATCTGGAGGTTAGAAGCCTGATATCAAGTTTTCAGCCTGCCGTGCTCTCTCTGAAAGCTTTAGGGAGGGGACCTTCCTTGCCTCCTCGTAGCTTCTGGTTGTTGGCATTCCTTGGCTTGTGGCCCCATAACTCCAATCGCTGCCTCCCTCTTCATGTGTGTCTGTGTGTGTCTGTGTCCAAATGTCTCTCTTCTTACAAGCACATCAGTCATTTTGGGTTTAGAGCCAAACTCAAATCCATTATGACCTCATCTTAATTTACTTACATCTGCAAAGACCCTATTTCCAAATAAGGTCACATTCACAGCTTCCACGTGACATGAATTTTGAGCGGGGGAACTATGCAATCCAGTATGGATATTTTAAGAATTTAACATATGTTGTTACTTACAGGGCTTAACATAAAAGGGGGCAGGACCAAGTGCATCTTCTCAAGGCTGGGAAGGGTCTCACCCACCTCCAAGCAAAGAGCAGCCTGAAAACTCCTCTTGGCATAGGTTTGACTTTTAATTTCAAACACCTGTGAAGGCAAAACATGGTAGCCTCTATCAGCTGTGACATCTTATTGTGAATAAATTTCTCTGAGAGCCACTTTGGATGAGGGATGTGGGAAAAAGCATAAGAGCTAAGTAAGGAAACAGAAAGTTGTAGGGAAATGCCACTGCACAAGGAAAAGGGGGGCAGAGTTGCCACATGGAGAAAGTCTGGATGGATCCATGCAAGGATCAAAGAGACAATAACCTTAGAACAAAGGCAGCTGGAAGAAGAGAGCTTTCTCTTGCCCATTGGCAGAGGCATCTGATTATAGGCACCAAGACTGATCACTTGCTAAGGGATGGTACGAGGCAAGATCTCTGAAGACGTTCCAGAAAAAGCAAGAAAGCCACTGGGAATGAGTACGGTAGAGTTGGGGACCTAAGGCAGGATGATATGAGTCTTTAAAAAAAGCATGGGGTTCCCCAGGGAAGGTGCTGGGTACAGCTGTCCCTCCATATCTGTGGGGGTTGCTTCCAGGACCCCCGCACATACCAAAATCCACTAATGCTCAAGTTTCTTATATAAAATGGCATAGTATTTGCATATAACCTACACACATCCTCCCTATCCTTTAAATCATCTCTAGCTTCCTTATAGTACCTAATACAATGTAAATACTATGTAAATAGTTGTTATACTGTGTTGTTTAGGTAATAATGACAAGGAAAAAAAGTCTATACACGTTCAGTGCAGACACAACCATCATGGGTCTTCCGATCCAGGGTTGGTCGAATCTGCAGATTCAGAACTGCAGATATGGAAGGCTGACTGTATTTTCCTATTTCTTTTGGCTCTAACGCCAGGTACCCATTGGAGGGTCTGCGTTACTAGCAGATCAGACACTGTACTGTGCTTGGGAAGTCAGAGAGGAATGTGAAATGAGCCTGTCCTGAAGCTCTCCTAGCCAGGGTGAAGGATCCACACAGAGTAACCAGACCTTGGGCAGGTACCACAGCTCCTGAGATTATGGGAGAGGAAAGAGGATATGTGTGGCTCTGAGCAGAGGCTGGGAGGGGCACTTTCTCTTGGTTGGTGGCCTCTGCTGGTCTCTCCAGGGGGTGGCCGAAAGCACCCGGGTGAGGAGTTAGACTAGCTGTGTGGCCTTGGGTGGGTTACTTACACTGTCAGAATTTCCACTGAAAAACTTATGAAAATATTCGTGCAACACCACCATCTGGGCACATGGTGTGTGCTCAAAAATTATGGTTCTCTTCCACTTGCCTCGATCATCGAGTTTATTCTTCAGATAAACCTGTTCTGTGATCTAAGTTTCTTTAGCTGAGTTCAGAAATGTTAATCTTAATCATAACTTCATTTGCTTTGTAAGAACTCCCAATCCATCTGGGGCCTAAAGTTTCATTATGATTTTAATTTAAGGACCTAAATTGGGTATTTGACAGAGGTGGAATGAAATATGCATCCTACAGCTGAATGAATGGAATGCTGCTAGCACTTAAATTTTGATAAATGCATAGGTTTTACGTTTTTCCCAGTCCAATTTTGCTCAGCTGCGTATTGTAGAAAATTTCTTAAAATGCTCCATTTTAAAGGAAAGTTTCTCTTTTGCATTTGGATATTTTCGTACAGGGGAATGGGGTAGGGCTGTAGGTGCAGACTATGATACAATCCCCTAGGTAAATTTGGCGATACTGTTAATGAAAAGATTAAAAATGCTAATTAAGCTCTTTATTTAACCACTCCAAACTTTCCTCAGGATGGTTACAATACCAACGATTAAAAGTTGCAAAGGTATTGTAAACTTCTCTGGGTGGTATTTTTTTTCAATAATGCAAATGATCTCTCCAGCTCTTGTAGCATCATTTAAAAATGAATTTTGATTACTTCTAAGCTTGTAAAAAAAATGGGATCATAAATGTGCTCATTTCCCACAATGAAGGGGGACACAGAAGGAGAAGCAGAGAAGAACGCATCGCATTTCTAAGTAAGCAGTCACAAAAGACCTTTAAAGAACTCAACTTCCTACCGTATTTTATTATCTTCTTTCAGTTTTACTGCATTATCCACCATAGAAATGCAGGGAGATTTGTAAAACACTATAGCATTTAAGTCATTACATTTTATAGCTAATTTCTAATGTGGATTTGATTTTTTACGAGCAGAAAAAGAATCTAATTTGCATTAGTGACAGTAACTAGAGAAATTTAACACCTGGCCCTGGTTGTACCAGAAATTGAATATTAGGTACTTGGGTGCTAAAAACCCATTCAGATCTTCAAGGGGGAGTGTTCATTTATTTATGTGCTGCTCTCATGTTTGTCATTATAAAACTGTTCATATTATGACAGAAGAAAACTCACTGCCTGCAAAAATTCTGGATATACATTTTTCATCCTCTGCAAGAGAAGGAGAATTATTTACCCGTTAGTAAGAACACACCCTGAAAAAAGCACCACCATTCCACGCATCCAGGAAACGATCACAGCAGCCTGCGTGAGAGGCGCTTTGATTCCCGCTGGCCTTTCCCATCTCCCCCTACAGCTCTGCTCCCCGAAGCCCCCTTTATTTTCCCTTCCTCGCTTCCCCTCCCAAGCCGCCTCCATGTCACTGGTTCCTGGGTAGAAGCTTGGGTGCAGTGTATCCAAGTAAAATTAAGCCTCTGCTAAGAAGATTACATTGTTGTTACAAGAGCAATCCATATGTTTATAAAGTGTAGAAAATTAGGAACTGCAAAAGAGGCGAAGCTGGTGTTAAATGATATGGGAAGTGACACTTTACATAGCCAGTTACAATTAACACATTGATGGCATTTTGCTGGCTCCTTGCAGTGATAATGCTGTTGTCAAATGTGTTTAGCGCACCAAATCTCCTGGAGCCTTCAGCCAGGCAGCGAGCTTTTGACAGATTGAAGGTTCGGAGATAGGCTATCATGACAGATGGAAACTGGCACCGATGTTCAGCTTTCGCCGATCACAGGGGACCTGCCCCCCTTATTCTGCAG
Source organism: Equus quagga (assembly GCF_021613505.1). NCBI lineage: Eukaryota > Metazoa > Chordata > Mammalia > Perissodactyla > Equidae > Equus > Equus quagga. Next base: position 114,386,139 of record NC_060270.1, read on the forward strand.
GGCTCGGCTCTGCAACCTTCCCCCTTCTGATGAAAGCAGGGGATGGCATTGTTAAATAGTGCATCTGTGTGAGTTAGACTCCTCTGATGAAAGCATAAGGCAGACGCGCTGTGAAGCAAAAAGACAGCCTCTGCTCTAACTGCATTTTAGATAGACTTGAGGAAGACCCCAGGGAGCTGGGAGAAAACTTTGGTAAATTTCAGACAAAAACAAAAAAAAGACTACCCGTTAATTTCTTTTCCTCAAAGAATATAAAAACATACCTCTGATGATAAAGTCCCAATTACTGACTTTCATAATAGTTCCCCAAGCTAGCACTCTTTATAGAGTTGTGTGGACGTGTGTTTCTTCTCTTATCATCATTTTCTTGTTATTAATCAATTAATTCCCAAACAATGTAAGGAGCTCTGTAAGAAGGCGCCCAGGGCAGTTGTGAATAGTCGACTTGTCGGAAACTAATTCAATTACTCTAAGACACTCTTCCTGACTCTGGCCTGGCTTCTCGAATCTAGGTTTTAAAATCCAGGGCAGAGGCGGATAGAGCTTTACACAGCTGGGCATAAACGGGCAGATAATATAGTTAATTAACCTTTCACCCTCTCCCACCAAACCCCTTTTAGAGAAAAACATTAGTCATTTTGTTTCGAACGCCCATCTCTTTCAAAGGCTTTTACTTCAGCTCCTGTAGTTCTTTCTTCTTTCTGCTGACAAATTCCTCTTTAATTTCCTTAAACTGACTGAAGAGCCCTCTCTCTTTGCAGTCTTAATCTTCAATTCTGCTCTCGCCCAGGCAGGTTGGGAGCAGCAAGTGCTGCAGCCCATTTGAGGTATGATAATCAGCTGATTAGCTAGTGGAGTCGTTTTCCCTGAGGCTCTTTTGTGTGAAAAATCCTCACACTCAATTGACATGTGGACATCATAAAACTGATGAAATGCAATTGTAATGAACAAGAGGGAGCGGCATCTGCAGCCGTCTAAACGAAGGACCCTTCCCTCTCGCCATGCTAATTCAGAAAATCTGCTCTTAACGTGTACTCCCCCTGGATTCCAAATCGAGGCGCATCTCCATGAATGCATATTCAAAGAGCGAATTAGCCTCGGTGGCAAGTGAGCGCCTAGCCTGGCCAGACTGATTCTAATTTCAAGACAGATTATACTGCATCAACTGTAGTAATGATCTGACAGTTCATTTGTGACGAGAGTCCTACAGTCAGGTTTCCTGCACGGACAGACACAGGTGCATGGAGAACCCGCAAAACCTCTCAGACAAGACCAAAGGTTGCTTTGCTGTCAAATTATTTCAGCCAAAAGGGCCCGATGAAGGGGAAAAGAGGAAATGCATTTTTAAAAAAATTAATGTGTCCTCATATTTAAACCCTGGTTGTAATGGTGGTCAATGGATAGTCCCTCCCTTATTGTAGGATCATGTACACTCGGCAGTCATTAAATTAGGAAGAAAGAGGTGAGATTTCCCTCTTACACCCCTTTTCAGAAAACTACATTACTTGCTAAGAAATTTCCAAGTGAATGAAACTTGGCACACAAGTTTTTTTTTTTGTAATTGAATTTCACATGAATCAGTTTGTAGGAGAAAACAAACTCTGCAGTATTAGGAGAGAAGCCGTTCATTTCCACTGCCTGCTCTGTGACAGTTGCTAATATAATATGACAGGTTTGTTCATCACTGTTTTGGATCACCTTTGGGTTTTCTCCACTACTCTTTCTATTAACACATGTTAATTAATGATGGTAAGGAACGCTTGCCTTTATATTGAAAAGCTCAAAGCACTTTTCAGACATCGATTTATCTTTGAGAGTTAGAAAGAGGGCAGGTATTAGCACCGTTATTTTTACAGAGGTGGAAATAGAAGCGTGGTGATCAAGTGACTGGTACAAGGTCACACTGCAAGCCAGTCCCAGATCTCCGCCTTGAACTCATTCTCACCCCTCTCTACAGCTTCAGACACAGAAAATACTCCAGGGAGACTGCTGCTAATCCAACATTAAGGAGACTCCTTCATAAGCATTGCTAATAAATATAGCACATGCCTTAAAAGCAAATGAACAAGACAAGCTTAATAAGGACTGTTGTTACTACCGGTCAGGCCACCCTGTGTCTGCACTGTTCACACAGAGGTCCTTGTCAAGGAGCCGTATTTTCGAGATTACAAGAGCCACTCCTCGATATCTTGATGCTTCTCTTCAGCACACACACTGACCTTGATCCATAGCCTTTCAATTCAGGGTAGCTCAATAACGGTGCAGCATGTGCCTGTAGACACGATCGTAGATTATTCTGCTTCCTCCAGTGTGTTTGGAGGCAAAATTTGGGGTGGCTGACGAGAGCTGTCATTGCACAGCCCTGTCCTCTAGTAATGAGGAGTTAACTCTCAGATCACTGACTGCCCACTGCAGTCCCCAAGGTGAAAGTGCCTAACACTCGTACAGGAAAGACAGAGAATCATGTAACAGACAAACCGAAAAGCATGGACCTCATTCCATTGTGCCAAGATATGTACCAATTCACCAACTGGCTGTTTTCCAAAATCTGCTTGTAAATCAGCTGTTTCAAACTCACAACGAGTTTTCCCACGGAAGCTGAGTTCTAAATGGTGCTTAGGTTCTCAGGCCAGCTGTGAAAGCTGTACTTAACCTATAACGTAGCTGAATATGCTACTAATAGTGCACAGACAAGGATGGCTGAAAGAGCGCCATCGCACTAAAGGCAACGTTCAGGCTCTGCAATCAGGTGGCTTGTGTTGAAATCTCCGCTCTGCCACTTCACATTCTGGGACCCTGCACAAGCTATTTAATCTCTTTAAGCCTCAATTTTCTCATCCATGAAAGGGGTTGATAATAGTACTTCCCTCATAAAATTATTGTTAGAAGGATTAAATGAGATAGGACATAGACTAGAATACTTGAACTGATACATAGTAAGCGCTCACTACATGCCAGGTGGGAATGATAGGATTATTTACAGATTTCCTGTTGAGCTCATGTTTCTCAAATTCATTGCCAACATCCCTCACGTGCTGTTCCAGGGCTATGAAGAGGCTTGTGTGTGTGCATTTCTTTGTGGAGGAAGGGACTTTCCTCATTTGTTTAAGAGAAGGCACTATAGCCTAGGGGTTAAGAGCCAGATTCCACAGCCAGAATGGGTTCAAGTTCTGCCCCTGCCACTTACCAACTGTGTGGCCTTGGTTACGTTAGTCTCCCTATTCCTCATCGGCCAAATGGGGATATTATTAGTACGTAGCTTCTAGTACGTAGCCGTCTAAGGATTGAGAAAGTTAATACGTGGAAAGTGCCATGCTTGGAAGCACAATACAGGTCAATGTAGGTATCATAGGATACCATGGCCTGTCACTGGCAACAACAAATGAACAGGAAACCACAACCCGGTTGGAGATCAATGAGTGTCTTGAGGTTACTGTTGGTAAGTAACGATCTGGGACTCCAGGTTGGTCTTCTAATCCCTAGTCCTGTGCTCTCCTGGGGTCAAGGTGTTCCTTCTACCACACACCCATGAGGCCCCCTGGCGTGTTAGTTAACATTTATTGAGTACCCAGTGGGTATACAGCCCTGGGCTGATTCCTGCAGTTTCCTTAAAAAAGAGAAGTTATGCTCTAGACTCTGAACCGAGAGTTGGCCAACTATGGCTGGGGGTCCAATCATACTGCTGCCTGTTTTTGCATGGCCTGTGAGCTAAGAACGGGTTTGCAATTTTAAAGGATTGAAAACAATTCAAAAAAAGAATCATATTTTGCCACACCTGAAAATTATGTAAAATTCAAACGTCAGTCTCTGAAAATGAAGTTTCACTGGAACAGAGTCAGCCCCGCTTGTTTACATGTTGTCTATAGGTTCTTTCGTGCCACAACAGGAGAGTTGAGCAGTTGTGACAAAGCCTGTCTGGGCTGCAAAGCCTAAATTATTACTCTCTGGCCCTTGACAGAAAGTTTGCTGACCTCTGGTCTAGACCCAAGAAGATTGATTCTGTCTGGCTGTTGCTGAGGGGGGTTAAGAGGATGAGGGATTGAACTCAAGGTGCATCCACCGAGCCTCAGATGGGCAGAGATGAGAACGTAATTGTCTCCCACCACCTGAGCAATGTTCTGAATACGTTAGAGGCAGAGCAGGATAGTGGTTGAACTCAAGGACTCAGGACCCAGGCACCTGGATCCAATCCTAGTTCTGTGACTTGCCAGTTGTGTGACCTTAGGCAAGTTACTTAATTTTCCTTGTGTCACTGTTTCCTCATCTGCACAATGGGATTGTTCTGAGGATTACGTGAGTTTTTACATCGAAGGCATTTTGAAGAGTGCCTTGCACCTTGCCACCACTATGCTAGCGTTAGCCATTCTTATTTTTGAAATCTCATGACCCTTTGGAGACAAAGAGGAGGATGCCTTCCTCAGAGCAGTGGGAGATGTGTCTGCTCAAGCCCACTCTTCCCACTGTCTCTCTGGGCTAACACCCGCATAGCCTTTAGGATGGCACAGATGTCTGCATCTTCCCTATCAAACTTTCCTTGAGTTGTGTACTTCTCTGTGCTTCCATAGAACATTGTACATTGCTTCTTTATGGCTGCTATAGTGAATTAAAAAATATATATACACATTTTTGCCTGTATTAGATAGGGAGCTCCTGGAAGGAGAAGATTTTCTCATCTTTGTCTCCACAGTGCCTGGTATGTGGCATACAGGGTGGTTAGTAGTGTCAGTAGATATTTGGCGAATTAGAGAAGGAACAATAGGCCAGGAAACTGCGGGGTTGAGAGGTGTCTAAGATTTTTTTTTTAAATGTATGAAAACCTTCTGAATGTGGAAGTCACTTTACCCCTTCAAAGGACAAACTTGCAATGCAATTAAATTGGGAATTTTGAGACTTAAAGGGCAGATGGATACTTTCACTCACTAAATTTAGAAATCATAGAACAGAAATGCTTTGTCTGGGCAGAAGCTTTGTACGAACAGGGTAATACCCTAAGTGGCTCCGTGATCTTGGGCAGGGCACTTGCTGACTTTGGACTTTCATATTTCATTGAAAAACAAGAGAAAAGGCACAACAGAGAATCACTCAGGCTTCTTCCACGCCTCAAACTATGATTTCTGCTTCTCCTAGAAAACTTACCAAATTTGGCTTACCTTTGAGCAGGGCTTCTTAGAAAAGCCTGGAAGGCAAGCTGCTTAAGTTTTCTGAAACTGAGTTTGGGAAATAAAGAATAATGTGATCGCTGAAGTGTACATGTGGGGATGAGAGGCAAAAAGTGAATCTGTAAAGAAGTTCGAGTCGGGACCATGACAGGCTTTGGGAGCTGTGCTGAGGAGGCTGGACTGATGGAGAGTAGATAGGGAGCTATGGATGGCCTTGAGAAGTGCAGGCACGTGACCAACTTTGTGTTTTAGAAGAACTCTGGCCATAGTGCGGAAACTGGATTGGAGGGAGCAGGAGAGCCGATGTACAACAGTGCCGGAAGAGATGCGGGCTAGAGGGTATTTAAGAGGTTGGATTTGGGATTTGGGAATTTAGATAAAGCTGAGCACTTGGGCAAATGCAATATCATTTATGTGATAGGCAACAAGAGAAAAAACACTTATGGTCCATTTTTGTTCCTTGTAATATATTCTTGAATAAGAAAAAGTCAGGAGACAATCAACAACAAGTAAAATAAACAAACCAGATCTTTATTTATAATTAAAAAAAGAAAAAGTAATGGATTTATATTTTTGTGGAATCGAATGGAGCCAGTACAGGGTAGTGGCAAAGAGCGTAGGCCCTGGGTTTGAATGTTAATTCTTAATTAGCTCTGAGATCTTGAGTAATTCCTTTTACTTCTTAAAGACTGAATTTCCTTGGCTCTACCTCCCAAGGTCATGATGAGGACTAAAGAAAATGACACAGGTTAAAGTGCATATCGCCAGGCTCAGTAGCCAGCAAATGGTAGATGGCTGTAGGCTATTATTCCTGGAGGGCTTTGGGTTTGCTCCTGCTGCAATGTCAAGCCTTCAACTCTGTCTTCGTTCTAGAAAGATACATTTAGAAGACTCAGGCTTGGACTCTTCTGCCAGAACTGGACTTGTAAAAAACTAGATGACTAAAATCAAAGTTTAGGGGCCGGCTCGGTGGCGTAGTGGTTACGTTCACACGCTCTGCTTCAGTGACCTGGAGTTCATGGGTCCAGATCCAATGTGGACCTACACACTGCTCATCAAGCCATGCTGTGGCGGTGTCCCACATACAAAACAGAGGAAGATCGGCAGTTAGTTCAGTGACAATCTTCCTCACCAAACCAAAAAAAAAAGCTTAATACCACTATTCTAATAAAAGTTTAGTCCTTGGAAACCCAGAAACAATTAAGTGGAGCTATTTGGTTAAGCTAAATGCAGTTTTTTGAAATCAGCTTAAGTGCATGGCTTGCTATTCAAAGGTTCCAAAGAACTCACTTGCCTGCTTGGGAAACAGCAAACAACGTCAGTATTGATAGCTCACGCTTCAGTGAGTGTATCAATTTAAAGCTTCATCAGTGATTTGCGCTCATCTGCAGCCCTGCATGGCTGTGGTCTTGTACGAGCGGGGTGACTTACGAACCTATTAAGTAACTTCTTCACTTGTGCTCTAATGAGCCTATTGTTTCCCTGGAAGAGCACAAACACCTGAGTACACGCACAGACAGGAGCCGCAAATAAAGGGGTGCGCATCTCAGCCGGGCCTCACCCAGAGGCAGTTTTTATTTTAATTCTCTGCCTTCCCATTACTTTGCCAGCGTAGCCAGGTACACGTTTATAACAAGCCCTGAGTAGGGCCATCAGGGTCCCCTGTCCACTTGGAAGTGCTCTGGTTAGGGCTGACTCATCTGCTGTGCAGGGCGCACGTGTGTGACCTTTTGGAATTTGAATATTAGATGCTTGCAAACCTCCTGGCCCCTCTGCTGCCAGCAAGGGCCTCTGTGGTGGAGATCAGCACCCTCCTCGTGCCTAGGTCCCTGCTGCACGTGCAGAAGTAGGATGAACCTGCTGCAGTGGAAGTGGCACAGGGCCCGCCCACAAAAAGGGCAGCCTGGGGATGTCAGCCAAGAAGTGCTCCTCGTAGCCTGATTCAGGAAGCCTTTGGCCCTATTTTTCTGTGACCATAATTCAAGGTTAGTGTTCCTGTGTCCTCTGTACACAACATCATTGGTGAGAGATGCAAGATTGGAAATTAGTCGCTTAGGGTTTGGGCCCAGCACTCTCCTTGGAGGTATAGTGAGTAAAAAAAAATATTGTATATATTTACACTCGGCACCAGGGTTCTTCTTAGGAAGAAACTCTTTGTTTAGGGAACAAGCTTGATAAAGTTTAAGGGCAGGGATTAGAAGAAGACAGCAAACATAGCCAGCTAGATGGCTATGATTCAGAAAGGAAATGGAATCCGGAGGTGGACAGGGGTGAGGAGGAGAGGAGAGAGGAAGGTGGGGAACGGACATGGAGGAGTGTGGAGCCTGCTCAGCAGATCGTCACTGAGAAGTTTCCAGGGAAGGGTGGCCAGGGGATTTTTAAGAATATCTAACATTCACTTTTAAGTTTTTTGCACACCTCATCTCCCCAGAGTTTCAGAAGCTACTTGTCTGAGAGGAACAAAATACCAAAGAAAGGCAAGAGGTACAGTCCCCTGGGTGTGGGGGGAGAGAAGAAAAAGCAGAGAAGAAGAGCCCAAAAGGCAAGAAGCAAGTAAAGCCAAGAGGAGCCACAAGTGGTCCTGAGACTATCAGTCTCTCGGAATTTTCAGAAATCGTGGAAGGACCTGGAACTTCTGCAGGATGTCAGGTAGAAAGCTAGAGAGAGCTTCAATTACATTTTAACATAAAGAGTAAGCACAGCAGGGGCCTGGGTTCCCCACACTCTGTAGCGAACAGCGTCCATCCATCACTGATCTCTCCTGACCGTTGATTCTCTGTGTAGGTTTTCATATATCTTGTCTTCAACAAGTTTTCTTTGATTATGAAGATCAACACATGGGCCTTGAAAAAGAAATTGGGTCAAACGGAATGCTGGGAAAGCAGGAATTGTAATAGTCAGGGCTCCTTAAGCTTATCAGAACTCATTTCCTGCTTCCTGTCCTCCCTATGGCCATTACAGGGATGGGAATGGCAACCGCCCCTTGAGGGTATGGAGACCCCCACTACTGGAGGGATCAAGCAGAGCCTGGGTGACCTGCTGACCAGAGTTGTGCCGGAGATTCGAGTGTCAGGTAGAAGCTGGACCCATAAGCCTCCAGGCCCTTCAAATCTTGAGCTTCTAGTACCTGGAGGAGGACTTAAAACTTTCAGGGAAGTTTCAAATATTCCAAGTGTCTGTGGCTGTTTCTAAAGAATGTATATTTAGCCTTTTCCATGGCTCTATGTTAATCTGTTCCAGCTTATGCTAATCAAGTTTTCATGATTTGGGAGGAAGGAAAGGAGACTTGGACCCTCTCCAAGGGGTGGGGGTGGCAAGCCGCTCAGCCCGTGCGCTGGCAGGAGGCAGCACTGGGCGCTCCTCCAGTGCCCACAGGACTGGGGGGCTGCGAGGGACACTTCTGGTCTGTACGTAGGTGCCCTGGCAATGGGAGGCTCGGAGCCACATGACACCTATTTGCAGAGGTTTAGATCGGGGTGGGTGGGGAAGACCTGCAACACCCAACATCCTCGGGGTTTCTCCTGTGGGTTGGAGCTCTGGGTCTAAGGAACTCTAGGGCCTGAGGAGTTGGGAGGAGTGAGAAGTGAGGGTGTAACTTCATTGGTAGGAGCACAGTCAGTGTTTCTCCTGATAATCTCTCTTTCTCTCTCCTTTTGTTGAAAAGTCATTGCAGATAGGTATGAGGTAGGGAATGACAGCTTGCTCACATTGCAACTCAGATGTGCAGAGAAAATGCACTTTTAAAATTTGGCTCTACAACTCACTTCTTTTCTCCATGAACCCCAGCTCAGGGTATCAGGGGAAAATATATTTTTCAGCTCATTCCAGTTTAAAGCTTAGTCTGATACAATAATTTGCAAGTAAATTGCTCTGACTTTCAGATGCCTCCCTACCTCTGCCTCTCTCCCTAACGTGGCTGTTAGATGGGGTATGTGTGACCTCAAGGCATTGAGAAAGACAGGTACTCAGATCCACATGGCATCCTTACCCTCTCCGCTGGCTCGGCCACAGCAGCGTCTGCCTCTGCCTGTCCACATGCATCTTGTCGGCATTTTCAGTTGTAGCCTATGGCGGGGTCGGGCGCCTGATCATGCTGTTGATATGAGTATGGGGGTACCCCTGCTTACTGACTCTGCCTCTCCTCGGTCTAGCTTGCTTCAGGACTCCCTGCAGCCTGGCAGCAGCCAGTTCAAGATGGGGTTGCCAGATTTAGGAAATAAAAAATATAAGACACCTAGTTAAACCTGAATTTCAGATAAATAATGAATAATTTTTTTTACTATAAGTATGTTCCAAATATTACAGGTGATATTATTTGTTGTTTATGTGAAATTCAAATTTAACCAGACATCCTGTATCTTATCCGGCTACCCTCCTCCCAGGCCCAGTGTCCGTGGCCACAAGGCCACAAGGACCGTAGCTCCTGATGAGGGAGTCCTTTTGACCAATTCACCGGCAACACCTTCAGGAATCTTCTGTGTCCTTCACAAATCACAGGTTAACATTGGGATACCTTCTGTGGCCAAAGGAGTCAGGGATTCCCTGGGGAGCTGAACCCAGACTCTTTCTGGCTAAATGACTATGCTGAGCTGCCACTTCTCCCCTGCTGTGACCACCCCGCATGGTGCCAGGGATGTCTGTGAGTATCGTGGGCATGGCAGGAACCTTTCTGCCCCCATTTATCTCTCATCCTCTTCACCTTCTGCCTCTCCCCGTCTCCTTCTTGCTCAAATCCCTCAGGCAAGAAGCAGTGAGTTTCTCTTCTATCTCCCCTATGTCACGCCCTCCTCCTGCCATAGTACAGCAAGCAAGCCTCAGGCCTGGCTGCCACAGCAGAAAGAATATTTTCTTTGCACTATAGGAGGACTCAGTGACCTTCAGTCTCCGGTCTTGGTTCTGGTTCCATTAAACACAGAAATAAAGGAACGTAGAAAGCGCCCTCGGAAGGTAATAACCTGGCCTGCATGGTTGTTGTCTTGCTACAAAATCCTGTATTGAATGTTGAATTTTCTTTTCTTTTTCCTTGCACTCCTTCCATGCCAATCCAGTTGTCTTCCTGGGTGGAAGGATATTGCCAGCTGATTGGAGAGAGGCTCAGGAGCTCAGACAGGCTACAGAGAAAGATCACATTAATGATTTCTCACAATATCTCCTCATTGCATTCACTTTGTGAGGTACTGGCCAACGCATATCCCTCTGCTTCAAGCTGTGCTCCCTCCTCTCTCGACTGAGAGGCTCCTTGTGACACGACCTTCTATTATGAAGGAAGTTGACTTTGTCTCCTGAAATCTTCAGGAGATAAATTAATTTCTGGGCAATAAAATACTTAGATTTCTTTTTAGTAAATTACAAAATTTCTCAAAGACACAGAAAGATAAATGAAATAAAATAGCAGCATGCGGCTACTTGACGTTGAGATAAGATTCTTTAGATAGGATCTTACAACCTTTAAGTTTATAAAGATAGCAAATTTAAAAGATATGAAAAAATCATTTATAGCCTCTTATTCTTGGTCAAAATATCTTCTCGATATTTTCCTAGTATTTTTGACACGGATTGTACCACTCTGAAGTACATATCTAGCTACAAGGATAAAATTACATTATTGACAAGACATAATTGGGAGATGCAAAAAAGGGAAATTGTGTCTACAGGACACATTCCATTTTTGACTTTCTGAAATGCCATTTGTGGGTTGAACATTAGGGGGAAGCATATGGAATTCTGTTAGTTTGAAAATAAAACCATTGCTTGCTCCAGGTAATCTGTGTGTCTGGCTCCCTTCTGTTCCTTCTGCTGCCGGTGGACCCATTGCTCCAATATGTGTTATCACAAGAAGTAAACTTTGTAAGAGCGTTTATACAACCAATCATTTCTGCATTCTCCATACATGCTTCTAAGTTGCACACGTTTCACAATTTTTCTTCTTTAGTTTCATCGACTATTGAGGTGGCAAGTAAATGGGAGACAATCCAGGGCAATCTCCTCACCTTGAGAAGGGGGTTAGGCGATCTGCCCTCTAGCCAGTGGGAGGCAGAGCTGAGAGGGGAGCTGCGTCCAGACCTGAGCAGCCCTGCTCTGCAGTCACCTGCCTCACGCAAGCTTCCTTCTGCCGGTTAACAAAAACAACCCACCATACATTCTGGTATCAAGAATGTCGTAAAGTTTAAATGGGCCTATCTTGTAATTAACTACATTTTAAGGGTTTGGAGGTGGGCTAGAGCTCTACTTCAGTGTATTAACAGTTTCACAGGGAGGAAGGGGAATTTAAACAGAAGACAAAAAGGGGAAACATGGTCTTTATTTGGTGGCAATGAAATCTGTTTCAATGTTATTGGATTATTATGGCCCAATTTCCATCTAGAACCTGGAAACACAAACTTCAAAAATGAATAAAAATTATTTTCACACATTTTTAGATTAATTTCAATAGAGGTATAGAAAGTTTACCCACTTATGGCCATTTTTATATGCGTTGGGGTTTTTTACATATAGTCTTTTCTGAGAAACACTTATTTTCTGCATCATCATTTATTCGTTTCAGTAGAAGGAAGATCCAAACTCTTGATGTACAGATTTCAAACCCTCCATGATCTGATTATACTCCCAAGGATAGGGATTACTTCCTTTTGTCTTCTGGTTCCAAATTGGACCACCTAACACAGCGTCCCTGCCCTTGGTTCGGCTCTTGCTTAGGTTTTACTGATTTTAACAACTTGACTCATACTTCTAAAAGCACTCAAATACTCCTTGCTTCATGAAGCTTTTCCTGATCTCGATTCCGATGTCCATCTTCTGCAAAATGAAGTTTTACATCCTTAGTGTTCCCATAGCACAATATTTATGTTTCTAATACACTAAATAAATAACCAACATGTGGAAACCCCTCCACTTTATTAAATGCTTTTTACTCAATTATTTCACTTAACTATAGCACTTGCAACATTCCTCATTATTATTTGGCTTAGCAACTTGGCTCTTTCACTGGAACATAAGAACCTAACAGTGACCTTTAATCTCATATTTGTTTTTGTGTAATCCACTGTATTATGTTCTGCACAAGGGAACTGTCCCAACCGATATTTATTGGCACGGAATTGATAGCAGAGTCCATACTGACCAGAGGGATTAAATTCCTAAATGTCAACAGATAGTTCCTTGTCCTCAGATGAAGGTTCTGGTCGTGACCCAGCAGGCAGCACTAGCCTCAAATTCCACCTCCGACTTTGAAGTCTGGCAGCCACCTCAGAACATTAATAGGCAAAGCTGTGACTTGCTGGGTAATAACACACTGCCTTGGAATAATCATCTTCAAATGAATCAACAACAGCAGCTATTTGCCTGATCTAATTAGCATCACCTTTTTTTGAGCAGGCGGAAAAAGGTTGGCATATTCTGTATGATGCAGCATGCAGCAAATTATATAGACAAGGCAACATCACAGGGTCAGGCGCTCACCTCCGTGGCTGAGGGCTTCCTGGCAGTCTTTTTTTTCTTTGCCCCTCCTTCCTACACTAGCTCAGTGAACGGCTTGTGTCATTTCAAGTATGAGAACCATAAGGAAATCCTTAATTTGAAATTTAGCCCAAATGTGATTTCTATATTTAAGGAGACTTGCTTCACAGGAGCACTGCAAGAACAAAGATGAAATTCTCTTCACATCCAAGAATATTCGAGGAGCAGCTTAACCTGAATGAGAAGTTAACTGCTTATTTACCTGGCAGGAATGTTAAGAAAGAACAGTGGTACCCACTGGTCCCTCCTAAGAGTTAAGAGGCTTTTGTTTTCAAAGCCTACGCCACAGATATTCTGAGAGGGGCAGGCTTGAAGGGAGGGCAGGCAGAAGGGATGACTCTGTCTTTATGAGGAAAATGCTTTCCTAAACCTGGAAGGAAGATGTGTGTATGGGGAGGGGAGTGTGCTGATAACGGCTGAACGCAGTGCTCTCTCTCACTTAGGAGGCACACTGGGACCTTGCACTGGGGGGAGGCAACACAGGTTTTGGAGAGTGAACCCTAAGGCAGTGGTGTGCTGGAGCCAGCCCTTCCCAAATGCCATCATGGGAGATTGAAAACTGTCCTTCTTTCCCCTTATTTTCAGACCTGTGTAAGCCGCCCCCGGCCCCCCCCCCCCCCCCCCCCCCCCCCCCCCCCCCTTGTAAGACCCTAAGATGAGGAAGGGTCCCCTGTGATGGCTGAAATTGAATGCTCTATCCACCCTGGTGAGGTTGAAGCCAGATACGATTTGGTTTCAAAAACTAGAACCAGACTTCCTGTGTTCGTACATCTGGCCCTGCCACTGACTAGATGTGTCTTGCTAGGTGGGCGAGTGCCCAGTTTCCTCATCTTTAAAATGGGAAAATTATATTATCTACTTCACGAGGTTGCTAGGAGGAGACGAAGAGTTAACGTATGTGAAGCCTTTTAAGCAGGCCTGGCATAGATGGAGCACCACAGACCTGCTCCTTTTCGCCGCTGCTGCTGGGGCGGTGTGCGGGGCAGATTCATCCCCGTGGCGTTAATAGTCCCTGTGACTGTATGCGTGTGCTTTGTTTAATGTCCTCTTCCACGCTGTTAATTTTAGATGGCAGGTTCTTAGAGGGTAAGCGTCAGTGTTGACATCTCTTTATCTTTGTCTTTGCATTGGCTCTGGGCTCTCATAACCCTCCCTGGTACAGCTGGTTGTGAACATGTCCATTTCATAAGACCTCACCTCCGTAGCCCCGGTTCTGGACACATACTAGGCACCACAGACAGTTTTTAGGTTGAACTGAATTTAGATCTGTTGTAGGGTATTCAGCAGAGTGCTCTGTGTTCCATCAAAGCTTTCTGATGAAGCTGAGGGAAAAAAACAATTACAATTATGTATTGAAGGGTTAAAATAATACGGCTCCTCGCTCAAGAGGAAACAGGCCCTGAAGGGAGTCATTGCCAGAAGATCACACGGATATTTAGAGGCAGAATTGGCTCTCAGGAGCCTTCCCTGCTCCAAAGCGGCCAGGTTGCTTCTCTCTGGAGGGAGCAACCCAAGGCTAGAAGTCTTTTGTCAAAGTAAGAGTTCAGAGGAACCCCAGGTTGCCTGTGGCACCTGCCTGTGGGGGGAGGGGTCGGCTGTCTCACAGTAAGCAGAGATTTCAGTGGGGACTGGATTTGTTAACTAGAGCAGTTCATGAACTTTTCTTATCTCTTCCAGGCCTAGGAAAGCACCTAGTCCAAAAGCACATTTCTTCAATTCATAGAGGAGTGTTTCTGTGAAGTTCATGGCCTAAAAGTTAACCAAATATCCTTGTAACAGTGAAGTCCCCTTTGTTTAACAAATACAAACAGAAGGTATTTGGAAAGACAAAGCCTACATTGCAAGGGTCGGCTTTCTGAATTAATTTTCCAAGGATAATAGCAAGAACCGTCGTGGTTGGACGAGAGATCCTGCGCTGGGTTTTTACGTTTGTCATTTCTTTCTGTCCTTACAGGTGCCTTAGGAGACCCACTATTATTTTTTTCACTTTACAGAGGAGGAAATGAGGATGAAAGAGATGTCAACTGACTGGTCCACCAACATCCAGCTGGTGAATAGCACCCAGGCCTTGAACACTTCTGACCGGAAGCACTCCTATCTTCCCCTCTGAACATTACAGTTTAAAAATTAAAGAATGGATCAACTCAGGCCACAAAGGAGTAGGATTATATAAAGATGATGATGGAGACTGAAATAAATTCACTTTTGTCTGAAATAACGGTCACAAAGAGCAAGGAGTTCAAAATTCACATTTTGATTTAAGTCTCTGGCTATCAGGGTTAAAATTATAGCATTTAAAATGCCAGAGTTAAGAGAAAAAAAGGAAATTGCTGTGTAAAGTTAGCAAAGAAAAGAGGACCATTAAAACAGCAGGAATGAATCAAACCCAGAGAGCATGAAACAAGAAGAGATCAGCCGGCTCAAACTTACCAGTTATGACTGTGGGGAGAGGCCAAGCCCCCCGGCTCCCGTTTAACTATAAATCGAGACAAAGTGACAGAAAAAGGTTGGGAGTAAAAGACAGAGCAAGGAGTTACCTTAAAAATACAAGTGAAAAGCGGCCAAGGACATGGCATCATTAATAGCAAATGTTGTAGAAATCAAAGGGAAAAAAAGCATTGAGCAGAGGACAGTTTTTAAATGAAGGTTAGAGTCCCCAGTGAAGGTACACGAGGGCAGAGCCTCATGCACAGTACTTGCGAAGGACGTTAACACGCCGGCCTCGAAACCTGACTTTCCAAGGAGGCACCAAACAGACTATAATGTAGCTTTGCCCACTCTCCCAAACCACAGATCCTGCCGGTTTAGCAACGATCTTTTAGACCCCTGGTCAACACATCCTCCTGCCCCGGGGGCCCAAATGCTACAAACAGTTCCAAGGGGTTTCTTTATTTGCTTCCTTCCTTTCCCCTTCTTTGTGACGCCTGTAAACACACCGCACAATTACAAAGTCGCAGCCGCACGCAATATTGGAACAGAGACACCCTGTTAAATCCGTTCCTGACAGCTGCGAGCCCCTTTTAAATTTCAATTATAACAACAACTGGAACCGCTGGCTGGCAGACCGTTTACCACCCAGGGTTTGGGGAGCGCTGGGGATGCAGTCAGCCGCCCAGAAGGAGGAGGCCCGGCCAGTCGGGAGAGCCTCCTGATCTCCTTCCCTGACCAAGCTTGTCACACCTGAAGGATGAACTCGAGCTGACTGACAGGCTCCAGCCTGCAGTGAGTTAAGCTGTGGGCTAGAGTCTGCGGGAACAGCCAGACCAGCTCCCTGACTGCTCCCTGTTTTTCTTTCTTTCACCTTGTTTGAACTTGGAAACGGAGTCCCTCACACTGGAAGTTAGGAGACATGGAGGCGGGGTGTTCCCGGCTAGTTCTCAGCTCAAAGAACTAGTACTCCAAAAATTCTGCTATAAAGACCAGACCTGAGCTCTTGCCCTTTGAAAACAAGAGCCTCGTGCTGCCCCCCAGCCAGGGCAGCCAGCAAGTCCCCCTCTGCCCAGGGCTCTGGTCTGCAGGGGGAGGCCGCACACACAAACCCTGGTGCCCGGCTCCCTGGGCCTTTGCCGATGACCACACAAATGGGGATGTTACCTGCTTCGCTCAAGTCTCCACCTGTGCTCAGGCCTGCTGGGTCATCAGCCAGACGCCACTCCATCATGACAGTTTCCCAAATTAGATAGTTGAAAAGCCATGTTTCCGTGCAGGGCCTTGCTTCCTAGAGTCTCTGTTCCCTTCCAAATCCATCCTGTGTTCCTTGCTTTTAGGACAATTTAGACAGACCCTCACCCAAGACGACTTCGCTAAGTTTTCAGGTGTAAAGGTCATTTGAAATTAAGTCCAATTAGCAAATATTTTTTGAGCTTCTTCAAAGATCTGGATTCTTCATCTTCAAGATGCTTAGTACTCATAGATAGAATATTTATTATCCATGACCTTACTTTTTGGTTATAAAGTATAGGTATTTTTTTTTAGAAATTATGCATTTGAAAGTGTTGCCTGGCAAAGGCTTCATCCATCTTCCTCCAGAGCTGCCTTGGCCATTTGCAGAGTTTCTGAAAGAGAACAGCCTGTGATTGCTACATTCACTGCAAAACCCCGGCCACCAGGGTTCATTCCCTTGAGAACTCTGAAAAGCCACATTTCACAGATTAGGACTTTTATAAAGAAGACCTACTAATTGGCCTGGTTCCCCAAGCCTGGGATCTAAAAGCATCTGGCCTAAGAGGCCTATAAAGGTACATGAGATGTTTTTGAAAATTTCCCAAAGTCTTTCAGGCATTCTTCTTGGTGCTATTCATGCCCTTTGCCTGCAGAAACGCTATGAAGCCAACATTGCTGTCACGGTTGAGATAAACTACAGAGAATATGGTCAGGATGCGTGTCTTTGAAATAGGTTTGTAGAGAGCACTTCATTTGTAGCACTCAGATTTTTTTTCTTGCTAAATTTATGTTTATGACAAAGCACTTGCAAATTCATATATGTGTTTGTGAGACATCTCAGCCAGATGCACTGTCACACAGCACTCCTCCAATGACCCAGGGATGCCCTGCACAGCCTTTGTGAGGATATGCCTGGCATCCTGAGAAAACATTTTATATTATTCCAAGAATCTGCTTTTATAGGACCTAAACCTTGAAACCAGTATCTTTGCTCATATCTGCCTGAAAAAGGAGTGTAACATTACACACAAGACATCCTTATTCGGATCTAGTCTGTATATCAATATTTGGTTAATGAGATCTTTTTTTTTTAAAGAGAGCGTTTAAGGTAAACTTGTAATTAAAAAAATTCTTTATCTGTGTCAGACAAACAATGGCTCATGTTAAATTTCATCTTTTGTTGTTTAAAAATTGGAAAGTATTTTGGCAATAAAGAATTGAAATTCAAATTTGATAAAGATGGATTGGATAAAGATGATCTCCCACGATAATCAGGAGTTCTTTGTGTACTCAGTAGCTATTAGTCAAATACAGGTGCAACAATCTCTCTTCTACAATTCTTAAACTCCAAAACCTTAAACTTTTTGGAACTCATTTGGCAGCAAAACCTGACCCAAACCAACACAAGGCTACTTATATCTTTATTTCTTGCACTTTTTGTGAATATTCATGTTTCCCTGCAGAAATATTAATGCATTGGCTGTGGAACGCTGCCCTATACCCTGTTGGGGATGTTATATAAGTTCATGCACCACATTACTTTTCTAAACTCTAGATAATTTTAAATTCTGAAACCGTATCTGGTCCAAAGGTTTTAGATAAGAGATTTTAAACCTGTAAAATCATGCTGTAGCAGATGCCATTACATTTTCTTTAAGGTTCAATCTCACTGTTAGTTCTTATTGGAAAAGCCCATCCATGCATAGTATTTACATAAAATTTGCACCTGGTTGCAATGAGGATGGGTCTATTCCCTGGAAAAAATCTTTTGTTACTAGTTTTCCCCCATCTTTGTAACTATTGGGTGTTTTATCCACATCCTCAATTCAGTTCAATATATCTTGCTTGCCTATGTGTCCAGGTACTGTGCTAGGTGCCATGAGGGGTGCAGACGTGAGCAAGATACTATCAATCATTTAGAGCAACGTGGTTGAGGGTGTAGATGTGTAAATACTTCTCATCTGTAATGACAGGTCGAATGTCATAAAGGGCAGAGTTACCAACAAAATGCTGAGGGATCAAAGAGGAAGAGGAAGACACGTCAAGGGAGGCTTCACAGAGAAGGCGACGTTTGAGCTCATGCATTTGTGCCTTTTCCAGGATGCAGAAATTTTCACATGTGAAGAAGGGAGGGATGCTATTCCAAAGGTTTTCACTGGTTAGAGAAGGCTTGACCTCTACTATTTTTTTTAAAAGATGCTGGTATATAACAGAATAAAAAGAAAGAAAATAAGAAATTTCAAAGCAAGGTTACAAAAATTGAAGTGTATTTTAATGTTTACTTTGAATGCCTTTTGCATAGGAAATGCAATGCAATAAAATTGTAGTTGTGGGATAATTGCTAGAATGAGAAAAATACTTATGTCTAGTCTTCTATAGGAGTGGTCTGGTTTAAAGAGGTATAATGAACACCATCTCTGAATCCCATTAGTTATCCTTGTGACTGTATGTAATTGACTTATTTGGAGGTGAGATGAATGTCTAAGGCTTAAGGGCCCGTATGAAAGTGAGACCAGTATGAAATAAAAACTTCTGAGCCCCCTGACATCTGTCTCCTGCTCTCCCAGTGACCTTGTTAACCCTATAATGGTTTGGAGGAATCCAAGCAAGAGAATAGCACAGACAGAGGCATGGATGTGTGCCAGTGTAGCTATGTCCTGGGGGAAGATGCACCAGCCATACTGAGCTATGCACAGTTTTGGGAACGTGCTTTGCTTTCTACCCATCTTGTGCCTTTTCATATGCTGACCACCCTTTGCACAAAATGTTCTGCACCATTCCCAGTGGAATCCCAGGGGAGAATAAAGTGATGTCTATCTTGTTCTTACTAGACCTCAATGTTAGGTAAACTATAGCAATTACCATGTCATATTGTAGTAATTCCAATGCATGTCTGTCTCCCCATTGAGGGCATGGGCCTTTTATCTTCATAAACCCAGGAACTGTCAGAGTTGTTGGCACGCCATAGCTCTCAAGAAGTTAAGTGAATGGATAAAAGATAGGTGGAGGCCAGATTTTATTTTGTATGTGTATCATTCGAGATATGCTGGATTATACTGCCATAGCAAGCAACCCTCGAATTTCAGTGATTTAACACAAAGTTTATTTGCTGCTCACATCACATGTCCACTGAAGGTCGGCAGCAAGACTCTGCTCCTTGTAATCACTCGGGCATCCTGGCTGATGGAGGCTTCATCTTGATGTGTGTTACTCATGATCACCAAAGCAGTGTGGCAAATCATTTTTGTCATTTGTGCCCTTTGTCTTTCCTACTCACATTGCAAGACCAAAGCAGTCCATATGACCACACCTCCTTTCAAAGGGAGTGGGAAAGAACAATCCCATTCTGGAAGATCAAGAGTCAGAATTGTTGGGTCAAGAGTACTAATGACAACTTCAGCAGGGAACAGGGAATCATACAAGATTCTTTTTTAAATAAAAAAGCAAACCAGCAACATATGGTTGAGCTAATAGATAAAGTGTGAAGGAGCGCATAGATTATCTGAAATTGGGTGCCGGGGGAAAGTGAGCTGGGAGACACATTGGACTAACAGAGAGCTAGAAGTTTAGGGTTCTCTTAGCAGTCCTTGCACTGAACTGTGCATTCACTTAAGCTAGATACTTATTCTGGCTTCACTTCAGTACCTCCAAGGGGAAAAGAGAGACAGCGATGGTAATATATACAGCCTCCCTGTTAGTCTGAGGGTTAATGAAAGTTGGGGGATAAGGCACTAACTCCCTATTTTCTATTCAATTCTAGAGAGAGCTGCCTCTTAAACAAAACGAGCCTCTTTCTTTGAGTTCACAGTACATTTCCACAGTGACAAATTTTGCCAAGCTCACCAAAATTTGAGCTAAACTTGAATAATAAGTTGACTATTTATTTTATGAATTGGATGCGCATCCTGCCGGGTTTTCCAAGTGGTTATGACAACAGAATCCCTCATCTATAATATCCATCCACAGCCCTCATCTATAGCTCCCTTGTTTGTTCTGAAGATAATATATTGATTGAGCCTCTTTGGATGGCGTTCTTTGTATGCTTCTCACATGAGGAAGAATTCCTGCTGTTTTTCCCAGGGGACCTAAAACGATTGCATTTTTACAAGTGTTATTTACTGTCTACATTCTCATATCAAAATGGTCAATTCATTTATAATCTTTTTAACATGCCTTAGAGAATAAAAGATCTGTTCTTATGTTTGTATGGGGAAGTGTTTTTCTTTATTTTGTATGTAAGTTTTACTTTACACCTCATTAATTGATCTCGCACCCATGAATAGTTAACATTAATTATGCACAATTGGCGTATGATAATGTATGACACACTTTTCAAGTGAATATTAGACAGCATAATTATACTAAATATGATCGCATTCAGCTATGCAGGTCTACAAAATATGATGGATGTTGTGTTCATCTTTATTCAATCCATTTACCTGGCCTAGAGTGATGATTTTAAAATGAACACAGTTGGAAATAAATGCACGTAAGTTAAATACTGTTAAGTACTAAGGAATACTTCCAAGTAGTAAGAGCTGGAAGTTGGTTGACCAGTTCTTTTGCTTTTGGCTAGAAGATTACTTTGAATACATATTGTAGGATTTTAAAGCTGAGCTCTAAAATCCTTCAGAATTCACAGGCTGTATTATGTAAAGTGTTCTGACAGGCAAAACGATTCCCTTTTAAACATAATTCACCTCTGCTCTGCGGGCTTATTGTGGAGAATAAAGCATCTATGCATAGTAACAAACAACTATTTTTGGCATATGCAGAATTGGAGGTGCTTCAGAAGACCAGGAAGCCTACTACATTGTACCGTTGGTCTAAAAGCACCCGATGAAATGGAGCAAGAAAAATAAGGCTCGGGTAAATCCTTCTGCTTGCTAGAATTATTAACAAGAGTTTACCTGTCTTTTCAAATGTTCTTTCATTAGAGCTTTTGAGTTTTCTATTTGAGTAAAATGAGATAAACGAATAGGCTATGATTGAACTTTGACTTTCTAGTTAAGAATTCACTATTTGAAAAGTCTATTAGCCTCGCAGAAACGAGACTTCCTTTAAAATGAACCACAAAAGCCCACAGTAAAGATAACCTTATGTTTCCCGTTGTGAGCATAGAAAATTACTCTGTTCTGAGTTGTCACACAAAGCAATTTCTGTACCTGGACTTGATCCAACTACTAGGGTAACTGAGCTCTCCTGCCCCTCCTTTCTTTTGTGTCCTCACATTCACTTTGAGGAACCCATCTTGAGAGCTCTTGGCTGGTTTCTATTCTAAGAACCTAGTTCAGCCATTATAATTAGTCCCCAGTTTGTCTGGAATCCTCTCAGGCATTCAAAAGATTCCAAAGACCTTAAACAAGTACTTCTCAATTTTTCCACTGAAATATCCCAAATGGCAGAACAAAGTCACTTATCTTTGGAGCCTGGGACCCTAATCAAAATGGGAAATGTCTTTGAAGTCTTTCTTTTGCCATAAAGTTCTGTATATACTTTGTATTCCTTTGTATAACACATCTGAATTGTTTTTTATCAAAAATCTTAATATCTGAAATTCTTTAACATTGAGTAAAATGGATGGTCCAGGAAGACATACTGTGCCCATGGCTTTGAACATTCCCTAACACATGTTAAGTGTTTGCTGGGGTACCAGTACTTCAGTATGGAGGCCTAGTCTGTTTCATGGAAAATCTTTTGATAAAATGAGCTAAACTAGGGGCTAGCCTGGTGGCATAGTGGTTAAGTTCCTGTGCTCCACTCCACCGGCCCAGAGTTCATGGATTTGGATCCCAGGCACAGACCTACACACTGCTCATCAAGCCATGCTGTGGCGGCGTCCCACCTACAACATAGAGGAAGACTGGCACAGATATTAGCTCAGTGACAATCTTCCTCAAGCAAAAAGAGGAAGATTGGCAACAGATGTTAGCTCAGGGCCAATCTTCCTCACACACACACAAAAATGAGTTTAATTAATTATTAAATGTTTGCAGTTACAAACAATGCTTCAAAGCAAGTGTCCATCAATAGAGAACTTGTTAAATTCATTAAACTACATCCAGACAGTGAAATACCATGCAATGGTTTAAAAGGATAAACAAAATCTACTGTATTTTCATGCAAAGATGCCCATGATACCTCCACACAAAGGGAAAAAGTCACAGAATAGTTACAGTGTAATCCCATTAATATATTTGCGTAAAACATTTGAAAATCTTTGTAGAGATTTCAGTCTGGGGATATTTCATTTTCCACAGGAATATGTTGCCTAATTTTTTTGCACGAAGTTTGGATTAGTGCAAATCTAAAACAACTAATATCATTCTATTTTGAAAACAAGAAAAAAAGCTTTGCACAGGGTGCACCTGTGGTAAACCTAACCAGAGAGAAACAAACCCAGCTTATTCAGTTTTTCTAAGTTGGAGATTTGTATAATCTTTACACTAGAAGGGAAGATAGATTCTAGTGTTCTGTACAAATTAGGAATTCTTTCTGTAGTACTCCTGATGAACAGTGATACGGACTCATTTTGAATAATTCCATCTGATGCATTGGTACAATTTGTAGTAGAACACTGAGGACATATGGAAGAGGATTAAAAGAAAAACAAAAATATCCATTATTCCCACAATCTAGAGACAGCTTAGAAGTTCTTTCTCAAATTGAGCTCAATCTGGACTTTTCCATTCAATGGCTCTGGTTCTTTTTTCTAAAGATCCGTTTCTAAGAATTCCCCTGCTTCCTCTTCGAGGTGATGGCCTCTGAACCAGGCAAAGGCAGCCTTTACATGTCTCCTTAGTCTTCCCTACATTAAGCATAACCGCTACCTTCAAATATTCCTCAAAGCACTTTCCTTTGAAGACTTAGAAGTTTGACATTGCCTGTCTTAAAACCTGCTCACAATGATTGGAAACTTCTAAATAAGGTTTGGCCATCACAGAGAACAGTGATGATTGCTCTATATCAGGGGACCTAACTCAAAAAGGGAAATTTCTTGGAAGTCATATATTTTATTATAAAGCTTCATACATACTTAGTATTAATCTGTATAACATATTTGTATTTCATTAAAAATTTATATTTTAAATTACTTATCATCAAGTAAAATGGATGGCTCAGAAAGCCACATTGTGCCTATAGCTTTGACCATTCCCTCACACACTGCCATGATGCCTCCTAAATGGTGCGTTTTCTGAGACAGATGCCACAGAATTGTTGCTATGTTGTTATTAAAACAAAGTTCTCCAAGCACAAATGCCATTCTCTTAATCATCTAGTCCTTCGATAAACGTTTATTCTCTATTCTACACAAAGCAGTGGCATAGCATGGGAACCTAACAATCTCAATTCCTGCCTTCCCAGAATTTGCTGTCAAGAGAGGGATTCAGACAAATAAACATGCAACTACAAGACAGTGTGTATGCCGCCATGATGGGCCGTAGGATCTAACAGGGGTTCACCTAACTGGCCCCCGGGGTCAGAGAAGGCTTCCGGAGGAAGTGATACTTGAGTTCAGACTTTAAGGACCAGTGAGAAGGAGGCAGGTCATGGTGGAGGGCAGGGAAGGTGCGTTCGAGGGTGTTCTAGGCACAGAACAGCATGAGCACAATCCCAGGGGCAAAAAGAAAAGGCACAGTCAAGGACTGAAGGAAGTTCAGTATGACCGAGAGTGGAGTTCCAGGTGAGAAGTGGTAGGATTTGCTGTTTGAGAAGGTAACTGGGGCCGGATCATGAAGGAGCTTGAAAAACTTGGTAATAAGTTTAGACTTTGTTCTGAAGGTCAGGAGACTCCACTGAAAGTTCTTAAGCCAGGGAGCGATTGGAGGTGGCCCAGCAGACTAGAGGCAAGGAGGCCAACCCTAGGCATTGATTTATTTTAATTTTCTGAGCTTTAATTTCTCATCTTTGAAATGAGGACAGTCACACATATCTCAAGGGTTGTTATGAGATTTAAATGGGATATTAGAAAAATAGAGGTTAGATCAGTGTCTGGCATACATTAAGAGCCCAGTGATACCTCTGGACCCTTCACAAGTCTATGGTGTTATATTTTTATTGGTGTCTGATTTATTTTATAACATGTTGATAAATGAATTGCTATTGAATTACTGAATGATTCTTTAACTATAGCAAGACCCATGTGGGCATTCAATGAATGACCATGCCTATCAGCAAAAGGGCAATCAATGTGTACTCCCTAACACATTCTATGAAGCAAACATCACTCTGATCCCCAAACCTGACAAGGACAACACAAAGAAGGAGAACTACAGGCCGATATCACTGATGATCATAGATGCAAAAATCCTCAACAAAATTTTGGCAAACCGAATACAGCAATACATCAAAAAAATTATACACCATGATCAAGTGGGATTTATACCAGGGACACAGGGATGGTTCAACATCCGCAAGTCAATCAACGTGATACACTACATCAACAAAATGAAAAACAAAAACCACATGATCATCTCAATAGATGCAGAGAAAGCATTCGACAAGATCCAACACCCATTTATGATAAAAACCCTCAATAAAATGGGTATAGAAGGAAAGTACCTCAACATAATAAAGGCCATATATGACAGACCCACAGCCAACATCATACTCAATGGACAAAAACTGAAAGCCATCCCTCTGAGGACAGGAACAAGACAAGGGTGCCCACTTTCACCACTCCTATTCAACATAGTACTGGAGGTGTTGGCCAGAGCAATTCAGCAGGAAAAAGAAATAAAAGGAATCCAAATAGGTAACGAAGAAGTAAAACTCTCGCTGTTTGCAGACGACATGATCTTATATATAGAAAACCCCAAAGAATCCATAGAAAAACTATTAGAAATAATCAACAACTACAGCAAAGTAGCAGGGTATAAAATTAACGTGCATAAATCAGTAGCATTTCTATACACTAACAATGAACTAACAGAAAAAGAACTCAAGAACTCAATCCCATTCACAATCGCAACGAAAAGAATAAAATACCTTGGGATAAACTTAACCAAGGAAGTGAAGGATCTATACAATGAAAACTACAAGACTTTCTTGAAAGAAATTGACAATGACATAAAGAGATGGAAAGACATTCCATGCACATGGAGTGGAAGAATAAACATTGTTAAAATGTCCATACTACCTAAAGCAATATACAGATTCAATGCTATCCCAATCAGAATCCCAAGAACATTCTTCACAGAAATTGAACAAACAATCCTAAAATTCATATGGGGCAACAAAAGACCGTGAATTGCTAAAGCAATCCTGAGCAAGAAAAACAAAGCCGGCGGAATCACAATCCCCGATTTCAAAACATACTACAAAGCTACAGTGATCAAAACAGCATGGTACTGGTACAAAAACAGGTCCACAGATCAATGGAACAGAATTGAAAGCCCAGAGATAAAACCACACATCTATGGACAGCTAATCTTCGACAAAGGAGCAGAGGGCCTACAATGGAGAAAAGAAAGTCTCTTCAACAAATGGTGCTGGGAAAACTGGACAGCCACATGCAAAAGATTGAAAATTGACCATTCTTTTTCACCACACACCAAAATAAACTCAAAATGGATCAAAGACCTAAAGATTAGGCCTGAGACAATAAGTCTTTTGGAAGAGAATATAGGCAGTACACTCGTTGACATCAGTTTCAAAAGAATCTTTTCGGACACTGTAACTCCTCAGTTGAGGGAAACAATAGAAAGAATAAACAAATGGGACTTCATCAGACTAAAGAGCTTCTTCAAGGCAAGGGAAAACAGGATTGAAACAAAAAAACAGCTCACTAATTGGGAAAAAATATTTACAAGCCACTTATCCGACAAAGGGTTAATCTCCATAATATACAAAGAACTCACACTGCTTAACAACAAAAAAACAAACAACCCGATCAAAAAATGGGCAGAGGACATGAACAGACGTTTCTCAAAAGAAGATATGAATATGGCCAATAGACACATGAAAAGATGTTCATCATCGCTAATCATCAGGGAAATGCAAATCAAAACTACACTAAGATATCACCTTACACCCGTTAGATTGGCAAAAACATCCAAAACCAAGAGCGACAAATGTTGGAGAGGTTGTGGAGAAAAAGGAACCCTCATACACTGTTGGTGGGAATGCAAACTGGTACAGCCACTATGGAAAACAGTATGGAGATTTCTCAAAAAGTTAAAAATAGAAATACCCTATGACCCAGCCATCCCATTACTGGGTATCTATCCTAAGAACCTGATATCAGAAATCTCAAGAGTCCGTTGCACCCCTATGTTCATCGCAGCATTATTTACAATAGCCAAGACGTGGAACCAGCCTACATGCCCAGAAACTGATGATTGGATAAAGAAGATGTGGTATATATACACAATGGAATACTACTCATCCATAAAAAAAGACAAAATTGGTCCATTCACAACAACGTGGATGGACCTCGAGGGTATTATGTTAAGCGAAATAAGCCAGTCAGAGAAAGACGAACTCTATATGACTCCACTCATAGGTGGAAGTTAGTATATTGATAAGGAGATCAGATCGGTGGTTACCAGGGAAAAGGGGGGTGGGGGGAGGGCACAAAGGGGGAAGAGGTGTACCCACAACATGACTAACAAAAATGTACAACTGAAATCTCACAAGGTTGTAATCTATCATAACATTAATAAAAAAAAAAAAAGGGCAATCAATGTTCTGGTACAAGTTATTAAAACTGTGAACCAAATGCTGACTTTCATGACTATCAGAGGCAACAACATTGGATGATTTTTCATAGTCCTTTGTCCCCCTAACTAAGCAAATGTGTTACTTTCTCAAATTTAATATTTCCTTTAGAGTTCATGTATCATGTTTTTAAGATTGCTCCATTGTTGCTAACATATCAAACCACATTCATGGTAGAATGGACAGAAAGAGAGGGAGAGAGAAGGGAGGGAGGGAGAGTAGGAGAAGGGGAGGAGAGAGAGAATGAGAGAGAGCCAGCGGGGGCGCTGGGGGGTGGGCAGCCACAACTGAAGAATGACACTTTGTTTTGGTTTATGCAATGTAAGACAGGACTTTCCTCTAGACTATGGAAAACCTTACACCAATCGAAAATAAAACGTGACACAAAATGCTAATCTATTGATAGTTGAAACCTTGTTAGCAATATGCATGTTTGAAATGTACATTTTAAATGAAATCATCTTTGGGAATGTGATTTTCCCCAGAGCTGTACAAGTAGATTTATATTTTTCTTCATTATTTTACCAAGTAAGTTTGCTTAGCAAAACCATCAATAGCAACTCTATTATTCTTGAGTATTACTTAAAAAATAATCTGGCTAGGGAATACAGTCTGGAATCCAATGGCAAAGTATTCTAACCACCCAGGGGTTCTTATAAGGGACCTTGAGCTAAAGGTAGTTGAAGTCATACCAAGATGGAAGGACCAGAATTACAGTGGGAAAGTGGAGAAAACAACATGGAAACAAAATTCTGGGATCTTTCTTTCCCAGTAATAGGCAAACTATGTAATACAGGGCTAGAAATTTAGCAGAAACCATCTGGCCCTTAAAACAGAGACTGATGTACGGAGAAAACCATTATATTCTCTGTAGCTATGAGGTTAGTGATTGTGATTCAAGAGTTGACATTTATTTTATTTTTCTCATTCCATGGGCAGAATTAGTACCATATGGCAACTAACCATTGGGAGGTTAAAAATCACAAGATGGTAAGTTTCTGCTTTTAAAACACAAAGTGGATCAAAATGCTTTGGGCTTCTCCTTGTTTTTATTATATTCCACCTCCCTTTTTCATTTTCTTTCCCTGGAAAGTTCACCATACAGTATCAATCACCTATAGACATTTAATAATAAATTGGTGATGATAAATATTACACGTATATGTAAGATACAAGCTTAGGTTTACTAGTGAAAGGAGAAGGCCTTCATTGAAAATACTTCTTTATAAGGGATCGCTCACTTTTTTCTCATTCTCCTGAAACTTGAACTAAGGAAAAGTAATATTTCTACTTAAAGGTGCCCCAAATAGCCTTCTTATCACTTAGTGCCCCAAATTACACTGTTAGAACTTTATTTCTTTAGCTGAAGTCTAAATGGCTTGCTACAATACAAATATGCCCATAGAAAGGGTAGCAATTAGTCTTTTGCACCATACTGGGACCCACGGATCCACAATATACAAAAGGAAACTGAGTGCCTCAAATTATTAGGCATGTCACGGTGGAAAGAGAAAGATCTGAGTAAAAGAGAGAGAGAATAGGGAGGCTGCAGCTGCGAACATAGATAAACTGCTACCTGGGGATTTGGCTGAGCTCAGCTGCAGGTACTGAAGGTTCCAGGCAGGTGGTTCCTTTTATCTCCATGGTGTGCATATTTGTAAGCAACAATGTTAGAGGATCTGCATTTGATCTGCCTGGGGCAAAGTCTTCCAGGCAGTAACCAGTGGGAAAGCTTTTTCTGGCCGACCCAGAACAGACCCAGTGGGTAGCCATAGGCATTCCAGAAAAGCCACACTGCAATTCCTTTCTTGAATGGATTTATGCAGAAGCAACAAGGAACTGAAACAGAAATGGCAGTAGCAAGAGCAAAAACAATTACTGAATTTGTAGTTGAGGCATAATATTTATGCTTTAAGAACGAAACTTTGATGATAGAGCTAGAGATCTTTGCAATTAGTATAGCAGCTGAAAACAAGAAGTGACAAGAGGAGAATTCAGGTGAAAACCTCAGCGGAGACATCAGCTAGTTGGCCCAATGCAAAGACCTCCCTAGTCCCCAGTGAGGTGGGCTCCAGAGTTATCATCACAAGAGCTTTTTAGTTACACTTATACGTGAATATTCCCAACGATACCCAGCATTTATGGAGCACTGCAGCAGGTACTATATTAAGCTCCTCTCAGTTAATTTTCATAATAACCTAGGTATCATAATTCTTCTCATTTTATAGATGAGGACCCTGGGGCTTAGAGTTAACTAGTTCACCCCAAATTTCAGAGATAAGAAATGTATTCACTTGCTAGTATTAGTAAGCCACAGACTGAGTAGCTTAAACAATAGAAGTTTATTTCCTCAGTTCTAGAAGGTAGGAGTCCAAGCTCAAGGTGTTGGCAGGGTTGGTTTCTTCTGAGGCCTCTCTCATTGGCTTGTAGATGGTCTGTAGATGGCTGTCTTCCCTCTGTGTCTGTGTCCTTATCTCTTCCTATAGGAACACCTCGGGATGGGATCAGAGTCTACCCTAATAACCTCGTTTACCTTAATTACCTTTTTCAAGATCTTATCGTCTGAGACACTGGGGTTAGGACTTCAACATGTGAATTTCACAGAGACAGAATGTAGCCCACAACAGCAATTCTTTTTCATTTTTTATGTAGAAATAGATTTACCATAGAAATCGTGATTGGTTTACAACAGTAAACTATTATATCAGCCAATGAAACAGAAACTACTCTGGGTACCTCAAAACAAGAAATTCGTCAAAAGGAAATGGTTTCATAGGTGACGGAAGAGCTGAGAAACCCAACAGAGACAACCTGGAGATGGAAAAGTGCAGGCAGATATTCCTTCTCCTAGGGTCGGTGGGACAAAGGAAGGAGGTGGTGTCACTGGAGCAGCGTGGGATTTGGGGCCACCCAGTGGATCTGAACTATTGTGGGCCTGCCCAGGAGGAGCTGGGACTACAGAGGGCAGGTCTGTCTGGAAAGCGATGGTGCCATGGAGAAGACTGGTGCTAAGGAGATGCCACCCAAAACAGAAGGAGAAACGTCTTGACTTCTCCCCTCTGCCAGCTCCTGCCTTTAGTTGGACCTCTCCCCAAAGTGGAAGGCATGAGGACTCCAGAGATGTGGTTCCCTCAGTTCCTCATGGTACAGAGCAGAGCAGGGGAAGGGCAAGGAATGGCTCTGAGAGCAAACAGCCAAACCAGCACAACTCTATAGAGTTGATTTCACAAGTTGGACATGATGTTTCTTGACTAGTGGTTTTATAACCTCAATCAGTTAAATTCCTTTAACAATTGTGAAGCAGCAATTCCTGAATTGTTTAGTTCTGGTTTCAAGCTAGGATGCTGCTGCTCACCTATATAGACCAGAGAAGCCCCAAGCTTTGTACCGATGGACTGTTTTCTTCTACTGTTGTCAAGGATGGACTTAGCCAATGAGATTGTTCTCTAAAAGAGCAAATGCTTGCAAAGAGCTTTGAGACTGTAAAAACATGACTTATCTGACTATTGCTTGGTTTACGTGCTACCTGACTTTTTGCATATTTTCTCCTCTCAGCTGCAGTTCTTTGAGAGAGGAACACATCTTTGTAGAAATCTGTGGCTCCCAGCAGCATCAGGATTGATCACAATGTATATGTGGAGCCCTGGGAGGGGACCAGGAGAAGAGGGGGTACATGTTTCACGCGGCTAGAACCCTCTGCAGCAATGAACAGGAGAGAGGCACGGGGTGTCAAACGTGTTAACAGAATCATTTGGAGCCACTCGTTTTCTGTGCAGAGACTTTTTCAAGTCCTGGGCTGTTTTTGCCTACTTAATGTGCTCTGCATTTTCTGCAGCCAGACCCCACTGCATGGTTAATGACACAAGTTCCAGGAAGCTTGGGGTTTGTGCCAGTAGACACCAGAGATGCTAACCTTGTCAAAGCAGAAAAAGACGACATATTTAGGGTACTGTGAGATACTCAGTTTCTAAGCCCCTAAAGCAACTGCCTGGCAAGAGATTTGATGCGGACACACTCATCACAGGGCTGGATTTCTCTGAAGCCTGTAGCCACCAATCCTTTCTCCTAAAAATGCAGATCAACAGAGGACTAATTCCAAGTAATACAATGAGAGAACAGATAATGTGGCAATTATCCTAGGGGTGGGAATGAGCAAGCAGCTGTGAGCACAGTCGGGCACACACCAAGTCACCTGTCAGGCCGGCACTCTTAAGTATAAAGGCATATATATCAGAAGGATAGCTCAAGAAACCACTTCAAATGGAGGTACAGTCACTGGTAAATATAATTCAGCTGACGGGGCACTGCCATGTCCACCAAGCAATACTGTGCTCACAGGATTGATATTTGTGACCTATAAAACAATGATTTAAGACAGGTGACTCAGTCTTCATGCATGTAACTCCTTGATTCTTGGTGGGCCCCAGCTGGTCAGGGGCTCAGTCTTTATCTAGTAGCTTCCCCTGCTAATTCTTGCGATCATCACCAACTCTAGTCTACCATTTTGGGAGAGGCTGTATCTACATTTGTAATTGTTTTATTCCCAGCATCCAGCACAGTGCCTGGCACATGGTGAGACAAATTAATCTCCAGGAGGCTCTTAGAGTTTGCACATAAAATGTTTGAAGTATTTTGCCATCATATTTAATGAATACTGTACTCAAAATTATTTTTACTTTCTTAGCAAATGAAAACATAATGTGAATAATCACCTCACTAAATCTATTCTCAAATTCTGTCCCAGGTTTTTTGGAGAAGGAGGCGTTTAATTATAAATGGGAATTTGGGTAAGAGGCTTCAAGTCTGGAGTGTTCCAGAGCTCCGTGGAGGTCACACAGCCTCAGTCTTCCATTTAGGACACCTGAGAGTGGTTGAGATTTAAATAGTTTTCAAACGTGGCCACTCATTGGAATCACCTGGGGAGCTTTAACACGTTGGACACCTCGGTCTTGGGATTCTAAAGTAATTGCTTTGAGGTGCACCTTGGGCTTTGGGAAATTTTCCCAGATGATTCTACTATGGAGCCATGGTTGAGAACCAAAGTGAGAGTCTTCTCTTCTGCAGATATGGATACTTAATGTTACTGCTGATGAGTCTCAAGTGAGCGCATCCATTTGTTTCCTTCTCTTAAGTTACCAACAAAGGGAGAGGTGCTCCATCCTTCATGGAAGTCAGTGTATTTTCTCATGAAGACATTTTGGCTGATTGGTGACAGATTCACACAGCCTGCTTTCCTTTCCTCTTTGCAATGGGTACCTCCCCCTTTGTGCTTTGGGGTTCTCTCCATTTCCCCTCCCCACTTACCCCTAGCCCTCTACTAGCTTTAGAGTGGAATATAATCTGCTATTCATTCCTCTGCCTTGTGGGCTCCCAAGAGCATTTGGTTTTAAGGGGCTTCCTACTAATCACTATGAGGAAACTGGTATAGAGCAATGAAACATAAGGAAGTTACCAAGGTTCCAGAAGTTTCTAACCATCTTGATAATGACAGTCTCTTCTATAGCTCACACGCCTCCCTCTAAGATGGTGACCAGAAGCCTGGGCCACCAAGTCTCTCCCCTGGCTGTAATTTGTTTCTTCTTTTCCTTTTTAGATGAAGAACATGGCAAGGTTCAGCCATTAGCCCCCGCCCCTGCCTGCCTGCTTCTGCATCCAGGCAGATAACAAGTGGATCCTGGTATTAAGAAAGATGTTTCGCTTGTCTGAGACCCTCCAGCCTAGGGGATAGCTACCTACTTCACCGCCTTTTATTGTGTCAGCCTGGGCACCTAATCTTTTTTAAAACATTACCTCTATGGAAAAATGTGTTTCAAATTGTAAAAAACTCACATACAAATAAACTTTTTGGAACTCAATCTGTTTGTAAGTTGGAGACAGCTGATACTTAAAACGCAGTAAATATTATTGAAAGGAAAGAACCCATAATATGAATTAACTCATTGTTTCAGCCTTAAGCGATAAATAATATTAGCAATAAAACCAAGGTGCTGGAAAGAGTCAGAAAGTCTATTGGGAGCATAGTGTGTGTGGTTATTGTGTTCTAGCAAAAGCTACAGCTTACTATCGAGGTAAGTGCCAAGATCTGAGGAGGTGCCTGGTCTTCAGAATTAGCATGAGTTTGGAATAATGGTTCACAAGAACAGAGCCCTCACTATGAGTCAAGTACACACTAAACATCATTTCATCCTCACAACAACCACATGGATTAGGCTCTATTATTACCCACATTTTACAGATGGGTAAACTGAGACACAGAGAAATGAAATAACTTTCCTACAGCATAGGGCTCATGAATGTCTAAGCTATGATTTTCACTGGGCAATGTGACCTCTGTGTCAGCACATTTTGCCATCCAGAGTTGGGTAAAGGATGTCACCTGTTATACCTAAAGATGAAAAAAAAGAGGGCTCTTCCTTGGCCCATCACAGTTCCCTGTGATGACAGTGTCAGAGGGAGAGGAGTCTCGTGTGTGTGTGTGTACCTGGAAGTGAGTTGGACGTCTGGCATGTTTAAACTTAAGTGTACTGAAGGATTGGACTTCAGATATATTTCTTGTCTGATTTCCCCAACAGTATTCTTGCTCATGCCTGTGGGCCATAAGAGAGAAGCCCCTAGAGTCTAGACCTTTGCATGGTCTTGAAAACAACTGATTTTTTCTGTTTAGTTTTTCATAAAATACAGTAAACTTTGCCTTTTATGAATTTCCAAAATAAACTTTAAAATTTACTTCCTTCTCTGAGAAGAACATCCTTTTTTAGAAAAGATTCTCAAACTTCTACCATTTACATTTTGGAAGTATTAGCAATTTTATCCAAAACAAATTGCGAATAAATACTTTATAAGTCTCTTGAATGGAGAATCCCAGGTCTTAATTTTGGAAATCGTTTTTATTAGTTGTTAAAATTCAGCTATGCCTCTCCTAGGAATAGGCTGTACATTTCCATGGCCTCAGGGCAACAGGATAATCACTGGTCCCTTAAAATAAGTGTCAACGCACCATAAACTAGTAGTATAGCTTTTCGTGGAGATGAAGGAATGAAGTATGAGTAAGATGCACCATAGTGTGAATAAAACGTATTAGGGATCGAGGAGTTACTGATTCAAATTTCCACACTTTTGAAAATTAGAGGTCCACAACTTTAACCCATAATTCTATTATCCAAAAATCTGTGGAAACACTACTTCCGTAACTCTGTTGGTGTCAGGCTTGACCTGAACTAATGTGATGCTATTTGTGGCCCCTGAAAACCCCTTTATGTGTGCCTATCCATATGTTTTGCTCCAGAAATTTGAATGTGTTTGATTATTGAGTGGTGCCCAGGTCCTTCTGTGCATATCATATAATGTGCAGTATGTATACAGTATTAATTTTTTTAAATGGAAAAATTCTAAATTCTGGAAGACATCAAGCTCCAAGGACATCAGATAAAAGATTGTAGACCTTTTAAAGCAGGAGATATGGCTGACATAAATTTAGCAAAATGCATCACTTAATCTGCTTTTTAAAATTCATTCACTTATTGATTTAATTAACAAGTATTTAATGAATATTAAAGCTGGGGATACAATTGTGATTAAAACTAGAAACAATCTAATGAGGAAGACAAAACATTAAATTGTTGCACATAGGGCTATATACACACAAGCTCAGTTAAGTACTCTAAAGGACTTTTGCTGTCACCCAGCCTACAAAATACAAGTTTTTAAAAACTTTTAAACTGATTGTGCTGGTATCAAGTCATCACGGTGCTAGAGCTAAAAGTTTCTTTCAACGCTTTGATGTAAATGCACGTGAAACAAGGATGTGTGTGCCAGCCCGCGAGAGGGAAGTGCAATGTAGTTAACAAAAAAGCCATTTGCTTGAAAGAAAGAGGGCATTTGGGTGAGAACAAATATATTGAATTCTGTCTGGCATGGTTGGAATTTGGAGTGTGTTTATTTAAATGTCTAGTTAATTGTGTGTATGTGTGTGTGTGTGTGTGTGAAATAACTTATTTCACCCTTGCAACCTAATGCAATATATAAATAGCAATCATGTAAAATAGGTGTTATTATTACTAGTGTTTTATAGATGTGATAACTGAGGCACAGAGGTTATGTAATTTGCTCAAGTCACATAGCTAACAAGTGGCCAAGACCTAAATTGAACACGATACTGCTCCTGGATGCTAATTGTGCCCACAAATGTGCAGCATGAGTCAATGAGGGCTAAATTGAGGAAGACAGTATGGGATGATGAAAGAACCCTAGTCTGTAGACTGGAGAACTGAGTTCAAGTCCTGATTTTACTGCTTGCTGGTTATGTGATTTTGAGTCTTACCTGTGAAATATAGACAATTACTACTTCTCAGGGTGATTGTTACGGCTGAATGTACATCCACTAGATTGGCAAAATTAAAAGTCTGAAAATAATACGTGTTGATAAGGATGGGGAATAATGGGAATGTTCCTCATACGCTATTGGTAGAGTGTAAATTGGTAAATCTTTAGAAAATAGATTGGCATTATCTTGTTAAGCTGAATGCCTATTCACTCCATGACTCAGAAACTCCACACCTAGAGAAACTTGTGCATATGTACACCAGTATTTATGTGTGAGAATGTTCTTTGCAGCATTTTTGTAATAGCTCCAAACTGGAAACAAGCCAAATGTCTACAGACAGGCGAATGGATACATCAGTGATGGAATATTCCTGCTATGGAACATAAGAAAGTAGCAAAAGTGAACGAGCTTCAGCCACATGAAACAACATGGTTAAGTTTTAAATCCATTGTTGAGTAAAAAAAAAGCAATTCTCAGGAGAATGCATACAGTGTGATATCATTTTTATAAAGAAATAAAACAAGCAAATTAAAAAATGTCTTGTTTAGAAATAGAACCACGCGAGGTTAAATTATTTTTAAATTATAAGGGATTGATAAACTCAGAATTCAGATTGTAGTTCCCTCCGTGGGGGGTAGGGTATAGATTGGTGCATGTGTGGGGCGCTGGTCTGA
Organism: Equus quagga; assembly: GCF_021613505.1. NCBI lineage: Eukaryota > Metazoa > Chordata > Mammalia > Perissodactyla > Equidae > Equus > Equus quagga. The sequence goes on from NC_060270.1 coordinate 114,422,192, forward strand.
GATGAGCGTATTCACAGCTTTAACATTATTAATGATGTTCTTGTTCCTATGTTGGATGGTGGGGTCACGGATGTCAAGTTTTGAAAATTATTTTTCATAACGTATATTTTACATATAATCTTTTTGTAAGCATCAGATGTTACATAGTACTCATGAAAAAGCCCTATTTAATGCCATTGTTAAGTCTTTTGAGGAATTCCACTGCTTGCTCCCCCTGTCCCCCCGCAGCCCCTTGTCCAGAAGACCATGTAGTAAATGCCCAGGAAGGATTTATCAAATGAACTAATACTACTCAGCTAAAAAGAAAATAAAAAGATACAATATTCATGAAGTGCTTTGCAAATAAAAAATGCTATACCAACAATAGGCATCATTAAGAGAGAAAATTTACAGGAATATCATTTAGTTCTCACTCCCTCAAGACTGACTTGCTTTAATTGATGGTCTTGCGAGGAAACGCCTGTCAACACTTTCCACCAGAGATGCCTGACGCATTGAATCTGTGCCCTCAACCCCCTAGTTCCTGATGGAACACCAAAGCAAGAGTTTATTTCCACCTGTTTCTTCTCTAGGTTTTAAGAGTGAGTGTTCTTCAGTAGTAGTTGGGGGTGTTCATGATGCAAGGAATACCTGTCAGTTTGAAAATACTGAAAATGATGAGGAAAAAAGAAACGTGCACTCTTCTTCAAAAACACTTTTCTACGTTCCTATGGGAAAAACCCAAGGTGGCTGTTAAGGCTATCAACATTTTTAGAGACAAGGAGGAAATATTTAAGTGTGTAGTGTGCAAAGGCAAATAGCATCTGTTTATAGTTTGTGCTCTGCACCTAAACTTTGTTTTCCACCTACTACCGCAAAGCGCAATAAGATGGCCCTGCGTCTTTGCCCTAAAGGCCCGCTCTACCCAGCGTTATTATTTCATATGGCTTTTATGTAGATTTTAGATGTATTCCCAATTCGACCTCTTTAATTTTGATGATCTCTTTTCTTGAGCCTCTAGGTATCATTCCTTTCTCAAGAATAAAGAGGAAGAACAAAGATAGAAATTCTTTGTATAATTATCAAATTACAATTAGAGTTTATTGTGTATGTGCCTTTCAATACTCTACTGTATTTTCCTTCCTCAAAACAGAGGCAGCCCTGAAGTGCGGTTATAAGTCTGTTTACACCACCCAGATATCAAATTGACTTGCTAATGGTAACTCTTCCTTGGTATCCATGGGTTACTGTGTCATGTGATTTGACATCAAGTACAGACAGTGCTGATTAGGAGCATCCAGCTCTGTCCATCTCCGTGCATCACTGAACCATCTGGTCATTTATTCACTAATAAGCCCCTAATGGCCCAAATATTCACCGGCCTGTCATTGTGACATGGCATAAAATGCCTACATCTTTCAACTTGCTTTGACATGTTGCTTGTTTCACATCAAAACCCGTCATTTACAGGAAAAGAGCTCAGAGGGGTAAAAACTTGACCTAATCTGCAGTGTTAACACAAAGACAGAGGCTTGGTATCTAGTAGCCTGACGGAAAGCATGTAAATGGGCAGGAATTCATTTTGTACATTTTTTTCCATTCTCATTTTACAACATTCTTTAAGTTTGGTATCATCCCTAATATGGGATTTTATGTGGGCTCTGCGTTGAAATAGCTATCCTGTATCTGTTTAAATAGTAAAGAATGCTTTAAAAGGAAAACGCTTCCTGGAGATGGAGAGCTTGCCTGTTTACATTTAAATGGGTAGGAAAAAAATAATACAAAATGGATCCAAAAAGCAGCTCTATGCGATTCTCAAAAGACTATGGCTTCTTATGTTAACCCTCTCTTATTCTCTATTCTTCTTTTCCAGCTTAATATGCTTTTTCCCCCACATTGCATCTGCATATCATAAGAAATTTGAAATTATCCATGTTTGGGGCATTTGATATTCTCACCAGAGCAATAACGCAAGGTAGAAATCCCCACTTTCAGTCACAACCATTAGGAAAGAGAGGCCAAAACTCTACAAACAGACTGGCATAAGCAGAGTTAAAATAATAAAAATTAGAAGGGGATTAGGTGTGGGGGAAATGCAGCACTCAATCACACTCAGTGCTCCTGAAATCTTGGTCCTTAAGTGGAATTAAAATATCACGTAACCGAGGTTCGCTAGCTATTTCTGCGTGGTTCGTACTTTACAGACATTACCAAAATGGACGTTTTTCTCAGAAATATCCCTATCCCCTGTATCTCCTTTTATTGTCTTGTTTTTTAAAATAAAGTTTCTAAAAATCACATGCAGGCATAGTTTAGGTTTAGAACATCATTTTCCCATTGTCTTCCCTGACGCTTCACCGAGGCCTGGCCCTCACCTCTTCCTCCACATCAGCAGGCTTAGAGCACCTTTCTGAGGATTTCTCCCAGCCCGCGCCCAGAGACCTAGGGAAACCAGACAAAGGGGTAGCAGTGTTGGTGTAGGAGGAAGATCTAGGGCTTTCCAGTTCGGCACAAAAGCTGGCAAGGGCACACTGGTTTATTTGCAGCTGGCTGACTTTCTTTGTGGCCATGGCAGAGCCCAGATATAGTGCTGTTGGTCCCACAAAGCCCATTTGAAGGTCAGCTCACACACCTGTGGGGCCCAGCTGACCAAGAGTTGAGCCCAAGCCAGCACCCCTTTGCTTCCCATAAGATGAAGCTAGGACAGAGCCTCCCCTGAAGGATGACGCGTGAGGTAAAGTTCACCCGTGCATCTTCCCAGGGCCTTCCTCCTCTCTGGCGCTCTGACTCATTGACGCAGACCTTGTCAAAAAGAGCAGCCCCTTTCCTTCGATGCTGATTTGAAACTAACCAAAGTGCTCCACTGTCTCAGCAGCAGCTTTTCAAATTTTGATTTTCTTTTCTCCTATATTTAGAAAAAGTCTGCTCTGCTGATCATTAACTTCCTCAAACTCCTGTGACCACTCACTCTTCAGTTGTAGCATCATGAAAGTTTCAGCACAAATAATACTCAGTTTTTATCATTCCACAGGGCTGGAGCAAAGCCTTACCTCCTTTCTATGTTGTGAAATTATATCAGTAAACTGAAGAGAAGCTCAAAAGTCCCTTGTTTCTTTTGGGATCTCATATTCTTGATTTCTGGGATATTCTTCATTTAAAATATACCTTCCTGTTATGCCCTTAATCAGCCTTGCATAAAACCAACCACGTGGCTTAATGCTTTGTCCGGACAACTTACATTTATTTATTCACTCATTCAGTTGACAGACGTGAGTTGAGCATCCAGCATTTTTCTGGACACCAGGGATGCAAAGATGATTAAAATGTTGCCCCAGCCCTTAAGGAGCTTACAGAAGTAGTAGTTTTTTCAGAATGTGGGATTTGGAGGCAGGTGGGCAGAAATCAGTAAATGAAAGTCTTAGGGAAGACAAAGTTGGCCTGGTCATACAGAAACAATTAAAAACAGTAACTACAAAACAATAAAAAAGAGAGAAAAGTTGGAGGAAGCACAGTAATACAGGGGAGTAGGTGGAACGCCTGTGCGTTCTCATATCTTTCTCCTTCTCCTGTAAACAAAGGCCCACATATTCCACTCAGCCATCTCCCTGCTTCCTCTCCCTCCTGCTCACACCCTCTCCTCTCAGCATCGGGAAGGGAAAAGTGCCTCCAAAGTATAAAAGTACTCTAGCATGAAATGGAGAGAGAAGGGAAGAGGGAGGGAGGGAAGGAAGAGGGCTGAGAAGGAGGGGGACGAGGAGGGGAAGAGAAGAGGAAGACAAAGGAGAAGAAGAAGAAAGAAGGAGGAGGAGGAGGAGGACGAGGAGGAGAGAAGGAAGAAGAAGAAGAGGAAGATGAAGAAGAAGAACAAAAACAACAGAGGGAAGGAGAGAGGGAGGGAGGGAGAGAAACTCTTGGGGGAGTCCCAAATCCTCTGAACCGCAAAGCCTCTGATAAATGCCCGAAAGTCCCTTATGTTACACAATAATCAGTGGCTTTCCCCACCAAGTGCTCATTGCTCAGCCCAATGCTGTGTTCACCAGATGGGAGGAGGGCCTGGAGTAGGAGACCAGCCGCTCTCTTTTCTGATATCTGCGACTGTCTCCATTTGCCTTTTCTATGGCTTCTCTTCATCTCCCCTCCATATGTTCCTCCATGATGTGTCCTCCATGCTTTTCTGAAATGGGGAAGCGGGGGTGGGATGGGTGCCATGAGGAGTGGTTCTGTCCATGGCTCTGTTCTTCCAGACAGGATAAAGGGCCAGAGAGCCATTCATCAATGTGATTCCAAGATTCTGAAAAGATTACTGAAGTTATAAAAATGATTGATAGAATGCACTACTTTGTTTGTTATTCCTGATATGTAGGGTAATATGTAACTGGGAGTCAGGAGACCCATTTTTGTTCTGCCATCATCTGTGTATGTGATTGTGAGAGGCTGGGCATCATTCTCACACTGGGCTCTCTGGGTGCACGGAGAGCCGCTAACATAACATTTGTGAGAAACCTATTTTACCTTTCAAAAAACTAACAAAGACAGAGAAACTGAAATCATAGGGACACACAATAAAGTTATCTAGATAAACCAAAAATCCAATTTCTTTCTTTCTTTTCTTTACTTAGGTAGATATATATGATAAAACATTTTCCATTTTAACCATTTTAACAACTCAGCGCGTTAATTACATTCACAATGTTGTGCAATTATCTTTACTATCTATTTCTAAATTTTTCATCACCTCAAACAGAAACACTGGATCCATTAAGCAATAACTTCCCATTATCCCCTCCCCTCAGCCTCTGTTAACCTCTAATCTACGTTCTGTCTCCTCAAATTTAACTATTCTAAATATTTAATATAAGTGGAATCATACAACATTTGTCCTTTTGTGTCTGATTTATTTCACTCGACATAATATTTTCAAGATTCATCCATGTTGTAGCATGTATCAGAACTTCATTTATTTTTATAACCTCATAATCTTCCATTGCACGCGTATGTCACATTTTCTTTATCTGTTCACTTGCTGATGGACACTTGGGTTGTGTCCCCCCAACTTCTTTGATTTTGATTGGAATGTTTTCAAATTATACTAATCAAAACTTGGGAAAAAATACTCATTACCTAGTTATTAGAAAGGCAGTACAGTATAATGATAAAAGAACGCGAGTTCTAGTGTCAGACTTGGGCTCAAATCCTGTGACCTTTCCTATCCAATGCTCGGTCGTACACTTACCTTGTGTGAGTCAACATCACTTCTCTGAACCTTAATGTCTTAATTTTTAAAATGGGAATAATACCTATTCCGTTGAGTTCCTGTGAGTCTTACAGGATAATATAAAGCACTTTGTACATTTTTTGCATACAGTTAGCACTCAGTAAGTATAAGTCATTTTAATTCTTTAAGTGAAATCCGAACGGCAAACATCTTTCACAATATGGGGTTTGGAGGAGGTGTCAAAGAGCAATAAAGGAAGGCCTCTGTGATGCAAAGTTTGGGACCTATTGAGACTTGGTGGTCTCTAAGGTTATTTCTAAGCTCTAAAGTTCTATAATTTGGTTAAGCTTTCAGCTTACTTCCAGTGATATAGAGGAAGGAAATAAAATGCCTTAAAAATTAGAGAAGCATGTTCTATTGCATCATTGACTCCTCTGCAGCTGCGTTTAGGGTATGATTTATTGGCAGTGGACAAGGCTTTTGCCTTAAGATTAACATCATTAAAACAAATTCATGAATGCCCATCTATTTGTGTGATACATTGCAAAGCATGGTTTGTGGATTATATTAGGAATTTTTAGAGTGCCATGGACTAGAATTCAGAAATCAAATCTGTGTTGAGTTATCTAAAAGGTTGATGCAAATATACACTGTTATCCCTGGAAAGAAGAAATATTCACTAATTACTTGTAGCAGAGATGGCTAAGTCTACCAACATCCATCCTTCTCCTTTCATAACATTTTAGCTGTGAAATAGCTACCCAGCCAGGGACTGCATTTATTAGCTATTTGTGTCTAGGAGGGGCCATATGACTGGTTCTTTCCAATGAGATGTGAGCCAAAGTGATGTGTCACTTCAAAGCCAAGGCAGATAAGAAGAAGGTGGATCTTTTTTGCCCTCTTCCCCCAACCTTCCCTCCTGTTGTCAAGATACAGAGATAGAGGATGGAATCAGTAAGCAGAGGAAAGCCTGTATTGGACTGTTAAACAAGTGAAAAATAAATTTCCGTTGTGTTAAGCCACTGAAATTCTGGAATTCATCTATTACATCATTGGCATTACCCTCACTATACACTACTAGTTAGTCATAAAGAATGATTCAAATATCAGAGAATCACTGACAATTGTGACCAAATTGCTTTCTCCTTTTAGAAACTTGTAGTTAACCTTCTTTGACATTCAAAGATCCATTCATTTAACCCTGTGCTAATTACTGAAAGTTAGCTCAAAGTCTCTCTTCTAGAGGGACTTGTAATCACTTGTGGATGAAAAAAACATATGAAAAGTTGAGGAATCACACAATGCAAAATATGATGAAAATCAAATGAATAAAAAAGAAAATAATTCCTCCAGAAAATCAGAGAAGGACTAGTTTACTGGGAAGAGAATTGTGAAGGATGCCAGGACTTTATGAGTGCCTTGAAAATGGGGTAGGATTTGGAAAGATAGAGATGACAATATGAATATTAAAAGTGGAGTTGACAGGGTAAAAAAAAGCATAAAAATAAGGGTGAACAAAAATATATCTAGAGGACTATAAGAGTAAGGAATGACAACAGTTAAGAGGGCAGAATTTGAAATTCATTAATATCCGTATAAAATATTTATTGATCATATGGGTCAGCACTGAGCTAAGCCCTGGAGAATAAATACAGTTCCTACTTTCATAAAATTTACAGTCTTATAGGCATAGACAGATCTAGATTCAACTTGCATCTCCACCAATTACCAGCTATTAGAACACGGGCAAGTCAATTAACTTTTCATAATTCTTGGTTTTCTCATCCACATAATGAGAATGATAATAGCTCTACAAGGTTGTTTGTGAGGATTAAATGAGATGACGAAATCGAAGCATCTAACATAGTGCCTCACTCATAGTAATCTCTCAATAAATGTTAGCTGCTGTTGCCTGGTGTGATGGTGGTGGTAACAGTACTAGGCCATTTGGACGGGAGCAGAGAGATTATGTTGACAATAATGGGGGTTGAGGTTGGAAATGGAGCTTTGACAAAATTCGTGAAGTCTCTTGAATGTCAGGCCAAAAGCTTTGGGTTTTCTCTTTAGGCATTGGACAACCATGGAAGGTTTTTGTGCAAGGAAGTAAAACGGCAACATCGAATAGGATGGATTTGGCTTGGGGGTATGGAAGAAGAATGAGGGAAAAGAAGTCTCTTACTCTATACTTGCAACTAAGTGGCAATGAACAAGGGCAATGAAAATGAAAATTGATAGGACGTTCAAGGATAACTAAGTTTTTCAAATTTGGTTAACTGAAAAGGGATGATGGAATAGTGTAGGAGAATAAATTTTATTTTACAAATTGTTGAATTTGAAGAAATTATAAAACATTCAATTGGAAATATCCATCAGATAATTGACCATATGGATTTGAAGTATGGAAGGAAGACCAGAAATATAGTTTTATGAATCATTTAAATAGGGATGATAGCCAAATGGATGAGTTCTCCAAAACAGAATGTATACAGATAAAAGATTGAAATCTAATCAAATCTTGGGAAATGTCCCCAGTGATGTGCAGGAGGAGAAAGAAGGGCAAGAATAAAAGTGGTCAATGTAGGAAGAAAACCACCATCACAGAAGTCAAGGGAAGAGAGATTTTTCAGGAAGGTAGAGACGGGTGCTTCTATCATATCACTCTGTTAGAGTTCGGTCAAATGAAGGAGAGTCTAACTGAAGTCAGCTGCATAGGTTCCTCTGCCTGCGGATGCCACTTGCGGGGCCTCCTTGCATCAATGGTACTCTAATGAGAAAGCCAAATATAAACAAAGTAAACCATAGTTAAGGATGAAGCAGCCTGTGATCTAGCTGGCCCCACCTTCTGTGAAGATCTAGAGAAGAGTTTGAGAGGAGTTTATGCAGAGAATAAAGAATAAGATTTAAGAAAAGATAGGCTTGGGTTATAAACAAAAGATTATACTGAGCTTGTGAACTTGACAATTTCTTAAGGACTGTATACCTGTTGTATTTGCCACCATTGTGGGTGTGGTCAGAGCAAATAAACTACATTCAAGAATCCACATTGCCTAATCTGAACCACTCAGTAACCAGTGCTGTATGAAAGGAGAACTATAAGCTGGAAATGATAGAGCTTTTGTGAATTAGCTTGGCTTAGGAGCTGCTGTGGGAGCTTGCTATCTGGATCACTCTCTCTACCCCTTGCTGTGACAGGGAAAGTCAAGCTTACCCAAATAAGCTTAGGACAGTGGTTCTCGAACTATAATGTGCATCAGAATCACCTCGAGTGCTTATTAAAACAAAGATTACTGAGCCCCACCCCCTAGATCTTCTGACTCAGTAGGTGTAGGGTGAGCCCCCAAAATTTGAATTTCTAACAGGGTCCTAGGTGATGCTGCTTCTGCTAGTCTGAGGACCACACTTTGAGAACCACTGGCTTAGGCAGAAGAAGACAATATCTATGGCTGCAAAAATATCAGGGGAAAAAAGGACTAGGAAAAAGTCACTCACTGGCTTTAGTAATTGCCTTTTGGTAACTTTTGAGATGGAGTTTATTAGAGTTATGAAAATTACAAAGAGCTTCTAGTATATAACTCATGAAGAAATAGAAGCAACACGTATATACTATTGTTCAAGTCGTCAGTTTTACATTGGGTACACAATCTCAGTGTGAAATAAAAAAATGTTATCTTTGAACAAACCTTGAATATATCATTCATTTGTTCATTCAACTTATTTATTTAGTATCTGACATGTGCCAGGAACTGTGTTAGACTCTGAGTGACCACAATAGACATTGTCCCTAACATCTCATTGAACTTATAGTTGGAGAAGATTTAGAGAAAAAAATAAGTAAATGCACATCCATATGCCATGTACAGAGATCAGAGAGCTCACAGAAGGGGCATCCAAATGGCAAGATTCAGGGAAGCTTCACACAGTAAGTGATAATTAAACTGAGCATTGAAGATATGTAGGATTATCCAGGTGAAAGTTGGGGGAGTGGCGTGGGGGAAGATGGCAGAGAGAACAAGAAGTCCAAAAACCCAGCGGCAAGACAGAGGATGCCAAGTTTAAGGGACCAAAAGACGTTCAAGATGGTTAAAGTATGTGGGCGTAGAGTAGAGGTGAGGTATGGCATGAATAAGCTTGGGGCCAAGGGTAGATCATTAAGAGCATCATAGATGTCGAAAATCTTGGACTTTATATGAAGAGCACTGGGGAAACACTGCAGAGTTTTTTTTAATAACAGCTTTTTGAAGATATAATTAACATACCAAATGATTCACCTATTTACAGTGCACAGTTTAATGGTTTTTAGTATATTCACACAGTTGTCCAACCATCAATACAATAAATTTTAGAACATTTTCATCACCCCCCAAAAGAAATCCCATACCCATTAGTAGTCAATTCTCATTTCTCCCTAACCTCCCCAGTCCTAGGCAGCCACTAATCTATGTCCCATCTCTATCAATGAAATCATACAATATGTGGTCTTTCATTGAAGAGTTTTAAGCCAGGGAATGGCACCATTATATTTGCTGTATAGAAAGGTCAATTGGGCTGACATATGTAGCCTGGATTGGATGAGGGGAGGGGATGGGGAGCCTGGAAGCAGAGAGACCCATTAGTGAGTTGTAGGAGTCAGATGAGAGAGCATGGTAGCCTGGACCAGGGAGGTGGTTGTGGGGATGGAGAGAAGGGGATGGGTTGAAGGGATATTTAAGAGGTAGTATTGGCTGAGCTTGATAATTAACAGAATGTGGTATGTGAGAGAGAACAAGCTGAAAATGATGGCTCTCAAGGTGTCATCCTTGGCGGTTGGGGGATGGTGGTGCTTATCACTGAGATGGGATCCCCCACAGGAAGATCAGGTCTGTGATGAGATGGAGAAGATGAGTCAGTCTTTATGATGATACATGATGGCCCACTCTTAAGATGGCATCAGTATGTCACAATCATGGGTGACAGAGATCCTTAGGAAAAGAGGAAGATGGATTATTTTTCCAGTTGTTCATAAGATCCCAGAAATACCAAAGCAACTTATATACAGATTTCATACTGAGTCAATAAAATTAAAAGTTTATTTAAATTTTAATGTAACTATATTGGTATCAAAGGGGAACATTTAACTTCTTTTCCTTGAATAATTTTGCTGTCAATAATCTGTCACCTTTCAAAATCATAACCAAAGGTCCTTCAGGTCCCACGGGGCTTTGTGAGGCCATAGAGTGCATTTCCCTGCCTGTGGTGAGGAATTCACCTGAATTAAATCAAAGAAATGGGGATTGATTACAGAGTCAATTTTCAATTACCTGTGCTAATAGAGCAGTGGTGTGGGTAATCCCAGACTGTGGTTAACCAAAAATCACTTATATTTGCTTTTGGATTGCATTATTTAAGCTATTTATAGCATTTGGGATTCTAACTACATTTTTCTTTTGTGATTACTAGCATTAATTTGCACCCCCGACTTCACGCTAATTTTTGGCAAATAGAAATGGCCCAAATATGCTAAGGGGGAGGATATATCATTTTGGGAATTTATACATCCCACACATCATCTACAAATTTGATCATTCTCATATATAGATTTTTTTAAAGGTCTGTAAGGATAGAGATTACAAATCTCCCTTGATAATCCGCTTCTCTGTTTAATGTTTCCCTCTAGGAAATGATTTTCCAATGCTAATCTCAATCCTGCTGAAACACAAAGTGATCTCCATCTTCTTTCCTCAATGAGGAAAAAAAATAAATAAGCGGGCCCTGTCCTCCTCAGACTTAGCTCTGATAATGCTGAAAACTCCTCTTGAGTCTTTTCTTTTTCAAGAGGAACCAGTACCATGCTACTTGTTGTCCTTATTTCCTAGCCAATCATTAGCTGCTCCCAGAGATCAAAGATCATTTAAAAAACACGAAGAAGGTGACATTTTCTAAGAAGCAAAATAATCTGCATTTTGCCAATAAAAACCAGAGATTCTGCAATAAGAAACCAGTTATAAAATTTTACCTTGATTTTTTTCAGTTAAGTAATACATGTTTATTAGAAAAAATAAGAAAAAAGAAGCATAACGAAGAAAATTAACAGCATCTATGATTCCACCAGCCAGAGGCAACCACTGACTCACTGAGTCACCCAGAACTCCACCGCAGCCCTCAGTTACTGGAGGAACGGTGCAGGGCGGGCACTCTAGGCAAAAACAGTTGGTTCAGTATTATTCTTAAAAGCTACGCCCTCATTTAGAACCTTTAGACCTGATGACCTAGATAGAATCCTATGGAAACCACAAAGACTCCTTTTGCACTGTTAGTCCAAGGTCTACACTAAAAGCAGGTGGGGCAGCCTCCTGGTCCATTTCCTGTATGCACACACCCTGATGTCAGCCCTTACGCTTTGATACTCTAGGTGTTATCCACTGACCAGCTGCACTGGCATCGCCTGAAGTCCTTAGAATTGCAGAATCTCAGGACCTACTCCAGACCTACTGAATCAGAACCTGTGTTTGATCAAGATCCCAGGTGCAACTGGATTCTCATTCATTGGTACTGCTGCTCAGTTGAAATGGATTGCTAGATTTTATCAATTGGCTGGTGAATGAAGGCAAGTAAGGGTTCTGATCCCCAGTTCCAGTGTGTGGGGAGTTCCCCCCCCCCACCACCAACAACAAGCAATTCTCAGAAACCAGCTGAGTGTCCTACAATTTAAGTCAAGTCTGACACCATCTGCCCAGAGATAGCATCAGATTCCACAGGTTAAGGGTTCAGTCTCAAAAGAGCCCCCCTTCCTAACCCCACCACTTCAGATGCCAATCACAAGCCCAGGTTGTCACCTGTGCTTGACTGTCTGGCTATGGATTGGAGGTTCCAATGACCCCTTCCTTGGGTTTGATTAATTTGGTGGAGTGGCTCATAGAACTCAGCAAAATTTTACTTACTAGATTATCAGTTTATTATAAAAGGATATAACTCAGGAACAGCCAGATAAAAGAGATGCCCAGGGCAAGGTATGGGGGTGGAGAGCTTCCATGGTCTCTCTGAGCAAACCACTCTCCCTGCATCTCCACGTGTTCACCAGCCCAGAAGAGCTCTGAACCCCTCTTGGGTTTTTATGGAGGCTTCATTGCATAGTCACGATTGATTAAATCATTGGTCATTGGTGATTGATTCAACTTCCAGCCCCTCTCCCCTCCTCAGAGGTCAGGAGGGTGGGACTGAAAGTTTCAACCCTCTCATCACATGGTTGGTTCTTCTAGCGACAAGCCTCCATCCTTAGGTGCTTTCCAGAAGTCACCTTATTAACATAAACCTAGATGCAGTGGAAAGGGGCTTGTTATGAATAACAAGACACTCTATCACATTTTATGGCTCTGAAGTAATTTCAGGAACAGAGGACAAGAGTTCAAATATTATAACAAAAGCTGTTCCCATTGCTCTTATTGCTCAGGAAATTCCAAGGATTTGAGGAGCTGTAATCCAGGAACAGTGGACAAAGACCAAATATATATTTCTTATTAGAAATCACAATATCGCAGCAAGCAGCAAGCAAAGAATAGCACAAGGAAGACCACAACGATGAGAAGAAGGGAAATTCCTCAGAAAGTCTAGAGCTGAGCTGGCGCTGGCCATACCCTGGCCTTCCTGTGTAGGGCACCGGCCATGTAGGAGGCATCTCTGGTCTTATTGTACCAACCACATGTCAGATAATGGAGAAATGAATTCAAGATTAAGTCACGGTCCATAGTAATTGGTTTAAACTCTTTCTTCCTTACGTTGAAGAATAAGCCCCTGGCACCAGGACCCAACATGCATCCTCTAGCCTTTAGTTTAGACTCCTTTGGGGGAGAAATGGCTTTGGAGTATGGGAAGGGTCTTGGGCACCCCCTAGAAGCTAACAATGGGGTATACGTGTTCAACCTTTTCTGTTGATATTTCACACTCATGAAATGAAACCCAGTGGTTCAGTTTGTCAGGGTTTTACAACTAAGCAGCAGTTTCAACAGCTCCAAGTCTACCTTCAGCCCACTGCACTGTGATTGCTCCTTTCCCTTCCCTCCTCCCCTACTGTGTAAATTAAGTTACTCTCTTTGCTGATTCCTTCCCCTCTTCCTTTGTTCTTTCCTGTACTTCTCTGTTTTCTTTTTCTTTTTTTTAAAGATTAGCCCTGAGCTAATATGTGTTGCCAGTCTTTTTTTTTTTCTTCTTCTTCTCCCCAAAGCCCCCCAGTACATAGTTGTAGGTCCTTCTAGTTCTGCTGTGTGGGACACCACCTCAGCATGGCTTGGTGAGCAGGGCCATGTCTGTACCCAGGATCTGAACCAGTGAAACCCTGGGCCGCCAAAGTGAAGCGCGTGAACTTAACCACTTGGCCATGGGGCTGGCCCCTGTACTTCTCTGTTTTTTGACAACAGTAAGAACAGCAATTGCAACAAGACTTACTCCAGCAGGAAATAAACTGTATGTGTTGGGGGTGGGCAGAAAGTTTGGAAAGAGAAAAGGTTAGGAAACCACCCCCTCCTGCATTCACACACACACACACACACACACACACACAAACATACATACATGCATGCACACAATTATACCTTTTTCCTTCAAAACTTGGATCTTACCATTCAAATTATTTTATATTCATTTTTTTCTTTTACTTAATAATGCTTTGTGAGCTTTTCCCTTGGTCAATAAATATTTCTACAAAACACATTTAATAGCCTCATAGTATTCCAATGTATGAACATGCCACAAATCATTCAGCAAGTCCCCTGTTGTTGGACATTTAGGTCGTCTCCTATTTTTTCACGTTTGTAAATAATGCTGTGATGCACACCTTTGTACATAAATCTGTTTCCATATGTCTGGTTATTCTTTCAGGATAAATTTCATTTGAATTTGATAATAATAATAAACAACCCGACCCTTGATTGAAATGTCTTTGTCAAGTACTCAATTATATTGTGGCTTTTCTCCAAAAGAAAACACATTGTGGGGTCTGAATGTCAGGTGTTTAATTAAGCAGGCCCCACAAGATTGACTCTCTTGTAGCTACCTGGAATTTTAGCCACAGTGAATTGCAGTACAAATGTCTGCATTCTACAGCTCAGATAGGACCAATTTACCCCAGAGTCCTCAGGATTGGGACCTATGCAAGATGGTGACTTAACTCCAGAGGTGGCATTCTATCTTATGCCACTTCCATAACTCTGCTCTTCTAGAAGGCATGATGTTCATTATCGTAAGCTAAAACATTGCCCATAAGTTCGCAGACCAACAAAACACTCTTTGTGGTCCCAAATCTTTTTTATTTGGAAGGCTAAATAGAAGTAGAGTGATTAAATTGTCAGTATATAATCTTCATGTACACAAAGCCATTAACAACAACAGCCATCATTTACAGAGAATGTGTTATGTGCCAGGTACTGTGTGGAGCCTGTATTAGTTATCTATTGCTGCATAACAAAATACTCCTGAATTTGCAGCCTGAAACAACAAATGTTTATTGTTTCACACCATGGATGGGTCAGGAATTTCATGTGACTTGGTGCCCTCATAAGGCTAAAATCAGGGTCTCTACTCCCTAATACCTTAAGGCTCAACTGGGAAGATTCACAACCAAGCTCACCCGTGTCGTTGTTGGCAAGGCATATTTCATCCTGGATGTTAGACCAAGGGCCTCAGCTCCTTGCTGGTTGTTGGCTGGAGGCCTCCCTCAGTTTCTTGCCACGTGGGTCTCTGTAAGGGCAATCACTACACGGGAGCTGGTTTTTTACCAGTGATAAAGCAAGGAAGGGCAAGTAAGACAGAGTCAGTCTTTTTGTAAATGAATCTTAGAAGTGACACCCATCACTTTTGTTATGTTCTTTGCACTAGAAGTGAGTCACTACGTTCAGTCCATACTCAAGAGGAGAACCTGAACCCCAGGAGGTGGGGATCACTGGGAACTATCTGAGAGGCTGCCTACCACACAACCATTCTCTCACTCCTTCAAACAACACTTCTTTGAAGCAGATATCCTTAATCCTCCTTTACAGATAAGGAAACAGGCGCTCACAGCCAGTAAGTGGAGAGGTTGAGATTCAAACCTGTTCTCTGACTTTGGCGCACATATGCTTGCTCCCTGCACGATGCTCTCAGTGGGGCACCTTATCTGTAAAGGCCAGGGGGTCCTAGAAATATTTTAGTAGAAATGTGAGTCAACTCTTAGCCTCTTTGATTTACTCTGGCACTCTGGATTTATTTTCTTACGTTCTTTCTTCCAATGTTTAGGTGAACTGCTTAGTTTACGCTAATAAGAGAGGGTGGCATAATCTGAGGGTGTTAGGTTAGACACGGAAGATCCATGGATGTTGAGCTGCCTGCCTTTTTTAGGTTCTGGTGAAAGTTAACTGGCTTCTAAATCTCCATCCAGAATTCTGGTACATCTTTCCCATTCTCAGTTTACATTGCATATTAGCATTGAAGATGATTTGTAAGATAAATATCGTTGGGGAAAAATCCCCATGGTCGAGAATTAAACACACATGCACGGTTCTCTACACGTTTTCTAGAAGATGTCTATTCATTTTCCCTAACCAGTGGGGCTATAAATCTGGCCTGTGCTCGGCACACTGTATGTGTTTTGCTTTATGAAGGCATAAATCACCAAGATACAATTTGTGTTTGATTTTTTGGACACTTAATTTGCTTAAATGTTCAGCAGTTCATAGACGTAAATTGTGCTGGGCATAGCTCCAAGTGGAATAAGCCGAGAGCCAGAAAGCTATACATATTAGGATGTAATTCAGAAGAAAAATCATCTTGGCCGGTCAAGTAAGTCCTCTTTATAAGTTACTTATAAATAACTTTCCTCCATAGGCAATATAAACACTTAGTAAATACTTCTAGAAGAGGAGGAAGCATTGTAGTAAATTTAGTTTAAAGAAACGTTGCATATAATATGCTTCTATATGTTGGAAAGGGTGTAATGTAAGGGGATGTGCCACACAGGTTTGATAAAGCTACCATATGATTGATTACGGTTTAATATTGGAAGAATGCCTCATTAAGAATCACGACATGAATTTTCACCCTGTCTGCCACTCACTAAATGTATGAACTTTGGCAACTCACTTAACTTCTCTCTGTGCCTCAGTTCTCTCATTTGAAAATAGAGGGTTAATTAAATGATCCCTCCCGGCTCTAAAACGTTATGGTTCTAAATACTTATGGGACACCTAAAACACCTACCTCAGTGCCATGGAGACAGAGGGAAACACGAGGGAGCTTGGGGACAAAAACCCAAGGAGTTTTGAAAATTAAATACCAATAGAAGAGATGCTTAACAGTTTGAGTGGAATACCACAGAGAAATCTATATAATTTTGAGGGGCTGGTATTTCCCAAAGTGTGCAGCGGGTGCCTCGGGTATAGTGCACCGGGCAGGAGTACCTGAAAGTGGTACTGGGGGCTGCCTCACTCAGTGAGCTGGCTGGGATTGTGCAGCGCCTCCTTCTCCCAAGGATGAGATTGCCCCGGAACTTCTTAGCTGCTCGTGGGAAAGACGGCTCCTTCTCACTGGCAGGAGTGAACACGACCTCCCACAAGTGCTGGGCAGCTGGTTTTCCTAGACAACTCCTGTAAGCAGCTGGCACCCAAGCGCAACTGCCTTGCCTCTCCACGACAGGTTTGCATTCATGCTGCCTTTTAAGAAAGAAGAGGAAAAAAGAGGAAGGTCCCTGCACTAGCCACAGACCCACTGTGTGTCCAGCAGCACCTGATCCAGCGCCTCTGTGGGAGACGATGGGAGTAACAGGGAATCAGTGCTGCTTCTTGCTGACCCTTAGATATGAATTTCTTCAATAAAATCTATTGCATAACCCAGTGGTTCTCAAACTTTCACATGCACCAGCTTCATCAGGAGGACTTCACACATCAATTGTTGGGCCCCACCCCTGGAGTTTCTGATTCAGTATACCTGGAGTGGGCCCAGGAATCGGCATTTTAAACAAATTTCTGATGTTGCTTGTCCAGGGCCCACACTTTGAGAATCCATACCATATGACATTATAGAATGTGTCCTGAACTCTGTTGCAAGACAACTAGTGCTAAGCAAGATCATTTAAAGTGCTACATGGACAAAATATTTTTTACTTAAATAGTTATATATTTATTGTAATGGATATTAAAGGTGTGCCTTCTATTTTTTGACAGTGCTAATTTTCCTTTTATAGTATCAATATCAAGTTAACGTTAAATACATTTATTTTAGCAAAAAGGTAATCACTTTAAAGGAAACACCCAAGTCTTCTTATAAATAATAGAACAGGTGGTATATCATAACAAAATCTGTAAAGGTGGTAATATAAGAGTGGATGAAATTTGGGGAACAGTAGCATAAACAATAAATGCAATAGAAATTCCTAATGCGGAACTATTGGATCAGACTAACTTGTAACAGTGGTTTTGCAGAGGACGGGTACTTGAGGTGAGTCTTAATGTGGATAGATTTAGACAAGAGGCAGTGAGAACGTGGAGCAGATGGATGGACAGGGTCTGGTAAGAGCCGTAGGATGTGTGTGTGAGTGTCAATGTCAAACAATGAGTTGAACAGAAAAAAATCTTTGCTCAGCCTGGTGTTTGGTTTACATAATAACAAACAACCATTATAGTGGATTTCTACTTTTGACTTGTTATTTTGGTAATGGACTTGGCCTTAATCAGTCTCAGTAATCAGCCTTCTCTTTGAGAGTCTAGGGCTTAATCAGCATTTTCGTTGCTTTGTTTTCACGTGCCCTATGCTTATCTTTATCTGAGTCTACCAAGGCAGGGTTTATGGCTCTAGGCTTCTTACTTATTGGATCATCTTTAAAGGTCAGCAGCCCAAATGAAGACACTCTCAGACCAATAGCTCTGCACAGCCAGTATTTAAACCATCAGATGCTACTTCAAAGATCTCATAGGAATATAACTGTTTCTGTTTTCAATGAGCTGAGCTTGCACATTTAAAAATTGCCACTAGAAGAAGATTCCATGAAGAAGTGACCATGTAGCCCATTTCTTTTTGCTAGACTATAATTTAACCTTTGGAAATAATAAGTTGTCATAAGCCGAATATAAACTAAAACTATTATTTGCAGTTTTCCACAAACTTGTCATATAAAGAGCAATAAAACCATTCTCCCATTTATGCATCATGCAAATTCATTTTCTTCCCATAATGTCTGACGACGAGAGGGCATTTTTAGGTTTCACGCAGGTCACAAACAGGGGTTTGGAAACCATTTGTTCTGCTATGCCTTATAAATGGTCATTGAATTGCTACTTTCAAAAACAAATCCTGAAGACTAACAATCTAGTTAAAAAGACTTCTGAAATTGCCCTTAAGAAAATCCCCCCTCCCCGACAATCTAAGATAATTTGCTCTAACCAGGGAACAAAGTGGGAAAAAGTAGCCTGTAGAGCCCTTCTCTGACTCTACTGACTACTTATGACCTGGACCGCTGGGTTCTCAATCAGACTCACCTGCAGGAATTAGTAAACTACAGATCGCTGGGCCCCCTCCCAGAGTTTCTAATTCAGTAGTTGTCAGTAGGGATCAAGTAATGCACTTGTAGGAAGTTCCCAGGTGGCATTAATGCTGCAGGTCCAGGGACCACGCTTTGGAAACCACTGACATAGAGGCTCCTGTCTCTGGTTCTCCTCTCTCCTCCTCTCCTCGTACCATCTGACACAGCCATGCAAATATTTTTAGCTCCTAAGCAACACCATGCTCCGTGATCCTTGTGTTTGATTACCTTCCCCAACTATATCTGCATGTCAAAATCCTACTCATTCTTCCAGGCTTATTTTAAGAGTTACCTCCTCTGAGAAACCCCTTTTGACCTCCAGTTAGAATTGATGGTGCCCCTTCTGTGGTTTACATATCGAGCATAACAGATCTACTGTAGTATTGCAATTATGTCTTTAAAATTGTAGACTTTCTCCTATCAGGACTTGTGAGCTCCCTGAGGACATTTATCTCAATTGTTTTAATCTCCAATTCTTTGAACATACTAGACACTGAGTAAAAGTTTCCTGAATAAATGCAAAGTCTTTAATAATGTATGATATTTAATGCAAATCCAATTGAGAAGGAGTACAACATTGTGCTTAAGCACGCGGGCTTTTGGGGTCAGACAGACCAGGGTAGGTAGCAGAACTGTGGGATGCTGGGCAAATCCCTTAACCACTGCGAGTCACAATTGGCTTATCCATAAATTGATGATAATTCAAGTGTTCATTAGGAGGATTAAATGAGATTATGGAGACGAAGCACTTAGCATAGTTGCTGGATCGCAGAAATGCTAAAAAATTGTCAATATTATTATTAGTGAAGAGCATATAAGTCAAATTTACATGTTGAATTTCAGAGAAAATATAAGATTTTGGTTACTGTTTTAACAGAGCACTTTGCATGTACAGAGATTTTTGTATGCTGTTTCTGGTAATTTAGATAGCTAGACTGCTATTTGCATATGAAATTGCTTACTATTCCCATTCTGACCACTATTCCCATTTGGGCCAGAATTATCTATTCGGTGGATATTTTTTTAATGCCTGCAATGTGCCCAGCACACTGTGCTAGGCTTAAAGGAATACCTATGCCTGCCCTCATGAAGTTCACAGTTCAGCAGGAAGCCTGGCATCAAACGCATAATCAATGAATTAATGAAATTCAACCGTGATCAAGACTAGGAGGGAAAGGCAGTGAATGCTTGATCTGTATGTGCCCCTCTTGCATAACTCACGCCTCCTCCACTAGGCTCTCAAGCTTCATCTAAACAATCCACAAAGATCAATTTCATCATCTGAATCTCCCAAATCATGTTAGCAGAATCCAGGAAGTCTTCCCTCCCTACATGCTAAAAAAAGCTGGGCTCATTTTGACTCAGTAAATAAGGGCAGGTTTTGGGCAAGGCTTTCCCTGGGATGTGCTGGGCATGTCTGGATCAAGTGACCACCCAAGGGAGACTTCGATAGGAAAAAGTCACAAAAGGCCCTATAGAAAGGAAGGAGTGGGGAAGGATGGTCCTTTTTTGCGTCTAAAGAATCTTGGAAGACACTTTTTCTGGGGCTGAGTTTGTGTTTCTCTGTTTTTTTGGCAGATAAAAGCCTGAAGACTGATTTAGGCCCAACTAGTCAAGGATCACTGTCCTTATGCTTAGCAAGGTCTCTGCTCAGCGCCAAGAAGATGTGCAGACCACCCTAAGAACAGGCCTGTGGCTGTCACGTGGTTCTTCCCATCTGAAGATGACTGGTTATGACCCACGTGAGGAAACCTGTCCTTCACAGATGGGAGTGTCTCTCAACTGATTGACAAGGAACCCTGTTCAGGTGATGAAAAATTGTCTAGGACTGTTGAAAATCAATTCATGAAATCAAACTGAATGAATTAAGGGAAACAAAGTCCCTTCCAAGTCGGAACTTATCCTTTGCCAGTCTCTGTCTTCCAGATGACCCAAAGTTGCATTATCTGTAGAATTTTATAGCCTGAGCCATGTATTATTATTGCTTTGCTCTGTGAAGCTCAAGTCCAAGGAAACTTGACCTCAGCATGTCTATATGCCCTTTTCCAAAACACTATCAATGTTTCTTCAGTGATTTTATCCCTGTCTTAAGATATGTATGTGTATGTGTGTTTTATGCGGTGACAGCTCCCCATAGTACCGATGGTTATTGATTATAAATGAGTTGAGTAAACTACATCAGTATTTCAACAAATTTTCTGATCATAATATATTCTACATGTTCCATGAAATTACCAATAAACAGAAAATAGAAAACTTAAAAATCATCTATTATTCCATCTCCCAGAGCTAACCATTATAACTGATTCAAAATTTTGGGTATAACTTATTTAATAGATTTTTAGATAAAAGGCCAATAATACATTATATATAACATGTGTGTATTTGTGTGTGTGTGGTATTTTTCTTTGTCAAGTTTTCTTTTAAAAAAATAATTTTTAATGGCTAAAAATATTCCACTGTATGAAACTACATAAGTTTTTTGAAAGTGAAAGATAAGCTGGAATTCAGCCAAACTGCTCTTTCCTTAAGACAGCAGGGAAAGTACTCCAGGTACAATTCACTGTGGAATCCTAAGCTCGTGGAGTTGGAAAGGACTTCCACGGTCATGCATGAACATGAGAAGGCTCCAGAGAAACTCGTGAATTTAGTTATCTTTTTCTCAGTAGTATAACCACTTTGCAACCCACTTCGTTTGACAACTAAAGGTAATTAACCCTGGCAGTAGCCATAACTTTTTTAATATTTTGAATGATGGGGATTGATTTTAAGCAAATGTACATTTATCCCAGATAGAAACCCTCATTAGAAATTTTGCCTAAAGAAGTTCATGTTTGTGACAATTTTACATTGAAGCAATTACTGGTAAACAGTAAAAGAGGGACCATGGGTTATTTCTCATTAGACCTTTCCTTCAAAGTTTGGGAAATCTGAATTCATACTAAAATTTAAGCATAAAAGCATCTGATAACTTTAGCAGTTTCCTCCTTTACCCCAACAGGAACTGCCCGAAACTCTACATTCACAAATATGCTCATGGTTCTCTACGGTCCCACAAACCTCACCAGCACCTTTTATACCCATTATGTGGTTTGCTGAGGGAAAGCAAAATATTAGAAACATTTTCCATACAGTCTGAAGTAGGTTCACGCCACCTCCTTGAAATTAGTCTGATATAAAGGGTTACACGGCCAAGGAAGTTTTCATAAGAAAATCTTGGCACTATCTACATGACAATGATACAATATTACAGTTAATAGTATTAATTGAATCAGTATTAAATATCTCAGTAACATTAATAACAGGTAGATATGAATGTCATTAAGTAATGATAATTCACACAACAATATTACTTCTCAAAGGTTCTAAGTATTATCACATTTACCATCACAACCAACTGGACAGGTCTAGAATTTGTATTTGTCCAATTCTTCATGAAGAAAGCTGAGATAAAGATAAGAGTTTCAGATACTTTTCTTTAAGTTTTTATGTGGAAGAAATCTCAGCTTCTCACCCGCTGTTTATCAAACCATGTGGCCTTATTGGTGTGGCATATGAATGAGTTTAATTTTTTTCTTCAAAAGCATGAAGCTTATTCAAGAATAGCATTTGAAAACTTTGCTCAGTGGTTTTTAACAGTTTAATATCAAATTCACTCTTAGAAGTGGTCTTTTTATTTTTTCTTCTGTGAAGATGAGGCAGGACAGAATACTTCATGTGATAGCTCCGCCATATTGTTGGAAGGAAGGGTGGGAAGCCTCTCAAATTTATCTGCAGCAATGCCAGCCTAACACCGTGATGTCTAATCTCCAGCAGCTACGTGTGCAGCAACATGCTAGTCTAACCGGATGAGAGGAATTTGATTTTAACTCCCCAAAGTGAATCCTCTTCGGAGGTGTTTTTCCCTTGTCCTTTCTCCTTAACGTTCTTCAACGTTTTGTCCTTGGTCTTCTTCTTTCTTCCTATGTTCCCTCCTTGGTGAATCAATATCTCCCAAAGCATCGGTGATCCCCCAATGTAGGTGATTCAAAACTAATTTTAGCTTAGCTCTCTCGAGAGTACAGAGCTTGCTACTGGCATTTCAAACTCAGTATTTCCCAAACTGAACTTTTCTTCCTTAAACTTGCTCCTTCCCCTGGGTTCTCCATTTCTGTAAATGGCACTGCCATTCTCCCAATCATCACATCTTCAAAGAGGTCTTTGCCTCTTTCCTCTCCTCTGTCCCTTACACCCTGCCTATTGTGATCCCACCGTCTCTCCCATGATGTCTCTCTCTTCTTTTGCTTTGCCACCGTCTCAGTTCAGCTGCATCACGGGTTCTGATCAGATCATACACTGAGCTTAAACAACAACAACGACAGGACCATGCCAGCTCCCCATCCCAGACCAGTTGAATCAGTAGCTGACAGAGGAATCTACATTTCATTAAGTTTTTAAACTTCCTCAGGGGAATATAAAGTGAAGACATGCTTGATAACCCCTGAGTTAGAGTCTTTACAAAAGAAATCCGACGTGTTCCCCCCACCGCCTTCTGTGTCTCTCTCGTTTACCCCTTCCTCTACCTCTCTGCTCGAGTACTAACTTTCCTATTGCCCTGCCCTATGAGGGCAGTAACTTGCTTAAACGCCTTCCATGTCTCCCCACCGTGGCCCTCAGGATAAAATCATGTTCCTTATCCTGATCATAGAATTATTCTGGAATTTAGCCCCTACTTGCTAGCTTTAATTCCTGTTAGTCCTCTCCATATACTATAAGCACCTGCCAAAAGAAACATGTTCTCCTTGGGCTCACCTCATTTCTTTCTCATTATGTTCTCTCTGTCTGAATAGATTTCCTTAATCTTTGTATATCACTTAGGATGCTTTCAGCTGCAGGTTACAGAATATCCAACGAAAAGTGGCTTAATAGCTCATAAATTCTTACTGCAGTAAAAAGAAGTTTGAAATAGGGAGTGACAGGACTTCTTACTATGCCCCAGATGAAAGCTGGCTTCTCTGTGATTCTCTTGCTTTCCCCCAAGATATCAAGATGGTGTCCACTACTCCAAGCATCACATCCGTGGGCGACGTTGTTCACGCCAGGAAGGAAGCACAGTTTCGATGCATTTTTTTTCTTTTTTAGTCAAGAAGTAAACCTTTTACCAAAGGCCCCTAGCTGACTTCTCTTCAGTATTATTAGCCAACATTGAGTCAAAAGCCCACAGTCTTGCTTCAAGGAAGACTAGAAAAGTGAATATTTGGCATTGCCAGTCTTTGGGAGGCTGGCTTGTCTAGTAAAGGAGTGAGCTGGGCAGGCAAACAACGTGGAGAGGCAAACACCAGAGTCTCCTATATTTTGCCTTTTGTAATACAGACCTGTATTTCAAACGCCTCCTCCAAGAAGCCTTTCCCAGTCCCTGAGCAGCAGAAGTCTCTTCTCTCTCTGAGTTCCCATGGTATTTTGTGTAAATCTCTCTCCTTGATCTTCGTGTGCTTCTGGTTTTGTGATCTTATTTGTGTCCATATCTTATTTCCCATATTGAATTGAAGCTCCCTGAGGGCAGGGGCCATGTCTCAGTCATCTCTGTATATCCTGCAGTACCAAGTCAACTGGGAAACATTTTGTTGCAAGAATGATATTCTGGCATTTATTGCCATCACATTACTTGTTCAGCTGGTGCCCTTCCAAACTTGTTTCCAGTACTTGTTTTAGGTGGCTAGTCAGCCGATGGAGGCTGAGTCATAGTGACGGCAAGGATTCAATTACTGTCTTCTCCCCTGGCTAGTTCCTTCTACACAGTCATCTGAGTGGACCAGTCTCTCCTTTACCATTTCTGCCGGTTTCAGACGGAAGAGATTTGGTGGTAATAAACTAGTTGTCACACTCTGAGCACTGCTAACTAATTTCAAGTAAAATATTTGGAGTTCTTTGCTTAGAGCCTAAGGCTGCCCAGGCTGGAATACACAAGGCCTGTGGAGCTAATGAGCAAAGTCCCACCAGGTGGTAACTCACCCCGACTGGGCCCCTCCAGGGAGGGTCAGCCCAGTGGAGAAGGGTGCTACATCTTCACCCTGCTTGGGGAGACGCCAGCTTCAAAGACCCAGCTCTGACAGGAAAACAAATGGAAACCGGTGGGAGCAGGGAGCGCTGAGGCAATGCAGGCTGGTTAAAAGAACAGTAATAATGATAATTTTCACAGCTTTATTTATTGAGAATGAAAGCCCACAGATTTCACTGGGCTGAAATCCTAGCAGCTTGGTTGTTTTCAACCACCCTTGTCGTGATTCAGCTGAACCCACATGCAGTGTTACATGGTAGCAGCTTCTGAGAAAGAGGGAGCTGCTTTAGATCGGGGTTACATTTTCCCGTGGATGATGTGGCGAGCAGACACAGCCCTTGAAAACTGTATATCTTCCCTTCCCATTTCTTATCATCAAACTGGGAGGCATGCTCTAGATGGTTGTGTGTGTCTGTGTGTATGTGTGTGGGTGTGCCCTCACATGCTTTCACGAATAGTCTATTTGGGGATGTCACTTGAAAATGGGCTCACAGGCATTTTTTTCTGTCGTGGAGAAGAGGCTCGTGTGGTGCAGCAAACACAGAGTAGTTAAATTGGATTTTCCTGGAGTGGAGAGGGGGCGACGTTAGCAGCCTGGTAACATTAAGTAAAGCAGTGGGGGAGCTGTCTGTTTCCCTTAAGGAGGGATGTGGTTTGTTGACCAATTTTAAACTATTGTGACTCAATTAGAGGAAATCAATTGGAAAACTTTAAATGTCTTAATTGGCTGTTTGAACACAAGGACTCCAGAACCATTTGATCTCCTCCATGTCCTGTGAGAGGATGCTGAGTGGCCTTCTTCAATTCAACTTTCTTCTTGAGCCGTAATTCTTTGAGGTCCTTTCCTTTCTCACTTAGGCTAGCCAGGGGCCCAGATTGTTCCCTGTACAGCACAGATAGTGATTGCTGCCTGACATCCATCTTCTCTAGTGCCTGAGGGACAGGGACAGGGCCTAATGGGTAAACAGAATTTGCATTTGGCTCTAGCCAAGTTACAAGGGCTTTGGAAGGAGAGGGCTGAGTTGGGTGAACTTGGAAACTTAGATGAACCAAAGGGAAATCTTGTGTGAGTAACCCAAATGCGCCAGGGATGATGCCAAAACTGGGAATACTTTCCCAAAGTCAGCAAAATGAAGCAAACCAAAATATAGTGTTCACCCCTAAATAATTTTACTGAGTGATGAATATGTATGAGGTTCTGGACTAACCTCTATACATATATTATTTAATTTCATATCTGGAACAGCCCTTTGAGCTTGCTGCTATTTGCTTTATTTTACAGACGAGGAGACTGAGATTTGGAAAGTTTAAGTCAGTGATTCTTGATCTTCAGCATGCATTAGAATCATCTGGAAGGCTTGTGAAAACACAGGTTGCTGAAACTCCTTCCTGCCTGACTACCTTGGAATTGGAACATAGGCTTTTTTCCTGTCTTTGGACTTGAACTGAAACATCTGTTCCTCCTGGGTCTCTGGCCTGCTGGCTTTTGGATGGGAACTCCTCCATTGGCTCTCCTGGGTCTCCAGCTTGCTGACTCACCCTGCAGATCTTGTCAGCCTCCATAACACCGTGAGCCAATCTCTTGTAATAAATCTTTTTCTATATATGTAAACATCCTATTGGTTCTGTTTTTCTGGAGAACCCTGACTAATAGAGATTTTCTGATCTGAGGCCAGGCCTGAGAATGTGCATTTCTAGATTTCCCTAGTGATGCTGGTGCTGCTGGTTCAGAGACCACACTGTGAGAACTACCACCATAGGTTAAGGAAACTCAAACAACCTTCCTTAATAATTCCCCCACCCCAGATCCTGTTGCCCAGATTCTCCCAAGAGACTCAACTTTCTTTAAAGACCTCTTTAATTTGCTGTGTACATGAGATGAATAAGATACAGCTCTTTCTTTCAACATGCTCGCTGTCTAGTGCCGGGAGTAGGAGACAGAACACAATGTGTACACAAGACATTTCACTAGAGTGTAACAAGCGTCTATACAGAGTTCAGCAGGGGCAAAAAAAGAGAGCAATCAAGTTTACTAGAGGGCAGAGGATGTCTGAAGTCTTCACGGTGGAAAGAAGACCTAGGCAGGAGAGGAGAGATGCAAAGAACCAAATCTCAGGAAAAGTGGCCGGTCCCACCTTGCGTCTCATTTCTCTTTGGTTTGGGCTGGTTTCTTTCGGCTCTGCTGTGACCTGATTGCTCTGGTGGGTGCTTTCCACATCTACCCTGAAGTGTGTTGGTTCCCTCCCTGACAACTCTGTCCCCCACACCTGGTCCGTTCAGGTCCATCGGGAGACACTCGGGAGGAATGCATGCTGAACCCTTTCCTTGTCAATTGTTCTGGGGATTGAAAGAGGCTCCACGAGCTTTACAACCAGCGAAAATTGTCGCCAGCTTCACAATTCTGGCCAACATGTCTACGCTTTGAAGTCTGGTTGCTGCCTTTTACAATTCTATTTTTAAAATGTATTAAAGATGTTTAAACGTGGCAGAGACTTCCAATAAAAGCCAGGCTGCTTGAGAATCAGGATGCTGGTCTCAATTTAAAATGCCTGTTAAATAATAGGATACGCACGTAAAAGGGGCTCCGAGAGACTGGCGGAATTGCTCTCGTGGAAATCAAGGTCACTCACCAACGCCTCCGAGAGGATTCCAGGGGCTCTCAGGCCTGTATCTATTCTCCGTTCATGCCGTGAAAACGTCCTTTATGACAAAGTGATTGAATTTTTGCTTGAATCCATCATTAACATAAAGGCACTAAACTAAAACAGGAAAAAGTCTCTAATAAAATATTTTGGCACAAACTTTGGCCAAAAATCAAGCAAGGGCTAACAGGTAGGTCCCATTATTCCACAAGGCCTGGCTCCCGGAAGAGGAGTTGGGGGTCATGCTATGCGTCCACACAATCACAACTCTGCACATCATTGGGGGACCAATCTTTCTTCTTTTTATTTTATTTTATTTATTTTTCCCTTTTTCTCCCCAAAGCTCCCCAGTACATAGTTGTATATTCTTCATTGTAGGTCCTTCTAGTTGTGGCATGTGGGACACTGCCTCAGCGTGGCTTGATGAGCAGTGCCATGTCCGCGCCCAGGATTTGAACCAACGAAACACTGGGCCGCCTGCAGCGGAGCGCGCAAACTTAACCACTAGGCCACGGGGCCAGCCCCGGACCAATCTTTCTTGACAGCCCATTTTGTCTTGAGGACTTTATTAGATCTTTCGGGAGGCTACTAAAAAATAAGACATGGTTCCTGACCTACCCCCTCCCCATCACTGCCCACCCTCAGTTACTCAAAGAGCATTGTTGATTCCAGCTTCCATCTTGTCCACTTTTCTCCATCCTCGCTGCTATTGCCTTGGTTCAGGTCTTCACTTGTGTACCAAATACTGTAGGTTGATTTACCCTACACCCATTACTACTCCCTTTTTTTCAGTGTCTTCTTATGCTTTAGAGTCTAGAAGGCTAAAATTCCCATTCCCAGATTTTCTTGAAGTTAGGAGTAGCCATGAAACATAAACCAAAGTTGGCTAGGGATTTCTGGGATGCTCTCACTTTCCTGAAATAAGCGCTGAGACGTCCTTCTTCCCATTCTTTCCTCCTTCCTTCTGCTTGAAATGGGATATGCCAGCTAGATCTGCAACTGCCATCTTGTGACTATGACAGAAATGCCTAGAGAATTGCAGAGTCCTTACCTCTGCCATCTTGAGCTATTGAACGAAAGTCAGCAATTGCCAACTTTCGGACTTCTCCTTAAGGAAGGAAAATAAAAACTCTCATTTGCTTAAGCAATTATTTTTCAGTTCTTTATTATTTAAAGCCATAGAGACCTCCTAACTGAGCTATTAGATGCGCTCAGAGTGATTAAGTTACTTGTCTGAGCACACACAGCTAGTAAATGGCAGAACCATGATTAAATTAGATAGATATCAGGCTAACTTTAAAACTTGTCTCCACTGAATGTTCTTCTGTGAAGCCCTTGCATAGCGTGGTGTCTAGCTGTAATATTAATGTTTTGTTTTTTTTCTTTTATTCAGGAGAAGATACCTTCTAAAATCTGCTGCAATATGTCTGTCTAGGTGGATATGGCGAGTTGCCTTGTAACAGAACTCATTCTGAAGGAGTCGCTGGGAAGACTCCTCTCAATTATGTGACTGTTTGGCAATTGGGCCCTGGCTGCCCTGGGAGAAGAGCAATAGGCTCTTTTCGTGGCTTGACAAAGGCAGCCTCTCCAAATAACAACTTGGTGTGTAGATCTGACCATTGTGGGAAAAATGAGGAAATTTTTATAGGCAGCAAGAAGCCTCGTGGGAGGAAACAGTGCCAACTCCACCACTCTCCCATCTCTTTTGATATTCAACATCTTCAGATGCCTCTTCTGGATTCAGATAGTGTCAACTGAAGTCTACTGGTAGGAGAAGAAAGTGAAGACAACCCAAGAGGGAAATCCACAGGAGGGAAAGCAGTCTAGAGTGGGCCTCCTGGCTCAACAGCAATAACTAGACTGACTCATAGAAGGGCTGGTTCTGGCACAATGTGGACCTGCCTTGAGAAAAACAGTGAAACATGTCAGTGTGAACTAAGCACTAATAAGATCCGTACAAATATCTGAACCAGCAAGAGAACCACTGCACAAAGATGCATCAGAGTATGGGGTCAACACAAAGTAAGTCATTATCAAACTTGCTGTATCTGGCAGCCTGGTCTGATTCTCTAGTTTAATCTCTGAGAGGCCTCTGGAGGCAGAAGGTGGCCTCTCCAGAATGAGGGAATACCGGGCGTTCTTAGATAATGTAGAGGATCCGCTTAGAAAGATCCTGGATTCCTGTCATTCTGATGGATGGGGGATCAAGCTATTCTAATTTGAAGAATGCAAGACGTGACCAAGTTTGTCTGCTGAGCTGGTGCAACAGGTCATAACAGCTACACAAGTAATAGGGTTAACAGACAAAAATCAAGGGAAAATACTATAACTGAAATGACCAAATATGGGTAACTAAATGGCTGGGCATTATTAGTGAGATGTAAAAATCTATTTAAATTCGGAGCATACTAGTCAGCTAACTCATATTTCACAGACTCCTTTTATGTTGATTTTTTTTCCCCAAAGGTCGAGGAGTCTCTGGAATCGAGAATTACACTGGAGAGGGGGTGTGTCACTGGGAAAGTCTGTATTATTTTCAGTCTTGTGTTATTCAATATGGCTTTATGAGCCCATAAATATTACTGATTAGAATCAAAGATAGTATTAACCTCCTGGCACATGTGAGAGGGAAGCTTTGGCCCGATTTCTAGTGACTTTTGCATTATTTTAGCAAGATCTGTAAACCTTGAAACCATTCTGAATTACAGTATTGTAGAGTTAACATCATTATATGAGAAGTAGGAATTGCATATGCAAGATAGTGGTAGATTAGCCCAGCAAGGGTAGATTAGAGTATTTAATTGGTCATATTGGTAATATTAAATGTTTAGGATTCTACTCACAGTGCAAGATTTAGAGTTACAGTTTTAGAGATCCATTCCAGATATGTAAGGAAAAAGACACTGAATGATAACTATCCTAAAATTCTTCAAAACACCCTAAGTTTCTAATTCCAAGCAGGGATCCTAATGAGAAACACATCATGCCAGCTTTAGTTCATCAGAATGCTTCCAGAATTAATTGAGTAAGGAGGGATAAAATGAGTTCTGAACAGTTATGAAGTTGGGTCAGGCACGCTGCTAAGCACGTCATATTCCTTTACTTAATCCCCACAATAATCATATGAAGTAGGTACTATTATTATCCCCATTTTCTATGAAGAAACTGACGCACAGAAAGATTCATGGGTTGCCCCAAATTACACAGCCTACAAGAAGCAAAGTCAAGGTGAAATTCTAATTGTCTCTGTGTCTGGTTAAGTTGTACCTCATAATGTCTGCCATCTTCACTTTCCCTCCTCTCTCCTCCTCCTTTCAGATACTTCTCAATCAGCATTAAGGAATCATTCGTAATTCACACAAGTCTCAATTAGAAAGAATAATTTCCAGGTACATATGGTTTCGCTGACATTCCTATTATAGTGTCTCAAAGGAAACATCTGCTGAAATTTTAATGGTTGATCTTGATCATACGGTTGGAAATCTATATCCACCTCTACCACTATTGCATTTTCCTTGAGGCCAGGGTCTTACTAATTCTGAATTTCCTTCAGACCTGAAAAATGGCCTCACTAGAAGACTCTTGACAAATGTGGTGAATTGAATGATTGAGACAAGGTACAGGCAAAGCAGGAAATCAAACTCACTTGATGTCGGCTAATGTCCTTCTCAGGCTGGAGATCACACCTAAACTCTGAGGACCCTGGCTGCTGGGAGACGTGCTGATGGTATTTTTGCTGATTGCTTCCATGTCCTCATGATGGGCAGCTAGCTAGTTTTCAAACTTTGCTCCTATATAGCTCCATTACTCCTCTCCTGTATACTCATTTTGTCACAAATTACATCTTCATATATGTTGTGCCCATCAACTTAGATTTATAATTATTGCTTTATGAAGTTGACTTTTAAATTAGATAGGGGGAAAAGTACTTAGAAACACACAATACATTATTACTGTCTTTTATGTTTACCTTATAGTTACCTTTACCAGTGTTCTTTATTTCTTCATGTTGAATTGAGTTTCATTTCAGCTTGAAGAATTCCATTTAGTATTTCTTGAAAGGCAGGTCTGCTAGCAATAAACTCTGTTTTTATTTATAGCAATTATTTATAGCAAACTCTCTCAGTTATTTATCTAGAAACCTTCAGGGTTTTTTTTTTTCTCATTTTCTCCTCTATTTTTCTAGGATACTTTTACCAGATATGAAATTCTTGATTGACAGCTTTTTCCCTTCAGGAATACATATGTTATCTCACTGCCTTTTGGATTCCATGGTTTCTGATGAGAAATCCATTGCTAATTGTATTGATGATCACTTACACATGAGGAGTCACTTCTCTGTTGCTGCTTTCAAGATTTTCTTTTTGTCTTTGAACAATTTGATTATAATGTGTCTAGGTGTGAATCTCTTTGAGTTTGTCTTACGTGGAATTCACTAAGCTTCTTAGATATGTACATTAATTCTTTATCAAATTTGGGAAGTTTTCTGCTTCCCAATTTTTTCTTCAAATATTCTTTCCACCCCTTTCTCTTTCTTCATCTTCTTCTGGGACTTCCATTATGCGTATGTTTCTGTGCTTGCTGATGTTCCATGAGTCTCTGAGGCTATGGTCATTTTTCTTAATTCATTTTTCTTTTTATTATTCCGACTGGATAATCTTAATTGACCTATATTCAAGTTTGATGATTCTTTCTTCTGCCTGCCCAAATTTAGTGTTGATCCCCTCTCATGAATTTTTTCTTTCAGTTATCATGCTTTTCAACCCTAGAAACCCTATTGGTTTTTTCCTTTTTATAATTTCTACCTGTTTATTAATATTCTGTATTTGGTGAGACATTGTTCTCATACTTTTCTTTAGTTCCTCAGATAGGGTTTCCTTTAGTTCTTTTAATATATTTTAAATGCCTGACTCAAAATCTTTGCCTAGGAAGGACAACATCTGAGTTTCGTCAGGGACAGTTTCTACTGATTGCTGTTGTATATTGGCCATAATTTTTTGTTTCTTTGCATGTTTTTTAATTTTTAATTGAAGATTGGACATTTTAAATACTATAATGTGGCAACTCTAGAAGTCAGATTTTTATCTCTCTCCAGGGCTTGTTGTTGATGTTGCTGCTTGCTGTAGTTGCTATCTCTTTGGCAACACCTGAACTAATTCTGTAAAGTCTATATTATTTGTCATGTGTAGCTATTGAAATCTCTGCTCAGTTAGCTCAGTGGTCAGCTAATGACTGGACTGAGATTTTCTTAAAAGTTTAGAACAATAAGCCTTCCAGTCTTTGTGGAGGAGCTCTGTGTGTGTTTTGGGGCATGTCTTCAACACTGAGGCAGGCAGTCGACAATTTTTCTGTAGCTTTCACTTCCTTCTTGTGCAGACCCTCAAGGTCAGCCAGAGATGAGTGGTTAGGCCCTTCTCAGGTCATTCCTGAGTATGGGCACAGTCCTATGCCTGTACATGGACTTCTAGATTTCCAGGAAAATATTGGAGCTTTTCAAATCCCTATTGACAGTTCACTCCTCTTTTAAGCTTTTTGGGTAGTCTACCGTTTACACCAACTGTAACCCACTTCCTCAGGCAGTTACAAAGTCAGACAATCGCCTATAGCTATTTTCAACAATAACCCCCAGAGAAAAGGCTTTTTGCATTGGGAAAGTTCTGATTCAGGTCAAACAAAGACAGCCTTGCAAATGTGGTCTTCCAGGGAACCTTCAGAAAGGCGAAGGAATGACTATGCTCTGGAAACAGGGCTTTAAAGAGGCTCTCATCCTGTTCTGCCCACTCCAGTGGCTGCCCAGCTGCCGATTTTCACGGTGACTGCAGGCTGTTGATTTCCAAAGCTACAACAGAGCTGGAGAATGGGGGATGGGACTAGGGCAAATTAAAACACCATGAAGCTACACTTCTTACCAAGATTCTGCTGTTTTTCTTGAATATATCCGTGGATGGCTGCAAGCATTTGCTTAATTTTCAGTTCTGAAAAAGTTGAGTCTGACCATTTTTGCCACTTTTTTCTTTGCTTTTATGGAGGAGAGAATTTTCAGTGGTCTTTATACTCTTATTTTTGCTGATATTACAGGTTTTTGTATTTTAATATCTATGTTTTTTTAATTTCTGGAATTTTTATTGTTCTCTTTCAAATCTACCTGTTCTTGTTTTAAACCTGCCTTTTTTTTTTTTTTTTTTGAGGAAGATTAGCCCTGAGCTAACATCTGCTGCCAATCCTCCTCTTTTTTGCTGAGGAAGACTGGCCCTGAGCTAACATCCATGCCCATCTTCCTCTCCTTAAACGTGGGATGCCTACCACAGCATGGCTTGAGAAGTGGTGCCATGTCCACACTGGGGATCCAAACCGGCAAACACTTGGCAGCTGAAGCAGAATGTGAAAACTTAACCGCTGTGCCACTAGGCCGGCCCCCAAACCTGCCTGTTTTTGTTTACCAATTTCTTGTTTATCTTCTATTACATCATTATTTCTTTAGTCCCTTAAGGATCTTAAACATGCTGTTTTTGAAATCCATCTTCAGATTACTCTACATTTTTATCTGGAATGAACTGCTCTTCTGATTGTAGATTTTGATGTTCTCTTTCTTAGCTGGCTTGCTGATCTTCATGCATTTATGGCTAGGAGACCCAAGTTGAGTTTGAGTCTCTTCCTCTCACTTCCTTTTGTTTTTACTTTTCACCTCTCTCTGGCAATCATTCATACTTGTTCTTCTATGTCACCTCCATCTGGTCTTGAAGCCAAGAACCCGGTCTTATGTTACAGGCTTAGTGTAAAGCTATAACAGATACATCTATTAGGGAGAGTTGACTCAGGTCCCACCTGCCTGTCTCTTTCCTACGTTCTTTCTTCATCTTTCTTTTATGGCTTGGCATTATCTCCTCAGCCCCCAAAATGTCACAGTGAGACTGCTCTGCTCTCCCTGTGATGTAAACCCCTGGTTGCCTCTGCCTTCTAAACTTCATGCCCAGCAGACTAGTGCCCTCAGCACTGCTGACTGCATTCGTTTCTATTTGGTTTTGGTCTGCAAATATTTATCTGGCTTTTGAGTACAGTATGTCTTGTTCATTTTTTATTTTTTATATTCTACCTGTTAGTGCTCTGTTTGGGATGTTGAGAGGGGAAGAAGAGGAGACAACATGGTTTTCTGATGTTCCATTGACTGGAAGTTCTCGGAGAGAGTTTTTCGGGTTTGTCTCCTGTATCAGTGTTTTATTTCTCTGCCAGTTGTTGTCCTTTACTCCCCCAAAGGGGATTTTAATTCTAGCACTGTTCTTTTCATATTCATGAAGTCTGATCTTATTTTATCATCTCCTTTCTGATCTTAAGAAGTTCTCTTCTAACAGATATCTCCTCTTGTTTTATAGAAGCTATCTCTTCTGCTTCTCCTTCTTCCTCCTCTTCATCCCTCTTCTTTTAAAAAAAAATTGTAGGTGAAAGTTTTATTCTGACATCAGAGTAAATTATCTTCATAGATCTGATCTTTACTGTAATCATCCAGGTAACATTCTTTACTCTTGTTTTGTAATAATGTTTTCAATGGCTTCATGCTGCTTTGTTTTTCTGTTCATTCAAACTCAAACAAGAAGAAATCGTCCAGATTTGGTGTTTGTAAACAGTCTGATTATCTGGATAACCCTTGGCTCTGTTGTTGGCTTCCTTGAAGCTGAATATGCACAACTCCTAGACCAATTTCAAATGGGAAGCAAGTTTTCATCTCATCTGGCAATGCTGGGCACAGAGGATTTTCCCTCTCCATTCCCTGATTCTTTTATACTCTTAAGATATTTAACATATTAAAAATTATTTTAAAAAAAACCCTTTCCACACTTCTTCTAGTATTCTTCTTTTCCTTGCTTGGATCTGTAAACTTTGTTTTGTACTGTGCCTCCAAAAATACAAAGCACCACCTCCATTCCTCCTTTATTTTCACTAATCATTTTCTAGAAGTTGAAGTCTCAAACTACACATCAGGAAAAGTGGACAGCAGGACAGGAGTACAGCATACTAGTTGACTTAAGAAGTGGCATCCATCGGGGCCAGACCCATGGCCAAATGGTTAAGTTCTCGTGCTCCACTTTGGCAGCCCAGGGTTTCACTGGTTTGGATCCTGGGCGCAGACATGGTGCCGCTCATCAGGCCATGCTGAGGTGGTATCTCATATGCCACAACTAGAAGGACCCATAACTAAAAAAATATATACAACTATGTACTGGGGGGATTTGGGGCAAAAAAGCAGGAAAAAAAAGTGGCATCCATTTAATGAAGGGATGGCTGCTGGTTTGTGTGTGTGTGTGGGTGTGTGGGTGTGTATGTTTGTGTGTGTGTGTGAGGAAGATTGTCACTGAGCTAACATCTGTGCCAATCTTCCTCTATTTTGTATGTAGGATGCCACCACAGCATGGCATGATGAGTGGCGCATAGGTCTGCATCCAGGATCCAAACTTGCAGAGCCCGGGCTGCCGAAGTGGAGCGTGTGAACTTAATCACCACGCCATGGGCTGGACCCCAGTGCTGAGTGTTTTGATTGGTGTAGTTTTTGTGTTTCTCAACCATGGGCTAGACAGGTGGAGAGGAATATATTATTTCCCTATTTACCTTTCTGATGTTAAGTGTCATTGGTTTTCAGCTGCTAGAATTGCCAGGTCCTCAGTTTTGTTTTTCATTGTAGCACTATTGGGGGAGCCACAGTTTTGAGGTTATTATTCCCACATTTAGAAATAACAATCACTCTATTTCCTAACATTTGGGAGGCATTATAAATTTTAGTCCTTTTTTGGTCTCTTCATAGATAATCTTAGAGAAATGTTGGGAGAAGCCAGGTCAGACCTGAAGCCATTTTAAACGGAAGTCACAGAGACAAATCCAAATTTCTAAGAGAAAGTTCTGGTTTCTTGGTGGTGGTCCTAGGGTTTTATTTTCTTTTCAAATTTTAAAGATTCTTAGTATCAGTGTACACTCAAACTTTAACTCTCCTTAGTTATAGGACTCCTGAGGAAGTTCTATGTGGGAAAAGTTTTGGAAGTTAACTTTTTGAGAAGAATTTTGAAAGAGTAAATTTGGAAGTCTAGAGAGTTTAACTTTTTTAAAATAAATTTTAAAATTATGAGCTCCATAAGTGGTGGTGTTTAAACTCTTTCACACCTGATAGACAAGAAAATCAGAATGAGCAATCAGAATAGATGCTGGGCAGAATGCTGGGCATGGGACCTGGGGCCCCTAACATGCCAGGCATGTATTCTTTTGTTGGTGGATCATGGGGAGTCTGAAAGAGTCATGAAGGAGGTACCAGAGAAGGGGATGGAGAATGAGGTGGGCATCCACTTCTTGAGGTTTAGAGCAGGGGCTATTTGCCAATATAGAAGCATGTCCATATATTAATAGCTGGCATGCTGGCAGCGGTACCTATAAGCGGTACATATGAACCTCAGCCCCCAGACTTAGATTCTAAGCACTGTGTGGACAGGGACCACACTCTCCTCCTCACTCTGCTATTCTCAGGACCTACTCAGTACCTGTCTTATAATCAGACCACAATATGTGTGGAGTAAATGGACAACAAATAAATATACACATAAAGGTATGCCTCACCCAAATGAGAGTGCATAGTGACAATGGGAGACATCTTCCTATCAAATAAACAGGATTATGATGCTTGCCATTTTTTAATTTCAAGGGGGGATCTCTGAAAAGGCATTTAGGTAAAAAAGCCTGCTGACTAAATCCTGGGTGGTGGTGTTGACGCGATGCCAGGCACCCGCAGGAGCCAGTGTAGTCAGGAACAGCAGTGATGATAACCATGGTAATATCGTTGCAGTTGCTAATTTAC
This sequence comes from Equus quagga, assembly GCF_021613505.1. NCBI lineage: Eukaryota > Metazoa > Chordata > Mammalia > Perissodactyla > Equidae > Equus > Equus quagga. The sequence continues at coordinate 114,459,416 of NC_060270.1, forward strand.
TTTTGAGCCAGAGTTAATAAGCAAAGCAGAAGTCTGAAAATTACCATTCCTTTCCTTCTGGAAAATATTTTCCATGCCTCTTGATGAACTGAAGAGTGAACCAGAGACAGGCAAACATTCCTTTCAGGTGTCACCTAGTTTACACCCAGTCCTCTGTCACTGCTTACTCTCTACTTTCACCCCCTCCCCATGCAAACAACACAATTAATACGCACATTTGGGAAGCTCCCCAAGGCCCAAGCGAACAAACCACCGAAGGTAATTCCTTGGACGGTTGCACGCTGGCCTTGGAGAATCAGCGGCTGTGCACTCCCTCTCAGCGCTCCCCATTCGCCCACAGTCTTCCTGGCCCGTATGGGCAATCATAACACTTCATTGTCCAGTCCCATCATTACAATATTGTTATCATCTGAGCTGGAGTCTGACACTTTCTCTAAGACCTTTCAAATAACCCCTTTACTAGGCTTCAGTACCAAACCATTCAGGGCAAATCTCTGCTTTGTGCTTGTCAGCCTTAATAGACTGGATGTCACTTGAGCCTGTAAAAAGTGCCCGCTCCTCAGCTGTCAGTCAGTCCTGGTGGTGTCAGCCGAGAGCGTGGCTGGAGCTGGCTGGATTAGAGGGTAGTTACCATAGCTGTCAGATTACTGACAGCCTGACACCCACACTCCCAACTTCCTCTTACTGTATTGGTTTCTATCGAGCTCTCTGGACCTTTCTTAAGGTGGATCTCTGTTGGAAACAGATCATAATTTGGCAAGAGTCTTCAGAAGTTGGGCTCTTCTCTCCCCTGTTATGATTTGTAGAAAGCTCCTTATTTGGAGCAGCTTTTATATCTCAGTGAATATTTTTAACCCCATTTCAGCAAAAAGAGTCCTCTCCCTACACTTTCCAAGTTTACGGAAACTCTGTGTGTGTTATTTCAATTTCGTCATCTGAATTATTCAAGAATATATAACTCTCACCTGAAATGTTACCCCTTATCGCCTCTCTCATCTACAGTATTTTTGTCCTCCTCTTAGATCATATCTTTGCTCTGGCCCTTTGTGTTAGATAGGAAGCTCAGTTTGAGGGTGTGTGTGTGTGCGCGTGCGTGCCTGTGTTGGGGGGTGTGGGTGTATGAAGCACTGTTGACTAATCTATGAATGTTTGTGGATATATATTCATACCTAACGAAAGGCAGTCAGCTAAGGGCCAAGGCAGGAAGAACAAATTGGCAACTCTCCAAACCATGCATTAGTTAATATTCACCTTGAATACAGCCAATTAGTGAATGAAGTTTGTCTCTCCCTCCTTCCCTTTCTCCATTTTTCATTCACTCCTTTTCCTTCTCCCTCCCTTTTTTTTCCCTCCCTTACTCCCTTCCACATTTGTTAAAGGTTTACCATCTTGCAGTCCCCAAGCTGGACACCAGACACACTAAAACAAATGTGCCTACACCCCTGTCACAGGTTCACAGCTGCCTGCTCACATTCCTCAGGTATGTTTGAATTTCACAGGCTTTTACTTCTGACCAGGGAGCTGAGCTTAATTAACACTTTCATTTACTTAGGCAATAATCAAGGCTGATTTGCTTTTATTAAACAGTCTTTGGAACCAGAAATGCAACTTTTGCACAATCTTGAATTTGCCTACTGTTTTAACCTGCTACAGAATTAAACCTGAGTCTGCATTCTGAGCACAGCTTTCAGCACACACAGGCACACGCACGTTTGATACTGCGTGGTTATGGGGGAGGGAAAGCACTAGGCTTCAGAAAACCTACTTACACCGTGGGAAAGTCCCTTCACTTGGTTGAACCTCAGTTTTCCTTTCTCCAAATCGAGGATAATGATACGTGCCTGCCAACCTCATAGGTTTGGTCTATGATCCATATCTGACTGGCCATAAATACAAAAGCACTTTCCGAACTGCAAGGCACCACAAGTGCAAACGTGATAATAATAAGTATTACTCTATATGGTTATATATAGGATTGAAATCAGCAGGAGCTTATTTAGGCTATTTATGTATTTTACGTATCTTATTTCCTTGGCCACACATATTTTGCTTTTATTTTTCCAGCATATAATCACGGGGCTGAGAAAAAAGCTCCCCTGTAAAAATAGCAGATTACGTATTATTAAACTTATGAACTTACTGTCAAATCAGGAGCCTTCACTGGTCCTCTCTGGACCTTTCTATGCTTTGAAAGTGCTGTGGCTTTTTAAGACCACTGTTGTTTTTCAATCAGCCTAGCAAAATGGTTCAAATTAAAATGAGTCAGTATCTACCTCAGTTGCTAGGAAATTTTGCATTCCTTATAATTCCAGAATAAAGTTCAAACCAGAGACTGAAAAATGTAGTAAATATCTTGGAAAAGGCAAGGAGTGGGAGAGAAGGTACAAGAACTTTATGTTTTCAGTGCCAAGGCCAGAGACATATTTTTTCCAGCACTTCCTCCCCATTCCAAAAAAAATTTTAAATAAAAAGACCCTTATATTTCACCCAATTAAATGTTGGAAAACAGCCTTTCAATATTATTTACAAGCATCCAGAAGTTTTAAATTCAACCAACTCTCCCACGTTCTCGCTTTGCTCCAACACACATTCTTTATATTGTGTGGTGTTGGGGTTGTCTGCTCGGTGCCACAATAACCATGGGTTCAATTGTTCAGCTAATGCAGCAAAAAAATCACATCTAACAAATAATAAGTGGGTTGTGAACATGTTTCATTTGCAAACCAAGTGTTCTGGCCACATTTTTGCTGGACTTCCTGGGCAAGGATTCCTTTCTACGTCAGCAACTTAAATGCTTTTTCAAACCCAATTCCTTCCTGAGCCCCACTCACAAATGAAGGCTTGCAATTTGCAAGGTGACTGTCATAGGGAGAGGTTCATCCGTGGCTCCATGGCTGAGAAAGATAACTGACTGATGGAGAAAGAGAACCCCCAGCATAGCTTGGCACCATAATTAGCTGAGATAATAGACTGGCCAGCTTTTAGTAATAGCCTCCATCTTACTTCTAACCATGAAGCAGCAAGGGTGTTCCTCATACTTCTTTTTCATGCTCTCCTACAGCCTAAATCCAAAGTGCAAAATTCTCAAGACCAGACCTGTGGACAATGCAAGCAGTGTAAGGCGAGTGTTTTCCACTGCAGACTTTGAAATAGGCAGGTATTCCCGGGTTCATATCCCAACTCTATCATTGACTAGCTATATGACCTTGAACTTCAGTTTCCTCATCTGTAAGAGAGGTAAAATGATAAGATTTAAAATGGATTAAATAGGATAATTTATATAAATTTGGCATAGTGCCTAGCACAGGGTAAGTGCCTAATGAATGGTGTTGTTATTACTATTACTATAATTATTATTATTACGGCTATCTGCAGTCTCACCCTGACACTGGCTCTGAGTTCCCTAAGACTTTGTAAAAAGTCGAAGAAACCTTCAAGATGCTCGTCTTCTTTCTATCTGACCCTATGCAATGGTACACTTCTATTCATTCATTCATTCATCCTTGCATTAATTAATTCATTCATTTAATAAATATTCAAGGGTCTACCGTGTGCCAGGCACTAGGCTAGATGAAGAGTTACAAAGATGAGCAGCACTTGCCCTCCAGGGATTCCCAGTCAAGTGGAGTCGACAGATATGTTAACATTCATAGGAATGTAATTAGAGCTACAACAGAAATATGAAAATGTGATGCTGGGAGCGCTTAGGAAGTAGCATTTTCTTCTCTAGAAATGTCAGAAAAGGCTTCCTAGAAAAGGAGACCTTTGAGGTGAGTCTGGGACTTACTCAGGTGGGCAGCACAGGGAAGGGCATTTTATGCATATGCAAAGACTTATGACCAGATTCGTGACCAGAGCAGGGGGCAGTGGGGCAGTGGGGAGACTGCAGCCCATGGTGCTCAGGGGGGAGCGACAGCCAGGTCCAGAAAGAGAAGCTTGGGTCCACTCAAGAAGCCTTGTACAAGCTGTCCTCAGAGTTTAGGGATCAGTTAAAGGTTCTGAGCAAAAGAATGACAGGATCAGATTTGCAAATAGACAGGATCTGCCTTCTAGAAAGATCACGCTGAGTGCAGTGTGAAGGGTGTATCTGTACCAAAAATTAGCCCAGCAGGAGAAGACAAAAGCCGGAGGCAGGGGAAAATGGGGTGGAGGGAAAGAATCCAGAGCTGCAAAGGAGAACACAAGCAGGCCTCCTGAGAGCTGGGCTTTGGGAAGCAAGGGAAGCAGGGGTCCAGGGCGGCTCCAGGGTTCTGACTCAGGTGACCAAGTGCGAGTGGAGTCTTCACCGAGATGCAAATACAACGGAGGACCTCGTTTCAAGGGAGGACCTAAGGGTGAGAAGTGGGGGTGGGGCACAGGATAGATGAGTTTATAGTTTGGGGCAAGTTAAATACGAGATGTCCACGGGATATTTAGCGAATATGTTCGATAAACATGTGAAACTTTGGTGAGAACTCTGGAAGAAAATCTGTGCATCTCTAAGAGCAGGCTTCGTGGTTGAAGTCATAGGTACAAATGAGGTTGTGCAGGAGATGGCAGCTGAGAAGAGCACTGGACAGGGACCGGGGATGGGACCTCTGAAGACTCCAACGTTTGGGACAATACAAGGATGCAGGGCCTGGGCACAGTGCAAGAAGGAGCTGGGGAAGCAGAGAGCACGCTGGAGAAGCCAGGGGGCTGGGTGTTTAAAGATGATGGCAGGAGGGTGGCAGTTTTTATTTCTGAGAGAAGTTTAGGAAGCTGAGGGTCTTCCAGAGTGGAAGATTACCAGCAAGCCCAGTGAGGCGGATGTTCCGTTGTTTCTGAGGCATAACCGGAGCCCACGTAGAGGGGTCAGAGAACAGAGGAGGGTACTCGAAGCTTACGGGGGTGGAGGAGGAAGGACTCAGCTGAGAGTGAGGGCTGGAGGATTACAGGGTTATCAGATTCCTGCTTTAGGGTTAAAGTCACACCTCTTTGCATAGTGCTTTATTTTTCTTACTACATCCTTGATTGTGGCTTGTAAATCTTTAAGCCTGTTCCTTTAACCCTCTTAGCTACTTAGTTCAAAAATAGGTAATGAATCGAAAGAATTAGCATTTGTCATCTCTGAGAATCCCAGGTGGCTCAAAAAAGTCCTGAATAGCTTCAGTTACATATTTTTGTTCTGAAACCTCTCCTTTCAAACTGATTGCATCACTGCCTCCTGGAAAACCCGACAGGTATGCGCCTCCCCTTGCCTAACCCTGCTTTCTTCCTCGCAGCAGGCAGGAGTGACTGACGAGCTGCCTGGAACGGCAGCTGAGGCACCCAGAGACCCGGTGTCTGTGAACAGGATCCAGCGCTTCCTTCCCCAAACCGCACCAGCGCCTGCCTGGGCTGAGCAGCAAGAGAGACATCTGTGATATCTGATGACAATCATCTCTGATTAGACTGTCACTGCATAGCACAGGCAAGCCGAGGCCACAGCTAATTAGCTATGTGAGGCCAGCACTCTGTTTACTGGAACCGTACTAACAAGTTGCAGCTTTTTGCAAAACAGAAGAGTCATTGCACAAATGCCAGCCGGGAACCCTTCACTCCAACAGTTTAGGGACAAAGCTGCTGCTTCCTAACTATACTACAACCATGAAACATTAATGTCTCTGTGCCGAGAGCCATTTTCAGGCCATGTTCCCACCTTCTGTAAGCTGTCACTTCAAAAGACACTAGGATACGTTGCTTTGTAGAATCTGATATCATTCTAAGTGGGTTTGTACTTTTAAATGAACATCTCTTCCTTTTTCTTTTTCAGCAGTTCTTGGGCTATGTCAGGGCACCAGCTAAGTCTGAGAAATGTAGCTAAGATTGGCCTTCTCATTTGAGCTAAAAGGGAAAAGAAGCAGATGAAAAGACTAGAAACTTCGTGGGAATTAAGGACACACGATCTATCTTAGCCCATCGATGTTTGATAGATTTGATCTATTCATAAACATAACGCATTTAAGGATGTATTTCCAGTTTTTGCTACAGAACCAGTAGAGCTAGAGTTATTTTCAAAACATTTTTCTAAGCTTTTTTCAACATAAGGGAAAATTTCCATATAGGTTCTCCTTCACCCATTAGAGGGGTTTCTCTGATAACTTCAAGAAACGATATGCTATTTTGTAGCTTCCATTTCATTTTGAAACAAATGTATCTATCTCATGACAAATGAACTAGGAACATTTGTTGCGAGTGGGGGGCGGGGGGGGGGGGAGGCCGATATATTTTATCTTTATTATTATTTGAGCATGGATTCAATGTACTTTTATATCTTGGCATTTAGGAAAACTCTGGAGTATTTTGCAAAGTTAATGAAAATTTAGCAATATCTTCCCTTGGATTACTTCTACCAGAAGCCCAGATTCCTCTAAATGGTCTCATTTTTTTCATAAGGCAAATCTACCACCTATTCTTAAAAGTTCCCAATTTTCAGTCAAAGTTAAGACCAGTGTTTTGTTGAATGCCTACTCTCCTTCTTTTAGTCAAAACCAGTTTGGTCAGAGACTTTCAGAAAACAGAATTTCAGAATAATTCTAAAAGTCTGCATGTTATTATGTAAGTGGATGACTTCACGGGCCCTAGCACTTAAAACTGATAAATATTCTTACTCATTTCCCAAGGAAAACTATGGATTATACAACTTGAAAATATGTGCAGAGGTCCTAGCACCATAGTCTAAAATGCAATCTATTGGGAATATAAATATTTTCAATAACGTCTATTATGGATGTGGTATTTAATTTTGGCACTATTTCAAATTCAGTTATTGACATTTATCATCAAAAGCACAATTCAGAATGTGAATTTGTAAATTCACATTCACAATTACAAATTCACAAATCTCCATATGTAGAAATTCACAAAGTGTCTCCGGCATGTTCATTCATTTTGTTTACAACCATAATTTAAAACAAGCAAACTTTTTCTCTTAATGAAAGTGGTTTTTTTTTTAAACTTTAAACAAAATTTCCTCTCCAGGTGGAAAGTTGATTACCAATCTTTGGTCTGGAGGTAAATTTTACAGCTGTTTTAAACCCATGAAAGTAAGTCTTATATTAGAAGTGCTGACACAACCTTATCCACAATGTACCGACATGAACTATCCCGCTGTAATAAGCAGTTATTATGTATGTGTAAAAATAATGAGAGGCCGTGTCTGAAGAGAGTTAATGTAAAATGCTAAGCAATTATAGTTGGTTACACAGTATAGGTTAATATTCCTTCATATAGCTGCACTTTTTTCTTCTTTTGTCCTCCAGAACTCCTAATGAAAATTTTGAGACCTGACTGTAATGATAAGCAGCCATTCACACGTCCTTTGTGTCAAGGCTCTTGCATTAATGCTTCCCTTCATATAACATTTTGCATAGCCTAAAGCATCTATTAAAATCCTTTGTAAAATTCATGAAACAAAAGTGGTGGGTTGAGTCTAGGGGGAGAGAAAGTAAGCTGCTTATTAGCAAAAAGTCAAAAACACAGGGCCAATTACAGATCGGAACAAGCAGGGCTAAGGACCAGCGCAGGGAGCAATTCTTTCTTCAGCCCAATGGGCTCAAGCGAGGGGCAGGTTGGGTGAAAATATAGCAACAGTCAGAGCAGTAATTAAACAGCGATGTTTGCAGTTAGAAACAGCTCTATAACAACGGAAGGAAATGCTCAACTAACACCACTGTCTGGCCTCACAAGGATGCTAAATTGGAAGGATTTAGGGTTGCCCCCTAAAGAAGAGACTGGGGGTAGTGAAGAGGAGCAGGGGCTCAGGAGATATGTAAAGAATCTGTTTGGTATTTCAAATGTTATAAATTAGATTTTTAAAAAAGAGAGGGAGAAAGCGTGTGAGCCTTTCTCCCGACCCAGCAACATAAAACTGAATAAACCACAATAAGATTGCCCTTTTTCTGTTATAAACTTGGCATTAAGCCTGTCATGTTCAATGACAGCCTACTAGGCCTCATGCTTTACCCTTTGGAATTTGAAAGATTGGCAGGTGTCATGATTTCCTTAACACAAAAGACCTTGCAGATAATGTTCACCATGCACATTTATACTTCCATAACTCCACTTTCCGCATTTCGGCATCATCGGGTGAGCTTTCTATGCAGGCCGGTGGTGCGGGGGCTGCCCAGAAGCATATCTGGCCTGAGGACAGTGTTTACTACCAAAGGAGCTTGCGGTCGAGGCTGTCCTTTGATGATTTGCTTAGCAGTCTAAACATGCCCCATTTACAATAATGAACTGCTTTGTAGAAAGCGGCTCTCTCAGAGCATTGTTACTTTTCCTTGCAGTGGTGAATGCAACCAGAATGGCTCTCGTCTGACTTAAGCTTAGAAACAGGGTTCCATTTAAACAATAATCCCCTCTCTTTGCAACTCCCTACCCCAGCTGTATCCTTCCAATAAGTCCAAGAGAAAAAAAAATCAACATCGAGGGAAACACAAACCCCTATTGAAGACTGAGAGTTCCATTTCAACATGCATCGCCTAATGGCACCTGTTTGTTACCACCCAATGTCACTGTAAAATAAACAAATGAATCTTTTCAGAGGAATCAGTGCCCAGAAAGAGAAACTGACACTTTTTTTCCAACCCAAAGAGAGGGAATGAGTAGTTGGCTAGGTACGAGCCATTTAACAAAACAGTTTCACATAAGAAATTCAATAAATCTGCCCCCACACATTTTAAACTTTTTATTGTAGAAAAAATTTAAATATACAAAAGGAGACAGAATAATACAATAACCCCCATGTACTCATCACCCAGCTTCAACAAATATCATCTCATTCTCATGGCCGATCTGGTTTCACCTATAACTCCCACTCGCTCCCCACCTTGCACTGTTATGAAGCAAACCCTAGGCATCATTTCATTGATCATACCTGTAAACATTTTAGCTATCTCTAAAAGATAAGAATTCTTTGCCATTTTTTTTTAACAGGTCAAGGAAATATTTGAACCTCAAGCCTTAAAGATTTTTGTCGGCAATTTTTCCCATGAGCTGCATTTCTCAAAATAATACCATTCCATCGTATGTTGAAAGTGTAAAGAAAAATTCATGAGCATCGCTAGTCTCTGGTTTGTTTCAGAGGAGTGTTTTTCTCACTTATTTCAAGGATTTAGGTGGCTGAACTTGTCTTCTGTGAGCCATTGTCTTATTATTTGTAAACGATCACTTTTGGCATTCAAATATAATCACGTATTTCAAGGTATGTATCTTCGTAGAAATTGGTTCCACAAAAAGTTTGACTCAAAAGTGTGCACTGACTACTTACTATATGCCGAGCTTTGCGTTAGGTACAGGAAGAAAGAAACGGCCAGGCAAAGAATGCAAGACACGCGAAACTGACTCATCTCTCTCTCACTGACTTCCAAACTTTGTTGGACATCTTACATGGATTATGCTATTCAATTGCCTTTTATATTGATAAATGTTGCTAAATAAGCAAATCTTTTTATAAGAATGGCAAAAATTTGCCCTATCAAACCCATATACCATTTTTGTTTCCTTAATTGTCCCCAAAGATAAATTTGCTACTCAGATATAAACCGTGATGCGCTTCCTACTCGGTAAAGAGGACGACCTAAGCCTTGCAAAGAGAAAAACTCACTGATAAAGAAACCGTAAATGTACAAAAATGAATTATCATATTTTTAAGAACTTCTACCTGGATTTCTCTTTTTAATGAAAGACAAACGTTTCTTTCTCCTTTAGTTTCTTGCATTTACATTCTCAATAACAGCCAAAAATTACAACCACTTAAAAATGGCAACATTTTATCTCTGATTTCCTTAGAGAACCAGAGGGGATAGACTTGGTTATTTGGCTTGGCAAGATGATATAATTTTTAAGGGCACGGAAGATACAAATCCTTTAAAAAAAAGTTTTGTTGTAATATACAAAAGAACATCTGTAACATAAATTTGAGTTATAAATCATAATATTAAAATGAACACCTATGAATTCAAAAACTATATCACCACCAAAACCTTTGACACCTCCCATGTGTCACTATCCCATCTCCTGAGGTAACTTATATCCTGAACTTTGTATTTATACCATTTCCTAGATTTTTAAAAGTCTAATTTTGTTATATATGTATATACCACTACAATTGTTTAGTTTTGCTTTATTATAAAATATCACATCATGTATCACCTTTTGAAACTTTCTCTTCTCAGTCAACATTTTATCTCAAAGATTCATTCATAATGTCATTCATATCCCTCTACTACACAACGCTCCATCGTGTGAATATAACACAATTATTTATCCACTCCCCTGGCAATAGGGTCTGAGTGGTTTCAAGTGTTTCTGTTTGTTTGTTTGCTATTATTACAGATAATGCTGTTATGAACAGTCTTGCCTTGTCTCCTGGTACACATATGCAAAAATTTCTCAAAACTGATTTTTTTTCCCTCCTAAAAATCCCAAGAATGGCAGTGGGGGAATGTACTGCTTCTCTTCCTGCTAGAAAAGCCCTATTAAGTTCCACTAATTAAATTAATTTGAAGTTAAAAAATAGATCTTAAGTCATAGTTTTTATGGAAGTAGGACAATGGGATGATGACTCAACAAGAGGAAGATTTTGCATGGATTGAATCATGGGAGAATTCGAGAACAAACCAAGATAGATATGTCAGAGGTTTCAGAAGTAAGGACCCCAAACCTGCTAAAGGCAGCCATGCTGATAGTGGTTTAGCTCCATTTGCTAAAAGTGGTTGAGTTAATAGGAAGAGAGCACGAAAGGAAATGAAGTCATTCCAAGCCAAATGAATGTGGGAACTTCACTTAGGGTTACCTTCCTTTTTTTCCAAGAGAGCATCATAAACAAAACAAAAGGAAAAGAAACCCCACATGGTTTCCATCTCTGGAATATTAAACAAAAATGCATGTTTGGCAAAATATCTCAGAATTTTTTAAACTATTATCTCCCTATAGTTTCGCTAACATGTTAACCTACTTAGAGCAATTAGTGCTTCATTAGGAAGGCTAACTAACTGTTGCCGGGCCCTGTAATGATTTGCCAGGCTTTCCAGATACAAGTGCATAATCAATGTTTTCCAATTACTTCTATAGTGCAACCACTATTTCAAATAAACTAGATAATAATACAAACCCATTACTGGAGCCGAAGTAGCAGAGGCATTTAATTGCAAGGCAGTTCTTCTCAGCTTTTAAAATTTTTCACACTAATGAAGTGTCATACAAAAAAGTTGTATTGATTTTTCCACCACATGGCTTCAACCACAAATATGTAATTATCCCTTTTATATCTAGCTGGGGGATTAAAATAATCTATAGTATATAGCCTTTACTTATCCCTGATGGGTTTGGTAGTACTTTTACCCTTTTCAAAATATGCAGCCCTTTGATGAATGAACTTTAGGCAAAATGTTGCTTTATCTGTTCCAAATCTTTGCTTTTTAAAGTCAGTTTGTGTGCAGGCATTAAAATCTGAAATCTCAAGCTTCCAAAACCTCCTAAAGAACACATTCTGATAGAATGTAATTTAAAGCATCATAGATATTTTTCTCCACTAAAGAAATCAACTTGGGCATACAGTATTGCACATTCTGTGATACCCACATTTGCATTTCACTATAGATACATTTTTATTTATAGCTAACATTTTATTAACTATGTTATATTTTTACACAAACAAAGTGGACTTGGCATTAACTGGAGCCAATTTTTCCCTGGTCTTCAGAAAAAAAATGTAGGAATAATCCATCGGCATTAAATTTCTTATTTTCTCATCACAGTTTGGTCAATAAAGGAGGAAAAAATTACTTTCTTTATAAAAAGAGAAAGTCATTATAAGTATAAAATGAATTTTACAGAGATCGAGAATTAATGCTGGGAGCACAGGGCTTTTTAAAAATTAGCCTGTCCTTCCTGATCTTTTTACACATAAATTGGTCTCTTTCAACATTTTTGCTGAGAATTCTTTTGGTTACACTTTAACATTATTTCAATTATGGTCAGTGTAAAAATAGATTCCAAAGGTAAAAAACACAGCTTAAATGTCTACAAGACCTTGTTCTTAACATTCATATGTCAAAAACTGTCTCTCTCTATAGTTGCAGTAACATGTTAACACGCTTACCACCCTGAGCTTTCCCAGATGCAAGGATTTTCGTGATTTCCTGCCTCTCTGTGTTTTGTGGTTTAAGGAAACGTTCAGAGTCAAATTAATACACTATATTTCAGAGTCTGAAAATTCTGTCAAGGTGACTGAGAATATTAAAAAAATGTTATGTTAACATTGGAAAATCCTGAAGCAAAAATTTAGTGGTGTAGAGATATAAACAATTTTTGTGTGACATTTAGGTATTTAATGGTAACTTTAAAAATTTTCCAAACAGAGCATTTATGGACAAAGAACTAACTAAAAAGAATTGCTTTATGCTGAGAAGAGCAGCCTAAAAATAAAAATACCCAAAGTTACCATGTGTATGTAGATTTCTGTATTTATGGTAGTATCTTTAATCTATTTTCAAAAAACATCTTTTTATCAAAAATACCTTTTTATCTACCAATTTTATATATTATGCTATACTACTGAATTGTGAGAGAAGCAAAATATAAACAAATGAATTTTTTAAATAAATGAAACTAATGAATTTAAAGGCTAGTTATTTATATACAATATTTGCATCTAACATCCATGCAAAATATCCTTTACGGTAGAGATATCTGCAGATAAAGGATAAAAGGTAAATGAAAAAATTGATAAAGTAGGGCAGCCTGGATACTAAGGAGAGCTGCAGTTTATTTTTAAATTAATTCACACACAAAATGTTTTAATATTGATTTTTTAAAAAACATGCCCTTGAGATTTCTTTCACACAATTCTTCCTAGATATACGTAGAATTAGTTCCCCTGGATTTCTCTGCTTTGCTTTTCTTATATTTTAAGACACTGATCTAATTGTCTTTAGAGATTCAGAGAAGCAGTGGGCGTGCTCATGCTAAAACTGGCTGGGAGGTGAAATACTCGTTCTAGTGTAATAGACAATGTTAGTTTCAACTCTTATTTCCACATGCTATACACAGTAGATGAGCAGCCTTACGTAGTGGTAAAATACAAGGAAGAAATATGACTGTATTAAAAACAGATTATCATCAAGAATTGTGAGAAAGATAAAAAGTGAAATTTCTGTCAAGAGGGAAGACTGAGATGAGCTCCACACTGCGGATTTCAACTCTCAAGTCCACATGTGACTGGGAGTGGTGTATGTTTCCAAGATACTAAACGCCATTACCTTGACCGCCGACATGAAGCGATCAGAGTCATATTTATTGATGAAACTCTCAGCTCCCAACCAGCCGCACTGAGTGTGCATCATACAGCTGTCAGCAGAGCCGGGGCACCACAACGATGAGCACTTGTGACATTTCCCTTTCATAATTTATGAAAACAAAAGATCTTGAAGTTTGTAGGACACCGGAGTAATTTTAAAATCGTCTTCATGGAGGCTATATTGTGGTCCATAAAATAAGCACTTTTCTGGCTTATGGTTTTTAGGAGAATCAATTGCAAACCAAATTAGAACCATAAACACAGCAGTTATTTCAAGGATTCTAATTCTGACGTGAGGGTTACAAGTATGACCAGCTATTTGGGGAGGCGGTTAATTACCCTGATAGTACAGCATAATTCCCTTCATGATGTGTGATGGTCTCACCTACATGTGATTTCACAGGTGTTTTATAAGTTTAAGACCCAAAAAGCCACTTAATTATTTTCCTTCTTCAAGGTAATATTTTGCCTTTTGACATTGTTTGGTAGCTAGAAGATGCAGTGTTATTTAAAACTAAAAACATTAAGCAAAGAGCAAAAGGATTTGAGTCTCCAGTGCTGACTATTATAATAGATTTGATTGAACCAGTAAGTCAGTGATGACCCTGAACTGTAATTTAGGGGGGAGGTTCCTCAGTAAGAAACTACTCCTGGATCAAAAATAGCAAATCATACCACATTGTGGGACTTTTCACATATAGTAAAAAGAGAAAGTAGAAAAGCCAGGATATGTGACATAATGTGAATGCATGCATTTTGGAATCAAGTGACCTTCATGCTCGAGTTGTTCATGTATGAACTTAACCTAGAAAAGATCTTACAGGAACTGTAATCAATTGTTTGGGATTTTTTTAAATTGTTGTTGTTGTTGTTTTTGTTTTGTTTTGTGGTAGGGAGATGGAGGAAGAGGGTACTGGAGACCGGAGGGGAAACATCATTGGACATAAATGAGAAAGAAGGATGGTTTTCACATCCTCATTCAGTTCTGCCTGGGACACCTATGGACCCACCTATGAAATAGAATGTGGATCGTAACTATACAGTGACAAAATTACTTCAAATAGGAATACACGATCCATATATACAAAACCATTTCATTATTAAAATTAATTTTCTCTTAGTATCTTCTTGCATCATCTATTCCAAACAGGAAGTGATTTATGTTTCCCTTTTACTCACAAGGAAGCTAAGGCAGAAATTCAGTGAACACTTCTAAAGTGAATTATTCAAACATAGAAGAATTCCTAAAAATGATTTTGAAGTAATTAAGGGCATGTGTATTCATATATTTAAAGCTAGGGTTCCTTCCCCAGGAAAGGCCCGAAGACCTGTGCAAGCAGAGAGGCAGGGAGGAAAGACTGTCTTGCATTACGTATACGGAAACTGGCACTAGGGTCTCAACTTGACAGAGAGAGGTCTTCCTGCTAACTGACGGGAAGCCCAGAAAACACCAGAAAGGATGCCGAGAACCACGTCGCCTCCCTCATGCTGGCATCCCTGAAAGGAAGGTAGTCTTTATGCCGCCACACTCCAAGCCCAAGGCCACAGTTTGTATCTCACCTCCCCCTAAACCCCACCTGGACAAAGGTGCAGTAATGGAGACGGGCCTTCTGGACCTGAGTGTGAGCAACTCTGGTCTTCGCACCTAAGACACAACCCCATCAGGGCCCACCAGTCCCTATATGACTCCTCACAAACTCCAACCGCTGGAAGTCAGTGTTTACGGGGATTACCTGTTGTAGCTAAACCTGAGAGTAACAATAATTTACAGCAGGGACATTTTGACCTGGAGGCCATGGACCTCTGGAGTTCGTCTTTTTTTTTCATCCACACCCATGGCTTATATCAGCTTCCTTATCTGTAAAACGAGCCTCTTAGAGGCCATTCAAGGAGTAATGGAGATAACGCTTCATAAAGCAGAGATGACCACGGCTGGCACAGAGAAAGCCCTCAATAAGCGGTAGCTACTGCTATCACTATTGTTGTTCAGTGCACAAGACAGAAATGCCCCTGTGAGTCTACAGGTGTATGTGTTTGTCCGTGTGTGTATCTGCGTGAGCATACATGCATGTGTACGTGTGTATATGTGTGCATATATATGCATGCATACGTGTGTGTGCACACCTATCACATTTTCTCCTGGATCCCAAGCGTACGTGCCCATTATCCAAAGAAGGATAAGAAAGAGAGAACTGGGTTTGAAAACTGAAGGGAGAGAGGAAAGGAGGAAGAGAAAGGAGGGAGAAAGGAAGTTCAGAAAGAAAAGGAAAAAATGTAAAAAGCCTTGGCACCTGACCCTCCTCCAGGAAGCGGGCATCCTTTGAACCCTTCCCCTTCCCACCCTCCAACTGTGGCGTCAGTTCTGATAGGGTGGTGAGATCCATCCAATTTATGCTGTCAGTTCATTTTTCAGATCCCCTCCCCCTTATCTGTATCTCACAGTGAAGAAGCCCGAGAAGCAATGTTGCACGGGGGTTGAGATGAAGCCTGTCAGACAGCATCAGAGCTGAAAATTACAGCTGATTAAAGGAATAAAAAACCTCCAAGATCATTTGGTAGTCTCGAAATTGACAAGTTAAGGTGCTACCCCTTTAAATATCTATCTGCTTGGTCTCTCAGCTCCGAGATGGAGCTTTTTCTGGAACCATGTTTATAACCCTGAGACACAGAAAGGAGTGAACTCACAACCTTTTATGAAGCTTTAAAAGCTCTGCTTTCCTTCTCCAGTGTTTTTCAATCTTAAAGACAAAAACACCACGAAACTTGCGTTTGAGCATAAATAGCATATTTTCCTAAGAGAAGTAAAGCCCTAAAAAGCCCTGGAAGCGGGTGGGACTGTGAATACTGCAGCTGCGATGTGTTTTCCAGGGGGTTAAAACAGCTGCAAAGCCCCGTTTTCCTTTTTAAAGAAGAATAGGAAACGATCTCCTCAGCAGTGGTAATAAAAATGTGAGGTTGGTACTTACCGACGGTCACACTAATATAATGCCCTCTAAAAAGCCGCGATAACCGTATTCACAGCCATTAAACGTCAGGGATGCAATGGACGCGCAGGAACGTCGGCCGCAGTGAGACTAGCGTTGCGCGGCCTCAAATCTTCCTTCTACTCGCTGTGTTTTCTGTTTGCTGCTCTTTATGGGAGCGCACGGTTTTACTTTTTTATGGATGTTAAAACATTTATAACTGTACAAGGTCATGCAGAAGGGCTTGCATAGAAACTGAAACTGCGCAAGTAGCCACAAGGGATGGATTAAAACTAGAAGTTAGAGTGAACATGGCAAACTTGTAGATGCCATTTCAGGATGCGTGTATCAAAATGGCGGCCCAGAAGACATGAGCCAACAAACAGGAAAGTGTCATAAGATCAACTTGTGTGTAAGGCCAGGGTGGTGGGGAAAAGCTCCCAGGGCCCGGCCTGGTGACTTAGGGGGGCCTCCATTCTGCTTCTTTCTAGTCATTTTTACTCTGCACCTCCCACCCGACGTATCCTCATAAACTACCCTACTCTCACCCCTCACTCCACATGTGATATTTGTCCTGTTCTCTGGGTCCTGCTAGGACGCAGACTAGCTAGTCGTGTCAAAGACACGTGGAATTTTACTTAAAGACATCCACTTTGAGTTTGCTACAGTTTGGTACACGTTGGCAATGAATAGACGGATCATGAAAAGATGAGCACCTTCATTGCCAATTTTTTCTTCAAACTTCACAGAGAATCAACTTATAAACCAGCTGCAATAGGTTATCTCTGGTTAGCCTTCAGCCCGTATTCCAGGATGTAGGGACTCGTTGTGGCAAGTTAAGTCTCTCAGAGAAAATCAACCAACCCAGTGAGTTAAGTAGCAGGGTTGTTTGGAACCATGAGAACAGGGAGCTGAACAGGAGGAAGGAGAGCAGCCCTGTTTAATAAGCCAGATTTCTGTAGCCAATGCGTGTGAAGAAGGCTTCTGGGAAGAGCCGGAAATTCTCCTCCTGAATTCTGCCATTTACAAGCCGTGCAACCATGGACAATGCACTTTACCCCTCAGATCATTAGTCTTCTCCTCCATGAAATGGGGATAAGCCGACCTGCTCTGTCTGCCCAAGTGTACAGCTTGATGCAAATGTTAGATTTTAGTCTATTCATGCAAAGGTAAAATAAGTAAACTTCTAGAAAGAATATTGGTCAAACAAGCAAAGACCAGCATTCTAATATCTACTTCTTCACTCATTGAGTTAATCTTTCTGTCTCCATTTCTTTATCTGTAAAATGGCTTAATATGCCAGCCCTATTGCTTTAAAGAAGACAGGATAAAATATCATTGATGAAAATACTCTGAAAAATGCCAAATGCCATACAAATGTGCAGTTTTATTTCTATTATGCAATAGAAGTGCTTCACAAAGATTTTCTCCTAGTGTCTGACTTTTTTAGGCATTGTTCTCTTTAAAACCTGGTATTTCAACTGAATAAATAAATGAACACTTAACAATTTTCCTGTGATACACTTGGGGTCCCAAAACACTACGTTATTCATTCACAGATTTCTCTTCTCAAAATGGCATGTTCTCTGGCAGTCTTCCGTCTATGATTAGTCCAGACATCAAGCCAATGTCTAGACCATGGCAACTCTTCACTCTGAAAGCAAGAGGTACACATTTTTGTCTATGTCACTGGAAACAATGAGCTTGACTGATTATGGTTATTAAAGTAGTTGATTCAGTGAATGAACTGGTCCTTTTATTGAAAATAAAAATCTGTGGTCCCTGAGAGTTACCCTGAGATTGCAGAAATGTTCATGCCCTCAAGAGGATTCTAGTCTAGTTGCACAGGAAGACACACACACAAAGGAGAAATTAAGCATCTCTGTCATTTGTATAAGACTGGCCTTCTGCTAGATTTCTTTCTTTTTTTACTACAAATCCCTTTCAGAAGGATAAATTTGTTTCAGCACCCATGCTAATTATTGGCAGTATTCCTAAATCCTCAAACCTTTACCTGTTGCACTGGAAGATACATATGGGATTGAGGGTGATAATTTATGCCCAGCTTTTTTCCTCTTTTGACTTTAGTTTTGATATCACATCATGATTCAAAGCTTGGTGCACCATAAATTTTCTCCAAATGTGTAGTAATTCCTAGGTGCAGTCCAAAGTTATGATTCATTTATACTGGAGTGACAGCATAATACCTAGGTGTCAGAATCCATTAAAACTGTTCAATGTCTTCTGTTTATTTTTAGAACCAATTGAGACTTAACTGATGGTGAAAAATATACAGTCAAGTGTGTTTACTTCACCTTTACAAAGAATCCGTTATAGTCCCAATTAATTTGTTATTCCTGTCACAACAGGTACTGGATACTTCAAAACTGTCATTACTGTTTCTGCCTTTCTTGTGTTTACTTTTAACCCCTTCAGAGGTATCTGCCTATTATGAGCTCAGGATTTCTGTGCGTGTGTGTTGGGGGGCGGGGGGGGGGGGGTGTGTTGGATGTACAAGAGAAAGAGAAAGAGTGAGAGGTGGAGCAAGAGACTAGGATATTCTCAGAACAGCATAACCTCATACAGATTCTGCACTAGAAATCCTTTCTTACTGCCAAGGTGACATGTTCTCCTTTATACTAACTTTAAAGATTTCTCTCGGTGGTTATGGAGACCCAGGTCAGAGATGCTAGACCAGATAAACAACAATGAAATTTGAAATGTTCTAAATGTGATAGTCACTGACATTGAGCTATTTTTTCTGCATAATAAGTATTGTCCTTTATTATTTATTTCTGAACATTTTATACATGCGGTTTCTGATGGGAAAGTCTGCAGTGCACGGAGAAGAGTGGCTATTAGCTCTTCCAAGCAAAAATCAAGTCCTGCTCGCTACTCTTTGAAAGGAATGAATTTGCATTTGTAAGGAATTATTTTTTTTTGTAATCTGAAGATATGAAACATACAAAAAGGAGTTTCACAATAAACATGAGAATTATGAGAATTGCACAAGACAATTTTCATCACAGAAATTCCCATCCGTACTCAAGCCAAAAATGACAAAACGATTAAAAGTAATTTAGACATAGGTGTGTGACATAACAACCTACCTTTTCTCTGTTACTGCTCCAGGTGTGCTGACGTTACCAAACTGTGATGGTCAGAATTTGCTGTGATCGCTCCTTGGCATGGGGCACGCCTGAGGGTGAAGAATGCTGTAAGGCTTATGAGAGGGCACTTAAGAATCGGATTGCCTTGCTTTAAGCCTCGGTTCAACTTCTGGCTTTAATTTGAACTGAGCTCTGTGTCCTTGAATAGGCTAATGAATCTAAAGTCTCAGATTTCTCTTCAAAACTGGGAATGAAGATATTTCCAAATTCCTAGGAGTGCAATGAGAATGAAATAACGTAATGTATTAGAAGCTCTTATCACAGTATCGGGCACATGATAAATCTATGATATGTGTTGGTTATTAAAGTAACTGTTAGCGGTAAGAACACTTACTGGGGCAAGTGCGAGGTCTAGGTAACCTGTTTGGGGAAGGTTTGAGACTTCGTTGGGTCAGAATAAGCCAATAACTTCTGCTCTAAAAGACAAGCAATGAACTAGAGAGACTTCCTCGAATGGAAATGGGAAGTAGGAGGTGAAGTGTTGTGGCTTAGAACAGGGAGCAGAGGCGCCTTCTACTGGCTGGAAAGGGCACTGAGGCAAGGTCAACAGGGAGGGGTTGCCCTTGGAGGACCCACAAGCCCTGATGATGGCCAAGTTTCTGCTCCAGAGTGGACACAGCTTCAAACTTTCCCGGTGACGGTTGTAGTCAGATGTAATGGTGCTCTTAGACCTGACTGAATCAGACAGGAGGGCAGGGGCCTGAGAACTTGTTCCAGGCAAGACAACATGCACCTCAAGTTCAGTTGACAGGAATTTGTTAATGAAAATTTGCTCATGGCCCACTTCTCTGAAAGGACTTGAGATGACATACTATAAGCTTTAAAAAAATATTTTTTTAAAAAAAGGACTAAAGGAAAGGAGGAATTGGGGGTGGAGGAAACCAGAGGAAATTCTAACAATTGTTATGGTTGAATGCAAAATTTAGCTCTGAGCTTCCTGATAACCAAAGCAAAAAATGAGGCCATTCACCTTTCAAGAAAGAGTATGGCATAGGAATTCTTCCACGAAGCCAAAATAATTTGACATAAAATTCTGGAAGCTGTGCCTTACATAAGGAAATCTATAGGGGCTATTTTTCATTGACGCGTTGTAAGAAATCTGAACTCTGTAGTTTCTTTTGAAAATTTCTGACTTAGGAGTTAAGAGAATTGTTAACTGACATCCAGAAAAGTAAAGGAGAGAATGTGCCTAGAAGCAGCTAGAGAAATACGGGTGGTACGAAATGGGGAGCTGGTGAAGGTAGGTTCTGCTGTTGATAGAGTTGGGGAGAACTGTGGTTGCTCATCTCTCCATACCTGGCCTACTCTGTCCAACAGCAATGGAACTAAGGAAAGTCTGAAGAAATACATAAATGAGTCTCAAGTGCAATAGAATGTCAACTATTCAACAACACAGCAATTATGGTCAATTCTCATTGGCAAGTGGAGAGCTCCACATGTGAACAGCAATCTAATAGTGTAATTTTTGGTGATGAAAAATATCTATAGAGAGTTCTATAAGCTAGTGGGAAAAAGAATTGCTTAATGTTTTCCTAGAAGTTATATTCACATGTAATCAGATAATGGGGAACAAGTTCAGTTTTTATTTTCTGGCACTGCGCATCACTGGATTTACTTCCTAAATATTGCTCATAAATATCAAGACTCCACTCCAGCTTTTCCATCTCCACACTTGGCTCTTGAGCTTGGGCTCCCAGAATCTCTGGCAAGATCTACAGCAATGGCCTGCTCTCTTCTATCTGCTGGTTCAACTCTCTGGCCTCCCAGCTATTATCCTTCAGAAACACAAATCTTGTCATGTTGTTCCTGGGTTTAAGGTCCTGCAGGGCTTGCCAGCAGCTCCAGGAGCAGCATTTCTTGGAAAGCTCTGCATGATTTGAGATTTGGCCCCTTTCTCAAATAGGATTTTAGGTCCTGTCTTGCTGTGGCTCCCCAATCTGCTACCTTCAGCCCAGCCACTCTGAAACCCTTGGGATGCCCTGTGTAGAGGATGCCTCAAATGCTGCAGTGTCTGCCTTGCACATACCTGGAAGGCCCTTCCAACGGGACTCACTGGGCAACTGGCATCCCTCCTTCAAGACTCCAGCTGAGCGCCACCTCTTCTCTCTTGGTCTCTGGGACCTGGGGTCCCTCCCATCTCTTTCCAAGCTGCTTGATACAACTTTTTATAGCACTCATTACTTTGTATTGTAATTATTTATAAATATGTCTCCTCCCTCACTTAAACTCTTTGAGAAGAGAAAAAGGTCTGAGCGCCTGAAATAAGTGTAGGTTCTCAAAAATATTGGTTTAATACATAGAGGAAGTAGAATTGACCTAGTGGTATTACAAATATGAGATTGTGCATCTGAATTGAGCTTTTGGTTCACTGGGAAGAGAGAGGGTGTAATACCAAGTATTTCCAATATAGCTTTTCTCATCATGGGTGTCAGAGCTCATTAGCCATATAGAGTCCTTGGGCAACTTGACATAACCAAGAGGAGTTATTCTACAAGGATCAGGGAAAGGATTAGCTGTGCTTCCATCTGGCCATTTCTTGGTATATTTGATATTTCAAAGAGACTACTTACAGCTATGTGACCTGACCTTAGGCAGGTTGCTTAACTTCTCTGAGCATCAGTTTCCTCTCCTGTAAAATGGGGATAATTAGAGATCTTCCTCACAGGACTGTGAGGATTAGGTTATATAACATGCACCAAGTTCTTAAAACAGTGCTGGGCTCATAGTAAGTGCTATGGACTGAATTGTGTCCTTCTCAAAACTCATGTTGAAGCCCTAATCCCCAGTGTGACTGTATTTGGAGATAGGGTCTATCAGGAGGTAATTAAAGATAGATGAGGTCACAAGGGTGGGGCTCTGATCCAATGGGATTAGTATCTTTATAAGATGAGACACTAGAGAGTTCACTCTCTCTCTCTGAGGATGTAGTGAGAAGGCAGCCGCCTACTAGCCAGGAAGAGAGCTCTCACCAGAAACCAAATGGACCAGCACCTTGATCTTGGACTTGCCAGCCTCCAGAACTGTGAGCAATACATTTCCGTTGATTAAGCCACGCAGTCTGTGGTGTTTTGTTCTAGCAGCCCGAGCAGTCCAAGATAGTAAGCACTTAGTGAATGTTAGCTACTATGGTTATTATCATTTTTATTATTTGATATCATATGGCTCCCACCAAAATGTTCTCAAGCTCTTCTAATAATCTCTGGGGTTTTTCCTTTGCTTGGCAAACTACCAAAGAAAAAATGTCCACCTGACATTTTTACTACTATGATTTCAAAGCAAAATTTAACACTGGACTTCTAACAGTAGAAGTGACCAGTGTTGGGCCCATTGCTTCAGGTTTCCAGTTTGAGACTTTCAGGCGGGTGATGAAGGTTTTGAGTTTCCCGTACAGAGCAGAATGCCCCAGCTGACGGCAGACTATCCTTTCAATTTTGAATAAAATGAGTGGAAGATATCTGAGAAATTCTGCTCTTTCTGCTTGAGTGAATACCTGTCATGCTTCTTACATCTACTGAAGCAATTAACACACACAAAGCTATATTTGCTAAGCCAGTGCTCCCCAACGGGGGTGTTAGCATATACCACTGAATAGCAAAGACCTCTGAATTTTTCAGCAAGCT
The DNA here is from genome assembly GCF_021613505.1 of Equus quagga. Taxonomy (NCBI): domain Eukaryota; kingdom Metazoa; phylum Chordata; class Mammalia; order Perissodactyla; family Equidae; genus Equus; species Equus quagga. The sequence goes on from NC_060270.1 coordinate 114,482,472, forward strand.
AGTTTTTCCCTGAGCTCCTGTCCAGCCAGCCAGGGAGCAACTCCTGCATGTGTGCTGGCCGCCCTCTGCCTCGCTCTCTTCTCCTCCTTTATGTTTCCTTTTCCCACTGTTGGGACTGCCTGGCATTCACCTGTAGACCCAACCAGACCTCAATTCTCTCCTATCAGCTCAGATCCTAACCTTTCCATGGAGGCTTTGAGTAACCCAGGGGCTCCCAACACTGGCTGCACATTAGCGTGACCTGAGGGACTTCTTAAAAAATGCTGAAGCCTAGGACCAACCTTGGAACAGTTATATCAAAATCTGGGGGTGGGACATGGCCAGTGATGCTTCAAACATGCTGATCAGGTTTGAGACCCCTGGAACAGCCCTAGTCAAAAGCTCAGTTGCACTCTCATCTTGCATTCCAGTTCTGTAATTCCAGTTCTCTGTAACCTCACCCTGTCTCCCAGTTTGAGTAATTCGTTCTTGGTCTTGTACCTCTGTGCCTGATTTATCAGCTTGATAACGAGGTTTTTGCCCAAAGTTCTCCTGAAATGGGGTGTGACTTATTCTTACCATGCCATCCATCCACCCCTCTCTATGACTGAGAGGTGAGTTCCTATACTCCATTTTTATCGAGAAGATAATGTCCAGCTGCCAAACCTCTCTGATGCTGGCCTGAGGCCTGCCTGCTGGCATAGCCCCAGTTGCTTGCTCTGAGAAGCGTGCCACCCTCCTCTCTTGACTTAGCAACTAGAGTGCCCCTCTCTGGTTGGACCCTCCCAGGTCACCTGCCCACATGTCATCTGGACACCACGCTGTGTTTGGACCCAATGGAGTTCTTTCCATCAGCTGTGGGTTTTCATGTCATTAACCTGATTACATTCACAGGATTGTCTTTTATTCTGAAATTATGTCCTGCCTCACTTTTTTGGTGTTAAAATGTTCTTTCTCATAAGAAATGGTGGTGATAGTAGATGGCAACTGCACCTTGACAAATTTTTTTTAAAAAAGTGGGCAACCTTATGATTGCTGCAAGTCTATTTGGTTTTGATTTGGTTTTTCTTTTAACTTCTTGGACCAAAAAATCCCCAGACTTGGGAACCACTAGATTAGATGATCTCAAGTTATCCCACCATCCAAATGGCAGTTCAGCCATGATGGACAGGTCTGCTTTCTAGATCTCAGGACCTGTCTCTCCACATGGCCCATCCCACTTCCTACAAAGGGCTGTGCCCTTTTTCTGACCCACAAGCTCCCACACTCCCTTTCTCAGATCATACCTCCCTCAACTTCAACTCCTTCTATAATTTGTCTTTGCTCAAGTTCCCATTCCAGCAAGAAACCTAAGAGCAAAAATATTATTAGTGATCCTCTGTAGGGCCAGAGACTTTATAGTTGAGGCACCTGAGATCGTCTAGCTCCATGGTTCCCCAGTCTGGGCATTTTATTGTCCAATAAGTTAAGAAAAACAACATCAACAATAACAACTTTGGGGCACTTATAAGGTTGCCCAACTTTTTGTATTTTGCCAAGATGCAATGGCCATCTACTATCACTGTCATTTCTTAAAAGAAAGGGCATTATAACATCAAAAGGTCAAGACAGACATAATTTCAGATTAAAGGAATCCTTTGAAGGTAATCAGTTTCGTGTTATCAAAAACTGCCCGGAGTGGCCTTATTTTTCTTGGTTCAGAGTACACCACGGAAAACTTGGTCGTGGACTAGTATTAGTTCCCAGATGGGTATTTGAGAACACTAGTTTAGTTCCTACATTATACTGGTGAGGAAACGGAGACATGGGTTACATTATCTCCCCAGGTCACCCAGCAGATTGGCAGCAGAATCTGGGCTAGAAGCCAGGTGTCCTGACTCCCAGGCCGGGCCGCTGTCCGTGCACTCTGATGCCTCCCGGCTGAGAGGCCCTCCTCTCTTTTTTATTCTCTTTTTCTTTATCGAGGCTACTCCTTCACTGGCCCCAATTCTCTATGCCAGTAAAGGTGTTCCTTTGACACTTCTCATGTCCTGCGACTTCAGCTAAAGTGATGAACAGGAATAAGAAGGGGAATGAAAATAACAGTTTTCATTCATTAACTGACCACTAAGTGCCATGCGCGGTGCTGGAATTTTACAAAGGCTCCTTCTGATCCTTGAATAAGCCTCCTAAAGGGAAGCAGTGGAGTCGCAGTTTTCCAGGTGAGGAAACTGAAGCACAGAGGTCACTTGCCCAAATAGTGTGTAGTAAATGTCAGAGCCCTGATTTAAAGCTGGGTCTGCTTTATTTCAAAGCTCTTTCCTCTGTGCAGTCCTTCCGCTGTTGGCAGCAGGAGTGGGGAGCCTGAATCAATGAGGCAGTTCTGGATTCTCAGCTTCTTGCCGTCTTTTAAAAAAAATATGCAGAATCACTGGCATACTTCTGGAGCCTCAGCTTTTTGGTTTTCTTTTAGTTAGTATAGAGCACGCAACACCCACACCCGTCCTACTTGCCCCCTGATTCTGAGTGCACCCAGGAGATCCAACATGACACAGTGTACCGGGTAGACGCAGCCCTCGCGGTGCACTCAGTCAGTTAAAGGTGTGGCCGAGGAATCCGAATCGGAGTTCGAACTTAATGATCTCGGTGATGTCTGAAGGTTCCCATGGATGGTCCCACAATCTCTCTATTCTGCATTTGCGTACATTGATTAGTGCTTGTTATCCAGCCCAGTCCAGCCAGCACAGCCTAATCACTGCAAAGTGAACGCCGGTACAGGCTTGAATTCCCAGGTTATCTTATTATCTAGAGATATTTGCCCTTATTATTGTTATTCTTGGGAGTTGGTGTCAGAAAACAGGCAATAATTTGACAATCTGGGAAGAAAGATTGAAAACTGGGCTGGCATGAGAGCCATCGAAATTTCTTGGTTCAAATTTGTATGGAAATGATTCTGCTGGATAGGGAAAGAGGCACAAAAAAAGGCCCATTTGGAACCCTGATTGCAGAGCAAACCAAGAGACACATCACTAAATCAAGGTGTCAGCAGGGCTGTGCCCGTTCCAGAGGCTGCAAGGGAGATTCATTCCTTGTCTTTCCAGCTTCTGGTGGCTGGAGGCATTCGTTGGCTTGTGGCCCCTCACCCCAGTCCCTGACCCCATCTTCACATGGCTTTCTTCTCTTCGCCATGTCTTCTCTTCTCTGTCCACCTGGATAATCCAGAATGATCTCATCTTGTGATCCTTAGCTTAATTATATCTGCACAGATTCTTTTTCCAAATAAGGTTACATTCACAGGTTCCAGGATGTGGACATATCTTTTCGGGAGCCATGATTCAAACCACTACACCTCATATGATGCCAAACTTTATAAGGAACCTGAAACTCAGGTTCAAACTTGGCTGTGTATTACCGGGTTGTAGAGAAAAAATATTGCAACTAGAGAGAAGAGAAATGAAACAAAGAGGTAAATATAAAGGGGGTAATGTTTCAAAAACTGTTAAGCTTGCTATTCCTTCCTCCCTGAACTTGTACTTTCGTCTACTGTGTCACTATTACAGACCCAGGGAAATGACACCATGGGAAGGAGGAGGACGGGATGACAAAGGAGAAGTCCTATGCCTGGAAGAGGGAACAAATAGGCCTTCACCTGTCAGGCCTTGAGGGGTTACTGGGAAGGAGGAGGCTAGACGTGAGAGGAGGAGAAGCGTGTCTTCTGTCTCAGGCGTTCTGTGCAGAAGTCCTGGAGGGAAGAAGCGTGCTAGATAGGTCTAGAGAAGCCCAAGGCAAAGGGATGTTTTCTCCACTTCTTAAGTGAAGCTCGAGAAGCAGACCACCTCACAGGTCGCCTTCACAACAGCCTGGAGCTGCTGCAGGGCCAAGCCAAGAATGCCCCTGAGTTAGCACTCCTGAGCTGATGGGCGTGGGGAAGAGCCCCACGTGGTCTCTTCTGCACCACAAGAAGGCACGATCTGTAGTGCAGGCTGCTGGGCTGGGAATTAGCAAGAAGCGCAGCCAGACTTCAGGGCATGCACGGAACCTACAAGATCAAGGTGGAGCCAACTCACCAGACACAAATGGAGCCATGTGATCAAACCGCAAGTTTGTCAGCCACAGAAGTCAGTGTCAGATGCCAGCAGGGCACCCACAGAGGACATGGAATACCCATTTCTCAGGAATTAGAAGTGCAATGACCTGAGCTTGTCATCTAAGAAACCCTTTGATCCCACCACCAAGAGGTTGTGTAAACCCTTACCTTCACACACCTACAAAGCTGTACTGGAAGGGCACAGGAAAAACAGTATAAAACTGGGAAGTCTGCAGATACCTAAATAGTCTATTGAAATTGTTACTTGGGACTGAATTTCACAATTTGGACGTAATTAGGTGTTTCTCCACCCACTCTGCCTTGGTTATACAGTAGGTGTGGAGTGTATAAAAAAGATTGCTTCAGTCGGGGAAAATGGAAAGGCTAAATTTTCTCTGCACATTTGTGAGGGTTGGTGGCCATGCAAACCTGTACAATCATAAAGACGAGTTAAAGTCTACCTTAAATATTTGAAAAAATTATTTTGGAGCCTTCAGACCAAACATCAGTAGTTTACGTCAGCATAGCCTAATCCTTAGCGCTAGAGAGATGGAAAAATATAACCTTGCAGAATTAGAGGAGCATCAATTCTCTTACTCCCAGAAGATGTGGCCCCAAATCATAATCTATTTCATTTCATTTTATTTCATTCCATTCATTCCACACGTGCTTGGAGCAGACCTCCTCTGCGGGAGGCACTGAGGTAGGTCCAGGATATTCCTCTGAATAAATCAGGGGCTCTGCTCCGGGCGCGGCTGTTATCCGCGGACCTTCCCTGAATGCACAGTCCAAAGTCTTGGGAAGCTAACGGGGCCTCTGAAAAGCCAGTCATCGCTCTCCTATTCATTAGATAATTGCTATGCAATCAAGTACCTAAGGAAGCCCTCGGATTCTGGGTTCTGCGTAGGTTCTGTCTGAACCCAACATTTACACCTTTGATTATTTTTTTGACAATATTTTGTGGTCTATTTATTTACAGAGAAACTTGCCTTCATTTATAACAGACAGAATATTTAGGTCACGCCAAGCATTTTTGTTTTTTCTTTGTCTGATTACTAAAAAAAGGATTGGATGAACAGGAAATAGCCAGATAAATAATGACTGAAACCTCTTGCAGAACAACTGTTTTTAGAATTATTCAGGATTTTAGTGTTAGAGTCTAAACAATAGGAGGTGAGGGCTCAACGCTATGTCAATTATTATTTAGATATTAATTTCTCTTTCATATTAGTGGGTGTTACGCTGCTAAATCCATGCTTCGCATTCTGAATAATTACTCCCTCAGTGATGAACATATTATTAATGGTCCATTTTAATAAAATTAAAATACTTTCCCATTTATTTTTTCCACACTGCCTAAAAGTCATGGTAAAACAATGGGTGAAAAGAAAGGAGGACAATGTGAAGTCAAGGAACACGCGGATAACAACTGCCTCCTCAGAGAAGGAAAAGAAAACTTTATTTACTATCACTGAAAATTCTACAACCTTCCCTTTGGCTTCTCCCCTGCCCTTTCTATGTTTAAACTGAAAACCCACCACTTTCAAAGCTTCCTTCCTTAATAACGCCAATCCTTCTACACCTCCAGGCCCCTAGACTCACAAACAAGCGACACGGATATTTGTGCAAGCGCAGTTATGGTCTATCATTATTAAATGTCTCTTGGTGGGCGGGAGAGGCGCTTTACTGCAAACAGCCATTCATCAGCACTCGCCGAGCCGCTCACATCTGACCTCAGCAGCAGTAATGCCACATCAAGTAGGCCAACTACCCAGTTTAGCAGCCGAGCAGAGAGCACTAGCTGGCTCCAAGATTAAGTACGCTGCTGCAGGCTTCCATTCCCAGGAGCTCCTCGGGCTGATGTTGTATTGATTGGGAAAGTTTACCAGTAAGTATCACAAACAACAATGGCCAGGTCAAGGACCGGGATCCTGAATAGGAATTCCCCACGGGGTGCGCTCTGGGTGGGGTGCCTCTCTCATGATGTCTGAGTACAGGCTGAATACGGTTTCTGAGGAAGGAAAGAGTGAGAACCTGCAGTTTGAAATGACATTTAAGCAAGTCCATGTGGGAACAGAATGAGAGACAATGATGTAATTATCTATTCCCCAGCTTCCAACTGCGGTGAAAAACCTGTCATCGTTCAGTGTTTATGTGTTCTCCAAGCCGTCCACTTTTTACTTTTAATGCTTGTTAGGGTCTATGATGCCTAAGCCCAATATGCAAACACAGGCAGCATTCAGGTTACACATAAATAAATATTGCCATATAACAAAAACCTAACTATTTTAATTTGAGAAATAAAAAGGAAACTTTCTGGCATACAGTCCTCCATACTCTAAGTGCATTTAATTTTACCTCTTGCTGAGTGAGCAACAAATAAGAGAAATGAAGATATATATCCCAAGAATATTTTTATATACAAGTCGTATTTTTTTGACAAGGTATTTCTCGTGAACATGGCTCTCATGGTTGGGAGAGGCACTTGCGCCATGGTGAGTTACTCACTACATGTAATACCAACAGCAGGCAGTGAAACTCAGATTCCTGGGGAGATATGGTGTAATTCCTGGTACTGATGCGCACATGTGCAAGTGCTCTCCCATACATTTGTTGTGACCCTTCTTACACTCTCATATCACATGCATACAGGATGGGATGCTACTCTAGTCATAACCAGATTCTATTGCCTGGGAGGAAGATGACAATGTTTCTGCTAATTCTTCTCTGACCTCCTTTCTCACCCTCCCAAAGTCATGGTCAACCACTAAGGGCTCTGAACTCTTTCTGTCCGTTATACACACTTCTGTTATCATACTAGATGGTAATTATGTTTTGCTAATCTGTCTTCCCTTCCAGACGTGAACTCCTCAGGAGCAAATATTTGATGTTCTTACTTTTGCCTTCTTGGGGCTCAGTGCAGTGTCCTGCACATGGTAGGTGCTCAGTAAATCTGTTTCAAGGGCAACAGTTGAACTGGACATGGAAGGTACAGCTAGTTGTCCCTCCAGTAACTAATCTATCCTTCCCCTTACCAAGGGGACATTCATTTTCTTCAAGGTAGCAATGTGCTTAGCTAAAAAAAGATCTTTACCTCTTGTCAGATTGAAAGTTTACAGGTTGAGTCTATCTAGAGAGCTCTTACTTTCCTCATTAGAAGAACAGAATCAGTGGGCATCCACTTTCTGCCCTTCACACTTGCTGCTTCTTCCAGCAAGAGCTGAGAATTTGGGGCTGGCAGTGGGATAGTTAGCCTCAATATTAACATCTAGGTAAAGAGTGTTGGTTTATATTAAGGTTCAACAGATGTCAACAATTTTTAATTGAAAAGAACGTAAGTGGAGGATAAAAACCAACAGCAAAAAGAACTTTGCTTCTGAAGTTATTTTGACATCTACTTTTCGTGTTAAATGACAATTTTCCCCCAAGTGGCTTGACAACATTGACTGCTATCACTGTAGTGATAGTTGCCAGTTAGATGACTGGCAACATCTTCCCCCTCAGTCCGACAACCACCATGTCTCTCTCATGGACATAAAGAGGATTTATTTCACAGTCACAGAGCATCATAGATCTCATTGTTGGCAATGACGAGAAGACAAACCTCAAAGGACCCAAGTCTAGAAGATAATCTTTCTGCCATTATTGCAATTCGATTCCCAAATTCTAACTTGACTCCCATTATTCCAATTTGATTCCCACCACCTGTTTTTATACGGCTTACAAGCTAAGAATGGTTTTTACGTATTTAGATGGTTCAAAATATTAAAAGCACAATATTTTGTGACCCATGAAAATTATATGAAATTCAAATTTCAGAGTCTATAAATAAAGTTTTATTGGAACACAGGCACACTTATTCATTTAGGTATGGTCTATAGCTGCTTTTCTTCTCTAATAGCAGAGTTGAGTAGTTGCAACAGAAACCATATGGCCCACAAAAGCCTAAAACATTTACTAACTGGTCCTTTACAGAGAAGTTTGCTGACCCTTGCTCTAGAGAATGGTGTAGCAACAAGCGGGATGGTACCAGGGTCTGACTTCATGAAATGTAGCCGCTTGATCTTCCAGGTTGCCTAGAAGTTTGATGTTAATTGAAAGGGAAATAAACTTCCACCTTGTTTAAAACACTATTTGGTCTCTGTTAAAGCAGTTGAATCAGAATTTTGACTAATACAATTCCCATAAGACACCTCTTAGGAATTGTCAAAGACAAGCTACAGTTGAATGGGAAGAAAAAGGAAGAAACGTTTTTTTCAAATGAAGTGAATGCCTCCTACCACTGACATTTCCATGAGCATTTGATGGGTTATTTCCCCATGATACACAAATGGAACCATTGCATATTCTTGAATAGTGGACAATATGATGAAATGATGCTGGTAGAAGATTATTTTAGCACTCTGATGTAAAGACATAAAGAAGAGAGATTGTGAATGAGGTTCTCTTTCTTTCAAATTCTCTGTACTCCTCCAGGAGCCTGTTGAAGTAACAAAAAAAATAATAACTATGATAATAATAATGATAGTAATACGTAACATTTATTGAGTGTGTACCCTGTGCTGGGCACCGTTTTAAGATCTTTACAAATATTAACTCTTTTAATCTTCACACTCCTCATATAATAGGCACTCTTATTATCATTCTCAATTTACAGCTGAAGATGCAGAGACTCAGAGAAAGTACTTTGCTAAAAGTTACGCCGCTAGTCAGGGGCAGAGTCAGTTTTTGAACCCAGATTCACTCCAGATTCACTCACAAGTATGTAAGCGCTTTCTATGCCATTTCTAATCTTGGCATAAAGTAATAAGGACCTGATTCAGGGCTTGTATGTTGGCCAGAGAAGTAGAAAGGAAGGAGAAAGGGAAGTGCAAAGAACTCAGCAGAGAGTCCTCAGACCAAGATGGTGGCATCATTGTTGGGCGATGAGAGGCAACAAAGAATCTTGAAATAGTCACACTGTAAGGGGTCTTAGAGGTCAGTCTAGTCTTGTGGTTCCAGACCTACCTGAGCATCAGAATCAACCAGACAATTTTGTATCTAGCTTGGCAAAAATTTGAACGCCTGATATTAGTAACTTTTGATGAAGTTGTATAACAACAGGAACAGTTACACACTGCCAGTGGTAGTGTAATTTGGGATAAATTACTTTGGGGAAAAAAGCGCATATACCCTATGACTTAGTAAGTGCATTCCAGTGTATGTAACCAAGAGAAACTCTTACCCATATGCACAAGAAAATAAGACCAAACAAGAATGCATAAAACAATGTTTTTTTGTGTTAGCCATAATGGAAACAAATGTCCATCAGCAGGAGAAAAGGTAAGTAAATTGTGGTATATTCATACAATAGGCTATGACTATACACAAGTGAAAGTTAATCAACGATAGTTACATTCAGCATGGATAAATCTCATGAAATAATGTACAGCAAAAAGAGAAAGTAACAGAAGTATACATATAATATGACTTCATTGATACATTTGTTCAAACATAAGCAAAACCAAACAGTATTTTAAAGAATATATTTGCATGTAGTAAAATTATAAAGAAAAGCAAAGGAATGATAAAATTCAGGATAATGGTTACCCTTGAAGAGGAGGGGCTTTCAAGATAATCATAATGTTGTTTTTTTTTCCTTAAGTGAGTGGTAGCTATGCATGCATTTGTTTTATTTTTCTATAACCTGGACATATACATTATATATACTGATTTGAATGTGTGATGGCATTCATAATTTTAAAAGTGTAAGAAAACATGATTCAAGATATAAGTAGAAGGATATTTATTTCAACCTCTTTTTGGTTGCAAAACGGGAAATTTGAATTTTTATCATTAGGGGACTTAAATATATTATATAAATCTATGATAAATTTATCATTAATATATTATGATAAATATATTAAAAAGAATAAGTCCAATCTCTTTTACATTGACCTGGATGGATGTCCATAATATATTAAGAGAAAAAAAGCAAGTTATATGGAAATATGTATAATATCATCCATTTTAATAAACACCCACAACAGAACTACCAAACGAGACTCTATATATTTGTGTTTGTATGAGCATGAAAAATAAGTATGGAAAGATACACGCTGGAGAAGAGGTTGCCAATTCCCTTCCCCTCAGTCATTCTCTCTTTCCTCTCCAGAATTATAACTAGCTTTTATCTAGGCACATTGCCACCCAGAAGACTGCATTTCTCAGCCTCCTTTGCTACGAGTGTGATTATGTAATTTAGTTTCAGCAGATCAGATGTAGACCAACACATTGTGTGCTTAAAGGGAGATAACTCAGATGGGAGGGTCTCCTCCACCTCTTATTTCCTCTGCCTTTCCTCCTCCTTCTGGCCTGCAGTTCCAGCTAGAGCTACAATAGTCATTTTTAGATGATGAGGTGACTTTGAGGATGGCAGCCATAAGCGAGGATAGTGGAACAGAAAGACAGAAGCCTGAATCCCTGATGATACCACGGGGCTACTGTACCAGCCCTCGACATCCTACCTCTGGACGTCCATTAGGTGTGAGAGACATAAACTTCTATCTTGTTTAAGTCATTTTCATTTAGTATATCTCAATTGTACATAACTAAGTCTAATCCTAACTAATACATGTGCCAAATTTAGCACTGGTTATCTCAGGAGAGTGGGATCGGACACAAGTGTGGTGGAAGAGGGTGGAGCATTATCAAATTTTTTCTTTATATTTCCATATTGTTTGACTTCTTAAAACAAGCACAAATTACTTTTATAATTTAAAAATTCTCTAAGTAAGTCTAAAAAAGAAGAAAAAAAGAAAGCCTCCAAGTGCACGTGATGTGATTGATGTCAGGTTTGAGAACCTTCTCACTCGTTTCACAGATGAGGAAACTGAGCCCTAGACGTCATAGAGTGAGTCAGAGGTGAGGCTACAACTAGAAAATCTTTTGACTCCCAGTCCAGGGCTCTTCCTTTCATAGCATAACAGAAAATGTTTTACAAAGTGAGACCCTGAGAAACCCAGGTCTGGCGGAGTAGAGATAGCCTGGTTTCTGCTAGCTCTCAGTTTGCATGGGATATCCAAGGGGCTAATTCCAAAAAAAGGTGACTAGACGGAAGGTGAAAAGCAGGTTTGAATACAGATGAATTAACAGTTTTGTTCTAGAAGCTTCTCTACATAAGACTTGGCATTGTTTTAAGCAGCTAAAACCTGTCTAGAATTTAGACATGTGACGAGCTTCAAAACATTATAAACCTCCTTCTTTCTGACTTATTTGTCATTGGGAAGAAAAGAACATCCCATCCAAGGCCTAAAATGGGGTCTTCCTTCTTTCTTTACTAATATTTAAAATTCTTAAATGTGAACTTCAGATAAAATTAGATGATTAAATAGTGTGATATAAATTGAACAAAATGTCATATATTATATTATAAAAGGAAATACAATTTGTTTCTTTACCTAAAATGGAAGTCAGCTTAGGGTCTTACTTTGAAGAGGGTCTTATTATATCTCCCGACACATTCCTGAGGTTATGTTTTGTTCTCAGTAGATCTTAGCCTTCTATAAAATGATTTGCATAGTGCTCTTTTGTTCAACTATGTAAACTTAAGTAAATAAAAAGGTAAAACTCTTTCAGGGTTAAAATATGAAAATTAAGGGACTGTCCCTGTGGCCAAGTGGTTAAGTTCACACACTCCACTTCGGCAGCCCAGGGTGTCCCTGGTTCAGATCGTGGGCACAGACACAGCACCGCTCATCAGGCCATGCTGAGGCAGTCTCCCATATAGCACAACCAGAAGGACCCACAACTAGAATATACAACTGTGTCCTGGGGGTCTTTGGGGAGAAGAAGAAGAAGAAAATAAGAAGATTGGCAACAGATGTTAGCTCAGATACCAAGCTTTAAAAAAAATGTTTATATATATATATATATATATAAATTAAGATAAAACTCATTTGAGTGCACTCAAATTCATTGCCTTTCTTTGAATGTTCAGTTAATCACTCTTGCTTACTGTGGACCACCCGACAACTAGACCTGAGCATCCTACCTTCTCCTTTACTAACTTGGGCACCTCCCATCTTCATGCCTCTTGCCCACTCCAATTACATAATTGAGAAAAGATTTTGGAGAAACTCTCGGTGCTATTTCAAATCATCAGCTCAAAACATATAGAGAAAAGACAGATTTATTTGCTCAATATTGACTTTTCCTAAGAATCTCTCTCATACACAAAAATGAGAAGAATTCTCTGTCCATTATTACAAGTGGTTTTTAATTGTTATTTTGTTGAAAGTCAGCCTCCGTCTTCTGCTATCATGCTAAATTCTAGAAAATGGAGCTAGCTAAATTTCATTGTCACTAATGCAAAATCAATATCATATGTTCTATAGAATTCAGAAAAACAAGAAAATATACTGTGCTTATAGTTTTTCTCATCTTCTCTAAAATGTAATCTACTTCTCAATGTACTAAGAAGCTAGGAACACAAAGATGTAAGTGAGTGGTAGCACTTCAACATTTCAGAGAACATGTGTTGCTAATGGCCTTTCTACTCATCTCCCTTCACTCACACGCATACCTGTGGGACAGAGCACATATTGAACCTGAGTATCAAACACCAGAGCCAATTTATAGCAGGTGATAAGGAAACAGTCCTACCTCTAGAAGCAGTTCATTTTTCAGTGCCAAAGGCAAAGTGTTTAGTAGGTATTTTATAGATCATATATCCAATACACCACAAGACATCTGTAGTTGCTCAAACTAAAAGTCCTTCACTAGGGATGAGTTCACATTGTGTGTGTGTGTGTCTGTGTGTGTGCATGTGTACTCATGCACATGTATGCGTCTGTGTACAAAAGGGTCCCTGGCAGAATATTCTTTGGGAATTTTATAGGAAATGGCTTTGATGGTTGACTCTGCATCCTTCTCTATGAGACATTCAGATGAGCAACATCCACGGTGTTTTGAGTGCTGAATTCTAGGCCCGAGCATCTGCAACCTTACTGTGTGATCTCGACCCATTCCCTTCATCACTCTGGCCTCCAGTTTCTCATTGTTCAAATTGGAATGGCAACGCTTCCTCTACATAGCTCACCGGATTCTTTGGCAGTGAGGATGAATGTGAGCAAGCCCTCTGCAAATTGATAGCACTGTGAAATTGAAGGCACCCTCAACAAGGACAGACTTAGCAAGAGGAAGTGAACTCATTGCCTACTGCTTGACAAGATCTCCATATGACCAATGCAGAGTGATTTCTTAAGCGAGGAGGATGAGGATGAGTCATATAACAAAAGGCCTTGATTAAGTCACATTTGGGAAAATAAAACAGGCGTATCATTTTATAGTGCATAGTGTCTCTATGTGCCAAAGAGACGGTGTTCACAGACAGAAGAAGAAAGGGCCAGTGGCTCCGGCAAGCCCTTTTGTCGCCTTTCTTGTCCCTTGAGGGGCTGCCCGCGACCCAGGGGGGAATGTCTCGCCCCCTCCACAGCCCACTCAGTGAATGACCACATTGTAAAGTGTTCAACAGTTTTTACATGAATAAAATAAAAAATTATGTTTCCTGGGTGTATATGGTTTATCACAGTAAGTCTGTGTTAATATTTCCTAATCAGAGTGACCTCAGCCTGCCAGAATGCACAGGCCCCTAATCCTCGCTGTAATGTTTTCTCATTAGCTACGCAGCATTGCCACACCAGTGGCAGCGACCAAGCACTGCCTCAGGCACCACTGGAATTAATTACTAGAAGAAACACTGCTGTTTTGAATTGTCATCTTGAATTTATCACTTGCCGCTTAATGTAACTCATCTGACCTAATACCTCCATCGTGTCACCAGGGGCCTCGGCACGGGTTTCACCAGGGTAATAGCAGGGGGTTTCTGTATACCTAATGTGGCTGAGACGCCAAACACGCAGCTGCCGGAGGCCCAGGGAAAATCCTACCCTGGAGGCAAAGCATGCTAACAATGCCCCTAGCAAATTGCAGATTACCTATACGTCATGTTCTATAGGAAGCTAAGCGTGAGTCAAAGGTAGGCCTGATACATCTAATTTCTGCGGCTAGGAGAAGATAATCTTTCATTTCTTTGGATGTAACAGCTCTCACCATTTGTTCCTCTCATGCTACGTTTTTGAAATAATGAAACTGGCTACTCATCTATGGAAGGAACAGTGGCTCTGAGGGGACCTGTAGTGCTAGGTCTGAGGCCCTTTTCTTATAAATTCTGAAGAAATTGCTCATTAAATTACACAAAGAAATGCAATCTCACCATAGGTTATGTTTCCCCAGAAAAAGGCACAAAAGCGTAACCCAAGTTGAAATCTGTGCTGTATTTTGCAGGGCTACAATTTACTCTGCACTTGTGAGAGTTACTCTGTGTTAGCTATTTAAAAATGCACATTTAATAAGGGAATTAATGATTTGGTTAGTTTCATTAAGCCTCAGAAATTATTTCAGTATGAAAAGTAAGCTTTCGTGCATGCTCTCAACAATTGTCTTCTTAATCAAATTTTTCATCTGTAAAAACCATATACTTGGCACCAACATTTTTCATGTTTTCTGCCCATTTTGGATTCACTTAAATGTCATTATTTCCATTTTAAAGTTAGTGTCAGTTCCGCTATAGCTTTTATTTCAAAACATGACATATACATATATGCATGTAGATGTGTGCAAATATATGTATAAATGCTAGCCCCTAGAAGCTTATAGATGTAATAACATAATACCGTAATGTAACATCAAAGCATGAAAATCCTACTGATGAAATAGTAAGTAAAATAGATTTACTTTGATAATGACATTCCCAGCCTATTTCATAGACAAAAACATTTCCTTTGGTTACCACACTCTACATTATGCATAGTAAACTTTGGAAGATGTATAATGCAATATAAACATTAATAGTTTCACAATTGTGTTGTTTTAGAAAGACTATTTATAGAGAAAATACAAAATGCCTCCCCAAAGTATACTTAGACCTAAGCCACCATAATCTTCCTGCTCATACAGCAGGAAATCTAATACACCAGCTCAATAAACCTGTAGGAAACAAAGGTTTTATGTAGCATTAAGTGTCACAATATTAAAATGCCCATATTACTTTCAATTGCTCTTATAAGCTTCTTTTTCACTCTCCAGAAAGTTGAGTGCCATTATGAGAAGAATATTGTCCTATGTAGGAAAGGGTGGGGAAGGAGAAACAGACACCCCATCCCTTCACCTCTGTTGATCTCTGATTAATACCACTGGTGCTTTTCCACAAGGGTTTCTCTCCCTCAAACTCTCCTATTTCATACTTTTTGGGTTGTCAGGGTCTGTTGTCAAAGGTGACAATACGTTTAAAAGTGTGTCAAAAAGCCTTAATGGCAATGCCAGCTCAGCTGCATAGCCTCTTTTGAGTTGGTTTCCTTTCCTGTAAATGTAACACGCTGTGCTATGAGCTATTGAGGCTATAATTAGAGACCAAACCTCTTTCAAAACACCAAGTACTTCATTCCATGAATGCTCATTACAAATGGTAATGTTGCAACAGCAGAGATCACCACCCCCAGAAGTGTAAGTTTCCCCCAAACAGAGACGGTTGCTTTTGTGGGTTTCGCAGAGTGTCTAGCACTCCATAGCTGCCTAATTAATACCTAATGACAATGATGAACCACTGGTGATATTCAGCTAACTAATTGGGGTCTTATAGTATCTCAGAAAGTTTCAACTTAATGGCCATTAAAATAGAGTATCTTCTATTTCTATTGCACCTGCCAACTCCCCAAACTTTCTACAAACAGAAATTCATTAACTGAAGTTCTTTAATGAAATATAATGGCACAAAAGTAGATTCTGAAGACTTTGTTGCTTGGGCAAGCTAAGGCAAGGGCGCCTGACAGTCCTGCAGTGGGGTCAGTGGATCTGAATCCACTGGGCTGTCTTTTGCATTTCTCAGTGTGAGGGTGAGCTGAATGCATTTTCAACAAATATACATCCTCTTTGGGTTGTGCGAACTATCGGACTGTAAGACTTCGCGATATTCACACAGAAGGAAGCATAGCAGACTTATAAAGGACCCGGGGAGTTACCTGCAGGTGATGGAAAAATGCTTCTCCCTCTGTGCAGATGCGCTGAAGACTGCAGCCTTGGGGATGCTCTGTGGCCATCCCTTACGGCAAACCCTGTAAAGTAGACTATCTTTTCCTCACCCTTGTGGAATATCCAAATGGTTAGCTTTCACGGTCCCACACCTGTGCAAACCCTCTTCAGGCGGATCTCAGTGCAGAATCTCTGTGAAATTTTGTGCTGGTCTTTAGATATGTTTTAATGACCTAAAATGAAATATTTTAAAATTCTGACTGTTAGCGTTAAAAATGTACCAGTGCATGCTGGGAATCAATGGCATTTAGTGCTGCTGCCTTGTAAAACACCAGATCCTAAGTGGTTCATCCTGATGTTATTGGCAGATGTGGTTTTATACTTTTAAATACCTTGGAGTTGCTGGAAAGGAAGAGAGAACGTACAGATATGCCCAGGCCAATGAAACGACATCATAAAATCCCTGACTGGAAAGCAAGGGGACTCTTTGTGGCTGGATTACTTGTTATTGAAACAGGGACCTAGAGCAGGGGAGCAAGAGCATCATTTACAACGGAGTGTTTTCAGTTACTTCTCGCGCTCCGTCGTTCTCACCGCAACACATATATTGAGATGAAAGATTATTTTACATTCTGAATGAAAGAAATGCATATGCGACATTTACTTTGCAAATGGAGACCCTGTTGCCTCTCACCACCCTACTGAAATATGGCAAGTCGGTAGCAGCACCTATACAGTCACCAAAATGATTATTTTTCTGTCAAATTATTCATTTTCATTGTAATATCCAATTTCATCACAATTAACTCTAGTAGCCACAAAGTCCATGAACTGCATACTCCTAGGTAATATTTGTCACCTTGGTATTTAATGTCAAATACACTCTGTTTCCTTCTGGACTGGAAACGCAATTATAGAAGATGCACCTTTTTCATTTTTTTTAAACAATTGCAAAACAACATTAAAATGCTCATATTACTATAGCTTGAGGACCAAAGACAAAGAAAATATGTCATCAAATGGAAACTGCAACCACAATGGAAACAACTCTAATGTAATTGTTTCAACTGGAATTTGCTAGGGCAGGAAGTAGGCATTGTAGGACGCAAGCTCAGGACAGGCACAGAGAAAAGCTGCTCCATTGACAAGGGTTGTTCTGCACGAGGGTTCCTGGACATATACTCCTGGTCCTGTACCTTTGCCTTCTCGTGCGTCTTCAAGGAACAGCACAGATCCTCCACCTCCCACTCTGCCTTTGACTCATTCATAATATCTTATTTGGGGCTAGCAAGAGGGAAATTTCATACAAAACATTTTTCACCACCTGGAAAACAATCTACCTAAAAGCAAATTCTGAGTGCTCATGACTGAGGCTGGGCTCATCGCAGCCATTGTCATGCAAGCACAGTTGTAAGTAATAATGTGGCCTTTAATGACGGAATGATGGACCTGCCAAACACTTGCTCCTGCCATAGACTGCTTGCATTTCCCTGCTGGAGAGCACAGAGATGCCCATCTGGGAGTTATTAACATATCCTCGTCAATTCAGAACCGACTTTAACATAATCCATATTTGTTGGAGAAAGTCCAGCATCAGCTTGAGAACAGCAGTCACGTGCTTCAATGACACATTTCAAACAGCACACACGGAGCATGCTTGGGCAGCTAAGCAATTCAGAAATGCAAATAGCTGAAGCACTCTCCTGACTAGATAAAAAGGACAAATCCCTTTTGGCAAGAGACTGGATGTCCTCTTAATGTCACAGGAAAACAACCAAATCAGGAAAGGTACAAATTCCAGAGGCATCAATTTAGGTTTGGTGGGTCGTCAGGAAGGAATCTCTTTAGGTTTATTCCAGTCATGTTGATGCAATCAGTCTCCAGTAGAACCTTGGACTTCAGGTGTTGTCAGGCAGAGCTGTTTGTCTGGGATGCAGGAATACAGATGCTCTTAAGCCGACAGTGTTGCACGTCACACGCTTGCTTGTTGACATGTATGAGAACATAACTCTCCCTTTAAAAACACAACAAAGAGCTATGGGTTCCATTTTGAGATCTTCTTGGTTGTTGTTCTGAAAAGGATATGTACTCTAAACACATCCCTGGAAGAAGCTAGATTGGTTACGCCCCTAAATGTGAGTCCTCAGGAAATTAAATCATATCAAAAGATCGCGTAAGGGCTCTAGAAGTTATCTCCAAACCAGGCACTGGTCTTTGTGGGAGAGAATATGCCCCCTTCCCCTATACTTTTTCAACAACGTTAACATGCTAAAAATACGGTTCATCAGATAAATTCCTTTGGTTGATAGATCTTATTAATGGTGTCTGTGCTTTATATGTGAAATAAATTAAGGAATAAGGGGGAAAAAAGCATTTCCTTGAGGCCACCACCCATTCCTATTGATGTGGATTTTGGTGAAACTGCAATAAAACCCTATTTTTAGGTTATACAAATGAAAGCCAAATGCAGATTCTTCCTTCGAATATTTAAAAAGACTCACATGGCTGGATCACTAGATAGTAGTGTCGTACCACCATTAAATTTTCTGCATTTCATAATTATGTTGTGGTTATGTGAAAGAATGTTTTTGTTCCTAAGAGATACATGTTGAAGTATTTAGGGATAAAGCATTATGATATCCACAACTTTCTCTTAATAATTCAGAAAGAAAAACAATAATAATGAATATTCACACACTGAAAGAGAAAACAAATGTGTCAAAATGTTCACAAGCAGTGAACCTAGGTGAAGGCCCTATGTGTGTTCCTTGTACCATTTTGGCAACTCTTCGGTAGGTTTGAAATTTTTCAAAATAAAAACCTGAAAATAAAGGGGCCAGTCCGGAGGCACAGTGGTTAAGTTTGCGGTCTCCACTTCGGTGGCCTGGGGTTCGCCAGTTTGGATCCCCGGTGCAGACATGGCACTGCTTATCAAGCCATGCTGTGGCAGGCGTCCCACATATAAAGTAGAGGAAGATGGGCATGGATGTTAGCTCAAGACCAATCTCCTCAAAAATAAATAAGTTAGAAATAAAATCAGTTAGAGTCACAGATGCTAATATGAATTTGTTTTTATTATTTGTGCCTGAGCTAACAACGTTGCCAATCTTTTTTTCTTTTCCCTGCTTTTTCTCACCAAATCCCCCCAGTATATAGTTGTATATTTTATTCAGTTGTGAGTCCTTCTAGCTGTGGCATGTGGGATGCCACCTCAACATGGCCTGAAGAGTGGTGCCATGTCCGCACCCAGGATCCGAACTAGTGAAACCCTGGGCTGCTGAAGCAGAGCACGTGAACCTAACCACTTGGCCACAGAGCCAGCACCTAATATGATTTGTGTGTGTGTGTGTGTGTGTATGTGAGGAAGATTGGCCCTGAGCTAACATCTATTGCCAATCTTCCTCTTTTTGCTTGAAGAAGATAGTCCCTGAGCTAACATCCATGCCAATCTTTCTCTACTTTGTATATGGGATGCTGCCACAGCATGGCTTGATGAGCAGTGTGTAGGTCCACGGCCAGGATCCAAACCCTCAAACCCCTGGCCACCAAAGCAAAGTGTGCAAACTTAACCACTTCGCCATGGGACCCGCTCCTGAAATTTTAAATAAAAGAATTCGCTATTTGAAAACTTTCTCTTGTTTACTGTTCTTTGCTTAATGATAACATTTTATATAAGCAAAGGATCTCCTGAAGGAGAGGAAGACAGAGAGTAGGAAAAACAGAAGGGAAATACCCTACTGAGGGAGAGGAGAATGAGGTGGGAGAGACATAGAAAATGGAAGGAGTGAGATAGAAGAAAAGAGAACACTGAAGGGAGGAGAAGGAGGGCCTCAGTGCAGTTCTGAGCCAGGACACCATCAGGAGCAGCCCAGGCAATGCCCCGAGGCTGGAAGAAGACGGCAGTGGTCTCTGGGGCAGAGGTCTTACCTGCAGGGGGGGATAATGCAAAAACACCCCCCTCTTCCTACAAGCAGAAATGGATTGGGCAGCCCAGCTGCTAATGGCACCATGCACTTTCTTCCAATAGGGAATTTGGCCACAAGGCAACCTGGAGGCTAGAGTGAGGGTCGTGCAGTAGGGCTGGGCACAATCAGTACTGTGGACGAGGTGTCCCCCACATCCCCTCCCTAGTGCGGGAACTCAATGGAGCCTCTTAGGATGGAAGGGGTAGGATGAGGGCAGGGGGTCTTTTGATGCAGCCTTTTGATATGTCTCTACCTTTGTGATTTGGAGAGGTGAAATATGTTGTGAATATAAAAATTATCAAATAGCATATAATTTCCCTTCCTCAGAATATGTATATAGTTTTTAATTCATCCTTGTGAACTGCAGAAAATGATGGCAGTGAAAGAGGTCACTACAATTGTTCAGCCTAGGTTAGGAGCTAAGATATGCCCAGAAAACTGTCTGTTTATAGTGAGTAGTCTTCAGACCAAGAACAGGTGCAGATATAGAAACCTGGGAGAAGAAAAGGGCAGAAACAGATGGAGGGCATGCGGGCAAGTGGCCTGCCGTGTGGGAGTGATAGCCCAGCTGTGGGTCATCCCATTCTGCTTTATGGCTACACGCAGTTAGGTAGGGCACTCCACCAAGCCACCTCAGTGAAGAGCAGCTTCACAGGTTTCTTTTTCTTCCGAATTCTTGGGGAACCCTCCATTATTGGCTCATCAACCTAGAAGCGAGAAATTTCCATGCACTGATCTCAACAAAGCCAAGTGACCAAAATCTTTTTTTGGTCTTGAAATAAATTGAGGCAGGAAGAAGCTTAAGGAAGCTGCTTGAGTTTGTCTTGTTTGTCTTATTTTCCCCACTGTTACTAAATATTGTAAAGCAATACTATTTGTTCCCAAGGAAAGAAAGAACCCCAAATAGAGTTTTAAAACTCACTATCAAGGTCAAGTAACTAGTGTTAAACAAAAGCCCCCAGAGTTCACAGACCCACAAGCAGAGAAACGCCGGATGGGTGTTCCCTCCCTACAACCCACCCCTGTCCCCGCCCTTGGCATCATGATGTCTGTGTGACATCTTCTAGTGTTTTGCTCCCCTTGACATTCATTGAAATCTGATTTTCCTCCTAGAAAAACATTAGGAGGTAGAGGGTAGGATTTGTTCTGGGCCCTGCACTGTCCTGGAGATGGCTCCGGGCAGAGAGGCACCTGGACGTCAGAGCGAGTTGGCTTAGGGATCAGGCCTGGAGCTGTGTCCTCTGTGGTTTTCTCCCACGGAGCTCAGGACATTTGGCTTCTTTGATGCAGTGGCATTTCACACAGAGCATTCAGTAGGATGGAGACAGTGCGGTTTCCATGTGGGCTCTGAGGAAAATGCCAAATGACTAATGCAGAAGCTTAGTCTGAGAACCCACCATAACACGTTAAGAGTTATATCCTAGGAAAATCATGTTTGTTCTTTTAAATACGGCAACTCTTCAGCCAAAGGCAGCAAATGAGGTGCCTACTCCTTCACACGATGGGGAGGTTTGCTCAGTTCACACTGTGAGGCAAATGTATGTAGAATATTGCCGATTCAAGCTAAATTGCTGTCTCATTAGGGCTATTTGGTATTTTATTTGAAACTTGAATTTCTCACAAAAGCACAGCAGAGAGGGAAATATGACCGGTTGCCTAAAGTAAGGCGGGACATCAGTGCCACCTCTCCACAACATGCCAGGGTCCCTGGGCTCACACGTGCTTCCCTCTCTTCCCCCACACCTTGCCCTGGTTTGGCTGTGTTTCCGCTCGTGGTCCTATGGAAGACTTATTCCTACAGACATCTCCCAGAGCCTGTGCCATGGGCGTTCACACTTTTACATTGGCAGTGTTGAATAAAACCTACACGAAGGAGAGCAACATACCAGCAGACATTCCCAGCAGATGAGTTCCCATCTCATAGGAGTATGAGACATCGGAAAGTAAAGACATTGGATTGTTGGGAAAGATCTAAAGTATGGAATTCTGTCCAGGAGACCAAAGCTATCTGGATAAGGCAGAAAGTTCTGCAAAGGGTGAAAAAGGAGCACCAAAGACTTACTGTGAGGGTGTGTCCATTGCTTATTTCTGACCCTGCAGAGCAACATCCTGGCAGTTTCTGGGGCCAGCCTCAGTCCTTGCTCTCCACAGGATGCAGACGTGTTACCTTGAGCCACAATTAAGAATTCAAAGTGTAATTTGTCAGCCATGTTTGGGAACCCTATAGGGTATCTCAACTGTCTTGAGGTGGTAGTGTCTGGGAAAGTTAGATATAGACCATTTAATAGGGCAATCTACTTTAATATTTAAGATATGTTGTTTGAGTGGCTTGTGTGCACTCCAACTCCAACAACGGGGGTGCCATAAGGTCAGAAAAGTGAGAAATCAACTTCTAAGCCATCCCTCTACTCCTGCTTCTTCAAAGATATGGAACAGCTGTCCACTTCTTGCAATAATTAATTTCCTCACTGGATTGAAGAGTTGTGATCCACAACTTCTATAACTATTGTCTCTCCCTTCAGGGCTAAAAGTCACACCAAGTGACAGGAAGATACCACTTCTAGTCTTGTAGTCACTTAATCTGTTTCTTTTCTCTCTTCTCACACGAGGAACAGATGGCAGCCCTGCTCTGTGGTTCTAACTATGCGTGGCAGGCCATCAAGCCTGTGTGTGAGAGAGACACCTGGCCCTGCGTATCAGTCAAAATAGACCAAGACAGTGGCTCGCATGCTTTAGCCACATCAGAACACCCTGGAGGACGTGTTAAGCCAGAGGTTGCTGGGCCCTGACCCATAGTGTCTCATTCAGAAGGTCTAGGGTGGGGCTGGACTGTGAACTTCTAACCAGTTTCCGGGCAATGCTGATGGTGATGGCGTGGGGACTGCACTTTGAAAATATCAGAGTAGGTTATGCCGTGGTAACAAATGACCCCCAAATCTCACGTTTATTTTCCACTCATGTCTCATGTCTGTCACAGACCAGCTGCAGCTCTGCTCCATGTCATCTTCCCTCCAGGATCCAGTGCGATAGAACAGCCTCTGACTAGAATGTTGCCGGTCCTACGGCAGAGGACAAAGAGTACATCGTGGTGAACTACTGGTTAGCTCTCAAGCTTTGGCATATATTTCATTGACTAAAGTAAGTCACGCAGCCAAATTGCACGTCAGTGGCAAGTGAAGGGCTGAACATTTTTGTGAATAATTGCACAGTCTACCACATCCCCTAATCTCAGTTATCCTCTTCTCCCATAGTAAATGAGCTCAAGTTTTGATTGGACAGATGGCTGCCCCGAATAAAGACAGAATTTCCCAGATTCTCCTGCCGCTAGGTTCGGCTGTGTGAGTGAGTTCCAGCCAATAGGCTGCAAGCAGAAGGAAGAAGTTATGATGAAACTCTCCTGAAAGGACAGCACACGTGTGAGTTTTGTCTCTCTCTCTCTCTCTCTTTTCTTTTCATTCCTTTCTCCATCCTCTTGCCTAGAACATATATGCTAGCATTTTGGAGCATGAGGTCAAGGCCATGCTTCTGATAGAAAAGATATAAGGAACGTGGAGCACCATGCCAACCCCAGACCACATACCCACACTTCTAGATGAAGAGATATAAAATGCTGTCTTATTTAAACCACTGTTATTGTGGGTTTTCTGTAACATCTGAATGTAATCCTAACTAATGCACCCTCAGAAAGGCTTTCTTTTGAAGTCCATTCACTTCTGTCTGCAGCTTCCTGTGTTCCACTCATCCATCGGCTATTTTCTGAGCTTCTGAGCTTCTTTCTTTCCTTCACATCCCTTTTTCTCATACTTAGCAATGCAGTGAGAATGTCTACAGAGGGAGTTCAACTATAGCTTCATTCTTTCTAGGAACATAGACTAAGACCATAGATGCATAGATGCATAGAGTCTGATGGTGGGAAATGTGATAAAGAAAAGGAAAATCTTGCCTGCTTAGAACTTCCCTGAGAAACTTCCAAAATAGTCTTCATTGCATAGCAACAAAGGTGACAATGTGCCTTTTTATTGCTAAATCCTCCCCTGAAATTTAGGAACATTTCTGATGTCTGGGTTTACGTGGTTTGCATGCCACACGATAGCTCATCTGACCACAAGGAGAAATGTTTAAAGATGATTGTTAGAGGCCTGTGGTAATCATGTATCTCTGTCTTCAGCCTTCACTTTCCATCCCCATCTCTTCGGTCTCTTTGCCGGCCTTTTCCCACTCTGCCTGTTTTTGCCGGCTTCACGGTCGTTGTCTATTGTCCACTTCTCACCACAGACAGAGGGAGCAGCTGGAGAAGAGGGAAGAGCAGAGTGTTAACAAAAGTCAAAAGGCTGAAAGGGGAAAAGGAAGAAGTGAGAGAAGACCAGTCCCAGATCTGAAGGGGCTCTTCCTTAGATAAAACTTGGCTTATGCATGTTCAAGACCTTACTAGGGAACAGTAAGGAGCTTGAGAGTAATCCAGAATGTTCCGTCAATGCACAGAAATAAGTTACCGCTTTAATTATACGTGTGGTCTGTAAACTATAAATATATACAGTTGTCCCTCAGATTCCGAGGGGGATTGGTGGCAGGACTCCTGAGGATACCAAAATCCGGGAATGTCCAAGTCCCTTATAAAAAATGGCATAGTTTGCATATAACATGTGCACATCCTCCCATATACTTTAAATCATCTCTAGATTACTTATAATACTTAATACAATGTAAATGCTATGTAGATAGTTGTTATACTGTATTGTTTAGGGAACAGTTACAAGAAAAAGAGTCTGTTTGTGTTCAGTATAGATACAAACATCACAGGCCCGTCCACCTGCGGTTGGTTGGATCCATGGATGCAGAACTCGCTGATCTGGAGGGCCGACTGTATATCTACTTTCAACAGCATTTCTCTTCTGATGGAGACCTATTTGCTAGGGGCATTTCACATGCAGAATCTATTGCACCAGACATCATCAGACATCTAATAAAACAGAATATCCCAAGATGACAATGGCTATGTTTCTAACAAACAAACAAACAAACAAGAACTGGTTTTCATTGTCAGACAGGTTTGAGAAGCACTGCATACAATGTTCTTCTGGAAATTCACAATGTATGTTTGCATATTAAAGCCTCTAAGAATTTCTGGAGTAAAGAAGCCCATTTATTTCTTCATAACCAAACTTACTGAACCATAGAATGCTTTCTTTATATTTGACTATAAAATCTATTAACATCTTACGGAATGTGTCCTTGGAACACAGTTTAGGAAATTGTCTCAAAAGAATGTGCTACATGCTGCATGATTTTTTGTAAAAGGAGTAACTGCAACCTGCGCTTTTGTGAATATTCATATCCTATTGACACTTCAGTGGGACGGCACGAGAAGTAAACAGAACAAAGCAGTGCTCAAAATCATGTGCCAGTGGCACAAAACTCACAAAATTTGGTTTATGCCAGCTGCCCCAAAACCCAAAGCTGTACTGCAAGAGAATTAATTTAGAAGTAAAATAAATCAACTGAAATAAAAATAATTATGAATTAATCATAATTAGTAATTAATAATAAAATAACTAGGGAATACCCGTCTAAGAATGTCTAGAGGTAGAAGAGACGCTGACAAGGAGGAATGGTTTGGATCAAATTACGCAAAAGAAAACACCACGGTGAGTTTGAAAGGATACAACTCACCTTCGGTGTGACGCTGGCCTAGGCTTTGGCGGCTCAGCACCCTTCTCTGCCCAGAGGCACAGGAACTAGAAAGAGCTCTGGCTGTAGAGCCACTTATCCTCATACAGCCCTGCGTTTACTGCCATTTCAACATTCCCCACAGTGCATTGCATAATTATTTTTGTGGGGTTTACCTCCTTATACTATGTGATCACTAAGGGCAAGTGTTATCTCTTGCTGCTCTCCTTCACTCCAGCGCAGGCAGTCAACAGTAGGCACACAGCAGGCATTCAATAATGTTTGTTGAATGAATATCTATGAGCATTCTGGATGCATAGTGTGTAACCATACTCCAGGCCGAACCTAGGCGAGTTCATGGGACTGGGAGGGTTTACAATTACACAGATCAGGTGACCATGGGAATGTGGCAGAGGGACAAAGGAAGAGACAGCAAAGGTCTCATTAACTGAGTAATAATGGCAGCCTCTGGGAAGGGGAGCTGGGTTGCTGATGGTCAGGGGTGGGTGGGAGAGTTATTTTTCACTTATACTCTTTTGTTCACTTGGTTTTTTCCCATGTTCATGTATCTCCTGGTCAAAAGTGAATAAATAACGTTTTAAAGTATCCATGAGTGTCTACTGGAGTATGAGTCCCTGAATGCCAGTAACTAAAGATTCCACTTTTCAAGTTTTCCCCTCTACTCACTCACTAGCATCTAGTATTGGAACACAAATGTTTATTGGTTGAATGGCTTATTGCTGGAATAGGTAAGAAGCAAACCTAATCCAGTCCCTCCACGGAAGGCCTCAGATCTGCTTTTCCAGCCTTGGGTCTCACCCAGCATGATCCCGCCCTGAGCCATAGAAAACTCTTGCCGTTCTCTGAGCACCTCACACACTCTGCTGCCTGTGTTTGCACAATCTCTGCCTATAGAAGCCCTCCCTGTCTTTAGGGGCCAGCTCCAATGCCTCATCCTTTCCTGAAGCTTTCCTGAAACCCTCACCAAAAATCAGAATTAATCCCCCGTCTTCTGTACCTCCCCATACATCGCACCTTACTTTGCTTCATAATGCGTAACTCCCCACAGAGCTGCCATATGTAGTCACCAGAGCACAGCGGTCACATTCACATGCTCTGGAGCTATAGAATAGTGGCTGCGTGCACAAGCTGTGAGGTCCAACTGCACAGGTTCAAATCCTGCTTTCACAGTGGATCAATGGGACCTCCAGCGAGCTGCCTCAGTTTCTCACCTGGACAGTGGTCATCTTAGTACCCATTACAAAAGGGCCGTTGTGAGAATTAAAAAACTATTTTAACTTTCTCTATGTGAGACCAGTTTGTCTGGAAAACGAAGCAGATGGAGCAGAGTCGTAAATTTAAACCTTCAGTGTGCATTGGAAGTTCATGCCGCAATTTGGATTAGCAGTTCTGCCTCAGGAAGCCTGCGTGGGGCTTGGGAAGGTGCATTTAATAAA
Organism: Equus quagga; assembly: GCF_021613505.1. Lineage (NCBI taxonomy): Eukaryota > Metazoa > Chordata > Mammalia > Perissodactyla > Equidae > Equus > Equus quagga. The sequence goes on from NC_060270.1 coordinate 114,509,675, forward strand.
TGCCCCACTCAACTCTGCACAGGCGCTCTCTTGGTTCTTGATTTTAGAAACATTGAACCCAATCAGTGTTTTGTAAACTCTAATCTACATGTTAGAACCACTTGGGAAGGTTTTTTAAAAACCTGTATGAAGTCAGAGCCCCAACGTCAATATTCCAATTTAAGTTTTCTTGGGTGGGCCCAGGATACAGTATTTTAAAAACACCTCCGCAGGTGATTCTACCATGCAGCCAGGGTTGAGAACACCTGAAGTGTCTCTAGGTTGTTTAAATATATCTATTTAAAGACTTTAAAAAACAGATGGTCCTCAACTTACAATGGCTTGACTTATAATTTTTCAAGTTTATGATGGTGCAAAAGCAATATGCATTCAGTAGAAACCATACTTCAAATTTTAAATTTTGATCTTTTCCCAGGCTAGTGATATGCCTTGGATACTCTCTCGTGATGCTGGGCAGTGGCAGCGAGCCACAGCTCCCAGTCAGCCACATGATTATGGGGATAAATAACTGAACACTTACCACCATTCTGTACCCCTGCAACCATTCTGCTGTTCACTTTCAGTACAGTATTCAATAAATTACATGAGATTTTCAACACGGTATTATAAAATAGACTTTATGTTAGATGATATTGCCCACCTGTAGGCCAATGTAAGAGTTCTGAGCGTGTTTAAGGTAGGCTAGGCTAAGCTATGATGTTCGGTAGGTTAGGGGTATTACATGTATTTTCAACTTACGGTATTTTCAACTTATGATGAGTTTATCGGGACACAGTCCTATCGTAAATGGAGGAAGATCTGTATGACTAAAATGGATCTCCCTTGAGATAGATTACTATATATAAAAAGAAGGATTCCAAAGAACTGGTGTCTATTTAAATGAATAAAAAAACCAGAAATGATAAAAATAATGCAAGTATACAGTGGTCAAATGACCAGTCTGGTTGCATTCACTTGTCTTAAATCTTAATGAGACAAATGTCAGCAGGTGAGCCTCATCCAACATCAGCAGCCATCCATCAGGAAAGGGAGAGCAGCTGATTGGCAGTGACATTTGCAATGTACCTATTGGCTGATGCACAAGTTCATAACTTGGAACATTTTCTGAAGTCCGTGGTGTGTTAACTGCTATGAGAGTTTTAGGCATGTATTCTCATAATTAACAGTGGAAAAAAAGTATTTGTGGGGGCCAGCCCCATGGCCGAGAGGTTCAAGTTCTGCACTCTCTGTGTTGGCAGCCTGGGGTTTACAGGTTCGGATCCCAGGTGTGGACCTACTCCACTCATCAGCCATGCTGTGGAGGTGTCTCATATACAAAGTAGAGGAAGATAGGCACAGATGTTAGCTCAGGGCGAGTCTTCCTCACACACACACAAAAGTATTTATGTTTTTAACAGAAAGGAGCAAGCAAATCAATCCCACCAACACACCAATCTTTGTATACATCCAGCAAACCAACTTTCTACAGAATGTCATTTTTGACTCTGTAATCTTCCAAGAACTTCAGCCAAAACAGACTGAAGTAGAACATGAAGTGAATCATCAGGATAAAAGGGCAAAATTGTGAAGGACAAACAGATTTTGTTTATTTTAAAGCCAATATGAAACATTCTCTTTAAAAAAAAATAAGACTCAAGATAGACAGCAAGTCATGTTTGTGAAATGGACAATATTATTCATTAAAATGAGTCATTCTGGGTACCTAATGATAATAAAAACCATAAATGTATAAGATCTAAGGAACAAGTCAATTATACAAAATTGTCAGGAAAGAAAATGATGTGATTTCAACAAAGTGGGAGTGAAATTTTCTCAATGTGGGTTTCCCATTGTGGATGTCTTTTAGAAATTCAGGTATTAAATAAGATATGAAACTATCATCAATGAGATGGCAATTCGGCTGAAATCTAAAAAATTAAACATACACTGTCTTTCACAATATGCAGGAAACTAGCCCCTAAATTGAATAGAGTAGCAGTTCACTCATTTGGAATCATGAAGTAAATCGTTCCAAACTTTAAAACCAACCATTCTTTTTCAGAGAACTATTTTTGGACCCATGGGTATGGCCTGAAGTCAAACCTTGGGTGTTACACTGGTTATCTTGTTAAAAGCCCATGTGGTCATCTCCTGGATTTCTATTGTACTGTATCAGAGAACACAGAGAATATTCCTGGGACTTCAAAGACAGGGAAGCATCCTGGAAATACCACACTTGGGCAAGCAGGACTCCACCAAGTGCTTTGATGTACAACCCCTGAACTTGTCAACACCAAGATACCAAATTCCCTTTCGACTCTAATCTCAATGCCATGTGTCTTCAAATATCCAGTAATAAAAAATTGAAAAGATGTTCCTTCTCTTCATACAAATCACTCTGTCTCCCACATCAAGATAAAGAGAACTTACTGTTATGACTTTTGATGTTCAAACCACTAGAATTGATGACCTCTGGAAGCCTCAAAGGAAAGACCCTGGTGTGTGTACATGTGGCCCACAGCCATCACCATAGATTCCAGCATAGGCCCATGAGCCTCAAAGGGCAAGTGTAAACAAAAGTTTCTCATTAAACCTGAGTTTAGCATTAGTAAGATTGTCTAAAGATTACATTTAAAGATAACTGAAGTGTTACTATATTCCTTTGTGCAGCCCAGCCATGACCCTAATTAATGTGTCTAGGGTGGACATGTATTTCTTCAAGTAATGGGTGGTTTTGTTTGGACAATTAGACCAAGCTGACAAGGAAATTTTCCATCAAACCGAGTCATAAAAAGTACATTATTCAGCATTATTATGAGTTAAGCAGTATTTATTACCTGAACTTTACAATACTCTATTATCAATCATTACCTGCCATTAAGGTATGTTAACATGAGATCAAAGAGAGAAGCCAAGCTAAACAAACAGTCATGTCTACAAGTCGCTTTAGTGCTGTTCGTTTAAAGAGAGGCGAATGCCGTTGAACTTAAGGATGGACAATTTGCATTTAACCAGAAGATGCAAATCGGTGGTACTGTGACAAGGCGGTGATTATATAAATTCCACGCTTGCTATTCAGTTGACAAGACAAACCTGGTCTCCAAGGAATTTCTAAAAGAAAAAATATATGGTCAAAGTAAAATGTGAGATACAAAAGTCCAATTTTGATGGGCGCTAGTAAAGATTCATTACTGTGGATCAATTCTCAGCAACAATGCTGTCTCGGAAGTCACTAAAAATGATATCAGCTGAATAGATCTAAAGAGGAGACCGAATGTTTTTAGCAAAGTTGTAAAACCTTGGAAACCACCTCCTGAACAAACACTCTGAAAGCTCAGAAGTCTAAGACAAGCTTACAACGCCCTGACTTTAAAATATATTCTTGTCACCACTTCTTCCCTCTTACTCTGGAACCAAGAGCACAAACAAGGTTTCTGAAAGGTACCCCTTTGAAAAGTACATTCCTCTTCCTTCATTCCAGAAGCACGTGATCCCATCCTTTCAGAAATAAAGCTCTTTCATTAATGCCCGTGGCTTCCTTCCCCATATCCTATAGCTGATGTTCAAGAGACGGCTAGTGTTCAACATCAGCTCAAGGTTATTGACAAGGTTATCTTCCAGAGCTCTTTAGTACTTCTTGTTATACGAAATACAGGCGTGTGTCCATTTGAGGATCCAATAGTCTTCCAAATCTACCCCTGCCTTGTCTGACTGATCTAAGGTGGATAATACACATCCTTGGCAAAGGAAATGATGCACTGTTCTTATTTTCTTTACATTTAATGTTAGGCAATCCTGCAGACTTACTGTGGCATTTTTGCTTATTGTAGCAGGCCAGCTGAAAAATTGTTTTCCAAGTTACGTTACTTACAGGAATTCTCCAAAGTGACTAAACAAGCCACTTAGAACCAACCACTAGCCAATCAGCAAAGTAAATCGAGCACCTCACTGCAGTGGGGGGATCACAATAGGACAAAACTGGGCCTCTGTCTCATGAGGTGCAAGGCTACATACATAGAAAGAGGGCTAACACCCTTGGCGAGGGAGTGGGAAGAGCAGTGAGAGCAGAGGGAGAAGTGGGCACCATGGGCAGGCGGGGTAAACCACTGAGCACATATCCAGCCATGTACATGGCTGCAGAACTCTGCATTAGCCACTGGGCAGGTAGGATGCAAGCTGGGATGGGTAGACTTCAGACAAACAGAGGCAAGCCACGGCTATTCTCAGTAGTCAAGGGACTGGAGCAAAATTCCTGTGTCTATCTATAGGCCTTCCTTTTCTATCCAGACAGCTGAGTTACAGGAATACATATGGTGTAAGCAGACCAATCTGACAGGTGTGGACAAGATTTGTGTGAGTTCTGAGGAGGGATGTGTAAGTTTGGAATGTATGTTTGGAACCATATTGTGAAGGGCCTCGAAGGCCAGGCTTAGAAGCATGAAGTTGATCCAGTTAAATAATGTTTATCCTCTGTTGGTTTCTAGAGAGGGGCATGGCATGAAGAAAATGGCATTTGGGAAGATTCATTTGGTGGGAAAGTATAGGGGAGGCTAGAGTGTGGAGAAGCTGGGAGCCACGAGGCTAGACTGGAAGTTATCATGTTAGCCTTCTCTGCAGGGACAGGGAGCAGGGGCCACAGGCTGCTGTGAATGGCAATATGCTAGAAGTGGAAAGAACAGAGTAACGAGGGAGAGGATCCCACAGCTTGGAGCCATTGCTGTGTGTGACAAACATGGATGCTGAGGTCCTAGAGTAGTGATAACTGATTATCCCCCAATTTCGATTTTCCCTTCTTCCTTTACTAACAGAACCCCTAATTTAGAGGCACTGTTTTAGAATGGTTAAGATCACAAATTTTGGAACCAGCTCATGAGGATCTGAATGTCACCCCAGTCACTGTCTGATGAGCTTGGGTGAGTTACTCCACTTTTCTGTGCCTCAGTCATCTTATCTGTAAAATGGGAATAATACTAATACGTATCTCATGAGGTTGTTGTAAGTTAGTGTGTGTAAAGCTCTTAGAACGGTGCTTGGTTCCAGGAAGCACTACATAAGTGTCAGCTATTATTATTAGCTGAGCACACAGCCCTAGCATTTCCAGCTGTGTGCCGCCATATGGCTACATTATGGCGAGTGGGGTGTGAGTGGAAGTGATGTGTACAACTTCCTGTGGGTCCTCTTCCCCTCCCTGTTGGTGGATTGGGGACATGATGAGACCATGAGATGGAAGCTGTGAGTTAAGAAGGCAAAGTTGTTGACACTGTGAGCTGCCATATTGGCCCTGAGTTCCTTATGCTGATTATTGCCCGAGAAAAATAACCTCTATCTGATTTGTCACTATTATTTTGGTTACAGCAATTGACTTCTATTCAGATTAATACTCATGCTTATAGTGGACCTGGATGAAGCCTCTTGGGGACCTCTGAGTACTGCGTGGGGCCTTGTCTCCAGGACGCAGCTGCTGGAGGTGAAAGGAGAGCCTCCACATGCCACTGCTGAAAATAATCTGGGGCTCCCGTCTGTCAGTCTGTCCACGGCAGTTAGACTTTTAGCTCACTTTACCAGGCTTGCTTCGTTTGCAGAGGGCTGTCCCTGCTCCGTGGCACCCAGGCTCTGAGGCAGCTGGCTGAGTTTTGTGCGCTTCCTCTCCTCTCTTAGTGTGTCCTCCATCTCATTTTAACTTGATTTTTGTCCACATAAAAATGTTGGTGTTTGAGAATATCACTGTGACTCTGCCAGATTGTCACCTATCCCCAGGTATGGCCATGCCCAAATTCCTGAGAAAATGATGCTACCACAAAAAGATCATGGGAGAGGTGGCTTTGAATGTGAAGTGGTGGTGGTGGGACATACAAGGAGCTGGCCAGCTACTGGTTGGAGATGTGGATCTGAATTTAAGAGAGACGATGGGCCATGTGATACAAATAAAGTTGATCTTGCTGGGCATTTATAGCTACTACCCCAAACCCTGTGTAAGAGACATAGAGCTTTACTTTCAGACAAGCAATCCCATTCCTTCTATTCACACAGCCAGGGTGCCTTGCTGGCTCCCTTCCATCTACAGATAGGTTACATTCTTTAAAACTGTGTTAATTACGTTCCCCATCTGGTCCTTCCTTGCTATGACCACCTTCGAAACTTTCTAATGAGTGATTTGAACCTGTCTCTCCTTGCTCCAAAACCTTCACTGGCTCTACATAGGCTCCTGGAAAAAGAGCGGAAACAACTTAGGTTGAAACTGAAAACTTCAAAGTCCTCTATGATCTGATACCAATACTTCTCACTAACTTTAGCTCATATTTCATCCTTCACGAACTCTATGTCCCATTCAAATCAAGCTCCTAACTCTTCCCTTTTTCCCATCTCTTTGCCATTCTTTATATCATCCCTTCTTTCTGGGATGACTCTCTCCTGCCCTTAATTCCTCACCACTGAAATCTAATCTATTCTTCAACAAACATGAAATATTTCTCCTCGTGAATGAACCCTGGTCACATTCAGCTGATCTGTCTGATTTCCATCATCATTTTAGACTTTTTTGCTCAATTTCACATTATATGATATTTTTTAATGCCCTACACCTCCTACCGTTTTGTAGGAGGTCAAGGATCTTAAGAGTCCTCTTCTGATTTCTTCATACTGCATGGACAGTGCCTCAAACATTTGTTGAAACAACGGGCTTGTGATGAGCATGAGACAACTAGAGGAACGATTGGAGTCCTTCTTTTGGATTTTATGTAAGACTGTAAGAAAGAGGTTCCTTTTACTCCCTCATGAGATTGTTAAACTGGATGGTGTCAGCCCAAGGCTGTCTACGTGAAGGAAAGAAGCCTTGGGGATGAAAGAGAAAAGCAATAAGGCTAATACTCAGAAAGAAAGAGAGTAAGAGAGAGAGGGTGAGCCAATGACATCATCTGGGTCGGTATCACAAAGTCAGCTCCAGCCTCAGGCTTCCCCAGCTCCGCGACTTCGTCAGCCTCCTTGGTGCTCTGGCTTGTTTGAGGCGAGATTCTATGCCATGTGAATTGAGTCCTCATCTTTTATATTTGCTGAGAAGCTTCTTGTGTTTTGAAGCATATAAGATAAAGTTACCCTAAACACATTCCTGCTGTGTTTCTGAACATCTGTGACGCACCATGTATGTTCCTCTAAAGCCTCTCACTATTCTTGCTTCATCTAAAATGAAGGCATTTGATAAACACATCAGAGTGTTTGAAAAGTGTTTATTATCTGCCCTATCAATTACTAAGGAGCTAAATTTCATGAAAAGAATCCACAGACTGATGAGGACATTGCACTACTTAGAACTGCACCCTTTCTCAATCCAATAATTTGCGGAAGTTCTGAGCCCTTTGACGGATCTACATGTCACCTTTCTAATGGCCCAATAATGTGGCCTGGTCTAGCTTGACTTACCTCCAAAATCAAATCAAAACTATGGCGCAGCTTCTGACAGATGGGCCTTCTGCCTCTTACTAAAAGAAAGCACTCATTGCCAGAAATCCTGCATATCATTGCAGATAAACCAACTTCTGCTCATGCTGCCAAGGATTTCATCAGTGCTCTGCTTACAAGTTCATCAGTCCAGAGAGCAGCTTCTAAAGGAGGACAGGTCCCACACTCGTCACATCTATTAAAATGAAGTCAAGGAAGAGTTCCCACCACCTGGCACCATGACAGCAAATTCTAGGAGTTGTATCATTTTCAGAAGGTCAAGGACAAATTAGCCTTTGGCTAATTCAAAAATAGAAATGGCCATACGTGCAAACATAAGTCAACTCTAAATGGATAAAGATGCTTTTTTACAACACTGTTTTAGAAGTCTTTTTTGTTGTACAGGATTGAAACCAAGACATATTCATCAAGTTTGTGCCAATATATAGCTGATGGTTCTGGAAGTTTTGTTGTCAAATGCTCCCTCACAGGAAGCTCCAACTTGTCAGTGGAAGGGAAGGGGAAAAGTCTCTTGGGGAGAAATTGATTCACACCCCTAGGAATCATAGCCTAAAGCCTTCACACCATTAGAAGAGCCTGCGATCTGGAAACTGTCATGTAACTTTCCTGGGCATTTTCTTAGGAAGATGGAAGAGGCATCCATCTGCCTCCATCCATTGCACAAAATCATGTGAAAGTTTCGGAAAAAATAGTCTGAAAATCTAACCAAATTAGGCATCCAGTAGCCAGTAGGAGACCCTAGTTGAACAGGTCCTGCAACTTAATGGTAAATTAAGGTGGCTTCTGACTAAGTCACCAAAGGACATTACTCATTATCAAAGCCTATAATTCTTCTTGTCTTTCATGGCTTGTTGGGGGAATTTTTTTTTTTTTCAAAATTTGGTCTTATTCAAGTTTATCAACAGTGATTATTGATGATATTCTTCAAATCTTATTTCAATACTTCATGGACATCATACTTTCTGAGATCCCAAGGATGCTATTCAGTTTTTAAGTGTTCCGTATCCAGAAATCAACTGAGGAAAAGCTTGATGACAGATTTCAGGAAATCTCTTTTTTTCTTTTTTCTCTTGGTGAGGAAGATTGGCCCTGAGCTAATATGTGTTGCCAATCCTCCTCTTCTTGCTTGAGGACGATTGTCCCTGAGCTAACATCTGCGCCAATCGTCTTTTATTTTGTATGTGGGAGACTGCCACAGCATGGCTTAACGAGGGATGTACAGGTCTGTGCCTGGGATCCTAACCCATGAACCCTGGGCTGCCAAAGTGGAGCATGTGAACCTAACCACCACACCACCAGGCCGGCCCCAAGATTTCAGGAAATCTTGAATCACTTCAATGCATCCAATATCAAAGGAAAATAAAGAAATATGAAATTAGACATTCTAGGGCCACAGTACCTTATTAGATAATTAGCTAGGTGACTCCTAGCAAGTTATTCAACCTCTCTGAGCTCTAATCTCCTCATCTATACCAAAGGAATAAAATACTTTCAGAACCATTACAAGGATTTAATAAGCCATAATACACATAATACACGTGAATGCAAATAGCACGGTGCCTGGCAGCCAGTATAAAGTTTTAGTAAATATGGTTGCCATGTGTCTGGTTTTAAGCCAGACAGTCCTGTATTTGAGTTTTCTCCCTGAGAAACAGATTGAGAAAAGACCAGACATACAAATATAAATGTGAAAAAATGCTGGTAGTATTACCATGTTGTGTCTTGTACATGAGTACTCAAGCTTCCCTTCACTAGGACAACTTGCCAAGAGGAATGAGAGAGAGAGCACACACCTCGCCGAGACATGCTTCAGGCACCGCAATGGGGAAGAGCTCAGTCCACACTTCGCCAGCACCATCCATCACTGCTGTGGGCCAGGTGTGCGGGGTGCCTGCCGTCCTGCTCAACGTTTCCTTTTACAGGTACGTTTGCAAGCAGCATGGGCCTCTGCATAGCTCTCATATTCCTCTCACCTCCTTATTCTCGTTTTTGGTAAGAGATATTTGGCAGTTTTATGCTAAAGAACTGACTGCTTAAAAATTAAGAATATTGAATTTTTAATTCAGTTCCCATATTGCTTAAGAATGTAGTCAATATTTTTTTACAATAAGAAATTCATTTTACCAAAATTACACTTAGCAATTCTTGTCATTAATTCATCAATGTCCCTGACAGGTCAGCACAGTAACTCCTGTGTCCAGCATTCCCCTTATTGTGATATTGTTCTGCCTGAAGACTCCTACTCAGGCAAGCCCAAATGGTCTATTGTTGCCTGGAGGTGGTACCCCTCCCTAAGATCAAAGTGTGATCATTGCCTCAATGCCCACTTGAGACAGGAGTCCGATGGACTTCACTGGCCTCAGTGATACTTGCCCAGTTAGTATAATATTTTACTTCCACCACAGAGAGATGAGCATTGTTGAGCTTCTTCACTGCCAATTGGAAAAATTGTCCCATGTTCTTGGACCCAACAGCCTAAAGTTGCTTTCTGGAATGTCAAACGTATATTGCTTTCTAATCTAATTTTATCACAGACTTCAGTTTCTTCCCAAAGTCATTTTACCTGCTAGTGTTGGATCCTTGATTGTCCTCATGACCAGAGACACCAAATGTTCCCTCCTCAGGAAGAATGGGGCCTAGAGAATATCATCATTCCCTGACTGAAAAGTATTAAACACTTCCCAGGAATGGAATCCAAACGATGTGGGGTTGTGCCCTTAGAGTTTGTACTGAACTCGACCTCGGGAGAAAATCTCCTCTCTCAGGAAAAGCCTGTTCCCTGAGTTGTTGCCTACAAACGCAGCCCTGATGCCCATGGCGTCTTTCTGTGCTCAAGCCTGGAAAAGCAAAAGATAATGCAGCTCCCGGATTCTGTGGTGCTCCTGCCCACTGGAAATTTTTGATGTCCCAGGATTTGACTGACTCACTTCTTTAGACTAATTAAGTGGAGCAGTTAATTGCACAGGATGCCTTGTGGATTCATGTCTGTAACTAAGACGAAGGAGCTTTCCAATATGCCCGATATCTAAGGCATTCAACAGTTATACAAACTATCCACATTCGCTCATCTTTCAAAAAGGATGTTTTATGAAGAATTTGTTGTTTTAGAATCTGACTTCATGCTTTCCTTATTTCTTCCACAGAAGTCAGGGACTAGTAGTGTCTTAGTCAGTTCAAGCTGCTATAACAAATAACATAGACTGCGGGGCTTAAACCACAAACGTTTGTTTCTTACAGTTTTGGAGGCTGGGAGGTCCAACATGAAGGTGCCAGCAGATTCAGTATCTGATGACCGCAGCCTTCTTGCTGTATCCTCACACGGCAGAGAAAGAAAAAGCTCTGGTCTCTCTTTCTTTTCTTATAACAACACTAATCGCATCATGGAGACCACACCCTCATGACCTCATCTAAACTTAATTTCTTCCAAAGGTGCCAAATACCGTCAAACTGGGGGTTAGGGCTTCAACACAAATTTTTGGAGGACACATTCAGTCTATAACAGGTGGAGTGGACAGGAAAGAAGGCTCAAAGCTACGTTTGCTGGCCTAAACTGTATTCTTTTTTGTTCTAATGTAATTTTATCCAAATTTTATTATAAAAGTAATACATGCTTGTTATTGAAAAATGTTGAAAGTACAGAAAATTAGAAAAAGGGGGACATTGCCAGTGAGTTAATCAAAATGAGCAGCTTCTTCTAACTTCAGGACCTCTCAGGTCCTTTATTCTGCAAATATATGTTTCATCAGGAATGCTTTTTCCACACGTCACCTATTCATAGTCTCAATGAGCAAAGCTTGGGAGTTGCTGTCCTAGGGAGTGACCATAGTTTAGGATATAACTTTACACTGTGCTAACAATTAATTTTTGTAAATTCTTCCTTGGGAATTGTTTTGGGGGAGAGGTGCAGCTTGAGGATATGGAAAATTACAGTTCACTCCACTGGTTAAAGAGCCCGTGGAGAGTCAGAAATAAGATAAAGACAGGAGGACTTTGGTCCTGGAGTGACAAACATTACTTGCTTCATAACTGGCCCAGGCCCACACCATCTTTGCAAATAGACATCTCCTGTCCACAGTGCTGCACCTTCCATTGTATCCTGCTTTCCCTGGTTTACATATTCCTCATCCTGTCACTTCCAAAGCCCATTTAGAAAAGATTCCACTCAACTCTGCATGTACTTGCTGGGAATTACATGTTAAATGCTAATAGTCCCAATGCTCAGTTTAGGATTTTCATTTCTACCACCTTTTCATACTGGATCTCTTGGGGGTGATTCTCTATTTAACACAAACTAGGACTCTCTATTTGTTTTTACTTTTTCCTAGCATATCAGTAAGTCTTACAGAATATGATCCCAGGGTCTGTGTTTCATTGATTCTTCACGCCTACATTTTCTCTGAACTTCTTAACTTTCAGAGAGACTCCTCTTAACATTTCGGCCAGCGCTTTTGATGACCTAGCTCAGACACCATCAATACCATGCGCTCTCATCTGTGTAGTCACTTCCATGTGCCTGACACTGTGCTAAGCACTTTACATAGATTATCTCTTTTAATGCTCACCCAACCAAACCAGACCAAAACAAACAACATGTTTGCAATCCCCTTTCTACAAGTGAGCAAGCCTAGGTTTGACAACTTTTCTACAATTTTACAGTTTCAGAGCAGGATTCAAATCCAGGGCTGTCTGACTTCAAAACCCATGCTATTACCTCCTATCCTTGTAATCTTAGTCTAGAGCAATGGTTTCCAAAGTCTGGTTCCCGAAACAGCAGCAGCAGCATCACCTGGGACCTTGTTATGAATGTAAGTCTCAGGCCCCACCCCAGAACTACTGAATCAGAAACTCCGGAGATGTGGTATATATACACAACGGAATATTATTCAGCCATAAAAAAGAAGGAAATCTTGCCTTTTACAACAACATGAATGAACGTTGAGGGCATTATGCTAAGTGAACTAAGTCATACAGGGAAAGACAAATACTGTATGTTCTCACTTGCATGTGGATCTGAAAAAAGATCATAGAGACAGAGAGTAGAATGGTGGTTGCCAGGGGTTAGGGGATGAGGGAAATGGGGAGATGTTAGTTATAGGGTACGAATTCCCATCTATGACATAAATAAGGTCTGGGGCTCTAATGCAAAGCATGGTGATTATAATGAACAATAGTGTATTATATACTTGAAAGTTGTTAAGAGAGTAAATCTTGACTATTATCAACTCAAACAAAACATATGAGGGATGGAGGTGTTAACCAACCTGATTGTGGTAATCATTTTGCAATATATGCTTGTGTTTATTTGTCACATTGTACACCTTAAGCTTATATATGTTTTGTGTCAATAATATCTCAACTAGGCTAAGAAAAAAAAGCCCTCTGGAGGTGAGGCCCAGCAATCTGTGTTTTAGCTAGCCCTCCAGGTGATTCTGATGTATGCTAATGTTCAAAAACCACTGTTCTGGAAACCAAGCAGGAAGACTTTAGGTCAAAGGGGAGGAATAATTTTCTGGCAGGATTGTTAACACTGCCGTCAAAAGGCAGGACTTGGATGTCCCCATTGGCCTTGTTGGATGAGAGTGGCCCATGTCTTGAGAAGGTCTTCCACCTTTATGGTTCCCTCCCTCAAGTCTAGAGCACCACACCACTGAACTGAGGGACTCTCAACAACACGAGAAAAAGCTCACACTTAAAACTTAACCTATCCAAGAACAAGATGTTCTGATCCCATGCACAGGTGCTGGAAAAATAATCAGCAGGAATGGGGAGGATGTCGTCATGGCTTTCTCCCCTCCTGCTCACCCAATGCAGTGGCATGCTGTACATTAGTAGGCATTTCACATCAGCTAATTCAGATTCCCCTGTCAGACAAATCCCACCTGTGAGCACAGCTGTCTACACCACATAACACCACATAGATCAAGAGCAGGGAGAGGCCGAAGCCATGAACACCATAGCTTTCCATAAAAGTTAATTAACGACAGAAGCATATTGCTGGGAATGGCAACACGGCTGTTATTTATGGCTCAGGAAACCCCAAATGTAGGAACGTGCCTTTTCTCTCTCCAGGCCCCAGCTCTACTCTTGAGTCGACTCACCCCGTTTCAGTAACTTCGTGAATCATTTGTCAAGTTAGCAAGAGAATGTCGCATGGAATCTATAAAAATTAATACAACAGCTGGACATCCAATACTCATCCAAAGAGAAACAGACCACCCGATGGACGCTGCCCTGTTCTTTTCTATCCCTGTATCTCAACACCTTTTCACACTTCACATTTCTACCGCTGTTAACAGTTCCAGCCTGTCACCCCAAGAAAAGGATTTCCCCAAGGAAGCCTTGCTGCTGAAAGGCTTCTAGAAACTCCTTTTTCCCCTTTCTGGCCACACCACCATACACAGGTTTGGGCCGACCACTAGGAAATAGCTCTATGGTGATAGAGAGTTACGGCTTTGGGAGGCTGTGCAGCATAGTGATGGAAAGTGTCCACCTGGCTTCAAATTCTGGTAAAGTGTTCTTACTGTCCTCATCTATAAAATGAATCCAATAATAATACTTAACTCCGAAGGCTGTTATGAGATTTGAACCAGCATGATGCACACGGTGAAACACCTGGGACCAAGAAAGGGCTGAATAAACCTTCACAGTACCGCGGCCTCTGCTTGACTCTTCCTCCCTGAGAACGACAGGCGCCCCCACAAGCCCAGACTAGTATTTTCCACACACCCTATGCTATTGCCTAGACAGATTTTAGAAGGAGGTAGCCTGAAGGCGATGCAAATTTTTACATGTGTGTGTATTTTTCTGAGACAAGGTCCAGAACTTTCAGCTTATTCTCCAAGTCACTCATAACTGTGGCAGTATCTTAGGAAGGGAGAGAAAATCGTCCTCTTGAAATGCTCAGAAAGCAAGAATACACATTTACGCTTGAGAGGACAGTTCCATGTTTTGGAAAAAGTATTGCACTGTGAGCCACATAGCTTGAGTTTTAATCTCACCCCTACCATAAAAACGAACTGTGGCAAATCTCCTCTCAGAGCTCAGCTTCCGTTTCTTTATGTTTGAAATGGACATCAGAACGACTCCTCGCCTCATACAGTTGTGGGATCACAGTGGGTTCTGGACATGAAAGCACCTTTTAAAGCAGAAAACACCTCCCCAATAAATATATGATAATTGACGGTTCAGATGTCTCATCAAGATTCTGATGGATAAACAGCTTTACCGACTGACCTGTGTAGGCCAGAAAATTGTGAGGAAAATAACGATGGAATGGGTTATCTCATTCTTTTTGTTCTGTTTATGTAAAATAGCATAGTTATCGCTGGAATAATCTATTAAAAATAAGCCAGCAGAAATCTTTTGTGGGAGAAGGAATTCTATAAATATTATTTGATCTTACCGAATCCACTGTAATCCTTAGAGCTACAGGGCTTCCCCCTTGGTTTGCTTTAATTGCATGTCACTGTTCACTTCCTTGTAAAGAGACAGACCTCTGCCATTCCTTCTAATTATCCAAATCACCAGCCACTGTGTGTGGCCTTACCTACGGCTGGCTTTTAACCAGAAGTAATGTCACTAAATCAAAGCAAGTGGGAAGCGTCCCTGTTGCGGTGACTCTAATAAATGCTACATGACATTCCTTTAAGACCATGTGGAAATATTCTCTTCAGGGTTACACCGATTCCAACATGATAACTCATCAGTTAAGAACAGTCCTAACCAGAAGCCAACATGTAAACCATACCTCTCTTCCCTCCTCTTGCCAGAGGAACCACATTTCATCTGGAAAGCATATAAATTTAGCAGTCTCACTTCCTGCCTAGCCCACCTTCCTGAGAAAGGACATAACATAGTTCAATACAATTATGTGACTATTTCTGTAGCTTCCTCCAACCCAGAAGCTGTGGCATGGGTTGATCTTGGCATGGATAATAATAATAACAAAACAATGTTTATTGATGTCTTCCTACATGCAAATGTCATATAGACCTCTTTCTATACCTTATGTCACTTAATCTGCACAGTCCTCTGCACAGCTATTGTTCCCAATCTACAGTTGTGAAAACTGAGGCCTCCAGATCAACAACTTGCGTGAAGTACGCTATAAGCCCTAAAGACAAACAGAGCGTGTGTGGAACTGACAAAGACACAGTTGCCGAGGACACTAAGCTGAATCGCTCTGAATTCTTATTATCTATGTACATAGTTGTGTTATGCCTCTCATATATTTCTGTTTAAAAATTGAGCTAAAAAATTTAGGCATCTAAAAGCATTAGTTCCTCCTATTTCCAACTTACAAATGTTAAATTATAGAAACCCTGGAGAAAAGGCTTGTTATTCATGAGAAATATTATTTGTGTTTCAGTATTTTACCATGAAGCTCCAGATTTTAAAAATGTATGCTGCACATTCTTGATTTGTATGCTGGGAAACATGCGTGTGTTTGGCTCGTGAAAATTAAAAATTATGTACATAAGGCTGTATGTACACTTATGGTCTAGACACATTCCTATATAAATGTTCTATGTTAATAAAAAGTTTCAAAACTGTATCAATGTGTATCTGTATATTCATGTTTCATCACTATCTTTCTGTACTTTCCCAGAAATAACCATCAAGCTGATACTACATCTTTTAATTTTCCCCAGAACGATTTTCCTTGACAATGAAAATTTGTGGAACAGCATCTTGGTACATCTTTCTTGGCCACTCCTCAAGTCTGAATCCCTGATGCAGAGACCCACACAGCATTCTGTTCAGTAGCTCTTGCTTAGAAAGTCAAAAGGGAGTTCATGACAAATAGAAGAGGAAATCAAAAGGGGCTGACTCCTTTATCCAGGCAAGCCCAGGGGTTGGCCACAGGTACTGGGTAGAGAGGAAGTTTGTTTTGCTGAGATGAAGGGAGTTGCCTGGGAAAAACTCCGTCCCAGCTGCCCATTCAAATGAGATTTGAATAGAAACACTTCCAGGGATAAGTACTGCTCCCTGCCCTCAGTCCTATAACCCAGGGTTTTGGCCAATCTTTCATCCCTGTTGCCCTACCACCAGTCAGAGCAACCCTTTGGCAACTGGGAATAGGTTGACATTAAGGTTCAAATGTCTTTTCAATGTAGTTAAACCAAAGCCTTTGTTGCCATATTTAAATTACACTCTTGCTCAATTCTAATCAGCTGTGATAACCTAATTCACTTCTATTTTTACCAATATTATCTGCATTAGAAAACTATCTATCAAAGGGGAGGGATTAAGTAAGTGTAGCTCAGTGGGCAGTGTATTAGTAAACAGACAGCTGGTGAAACAAAGACCCCCTCACCACAAAGCAAACAAAAAACATAAACAGCAAAACAGGGCTCCATACAAGAAAGAAATTTGAATACAAGCTGTCTGAGGCTGGTACAGCAGCTCCACGTCATTTGGAACTGAAGAATTGTTAGATCTTTAAATCTTATTGATCTGCCATTCTCAAAAAGTGCCATCTTTAACAAGCACCATCCAGCTCATGGTCTGAGATGGCTGCTTCAGATGTTGCTGTCATGTCCATATTCTAGCCAGCAGCAGGAGGAAAAGGGAAAATGGAGGACATGCGTCTTTCCTTTAAGGGCATAGCCCATAAATGGACCACCACACTTCCATGTGTATCCCATTGGCCAGAAGGTAATCACATGGCTACGCCTAGCAGAAAGGGAGGCTGGGAAACGTAGTCGTTAGCTGGACAGCCATATGTTCTGCTAAAATTTGGAGGCTCTATAGCTAAAGAAAGAAGGAGAGAATGTCAATTGGGAGACAACAAGTGAAACATATTCATTCGTTCATCCACATATTCATATATTCATAAACACTGGATGCCTGCTTAATACCAGGAACTGTGCTAATGCTAGGAATATACCAATAAAGTACCATCCTCCCATCCCTACCTCAAGGGATTGACAGTCTAGTGAGGAAATAAACATGAAACAAACTGTTAATAAAAACCAAACTGCTCACAGGGATTAGGCACAAAGTATACTCTGCCTAGAGGAACCAGGAAAGTTCAGTGAGGAGGCAGCATTTGCACTGACACTTGAAAGACAGTAATAATCACACAGTAATAACATTTCTTTAGTGGTTACGTTGTGCCAGGCACTGTGCTAAATCCTTTACATATATTGATTTATTCAATCCTTCCATGATAGAAACCATTATTATTCCCACTTTATAGATGAGAACATTGAGGCATTGTAAATGGTGGGATTGAGATGTGAATGTGTACCGTCTGACCCCAGAGCTTGTGTTGCCTTTCATGAGAACAAAAGGGTCCAACCTCATCCCCTAAATCTCCTGATGCCGGGTAGAGGAAACGAAACATGGCAGAGGAGGGGAAAGTAAAGATTAGAGGGTCTCAAAAGCCTACGTGTGACACAGCACGGTGGAACTCAAAATGTAATGAAGTGTCCTGACTTCCAGCTCTCTCTGAGAGAGTGGTTCTTGAGGTACATTCTAAGGAAACACTGGAGGGTCACAAGGACCTGTGGAATGTTCTCTGGAAGATTATGGTTTACCAAATGTATGACCATATTTATTCTTTTTTTTTTTTAATTTTTTTTTTTTATTAATGTTATGGTAGATTACAACCTTGTGAGATTTCAGTTGTACATTTTTGTTAGTCATGTTGTGGGTACACCACTTCCCCCTCTGTGCCCTCCCCCCACCCCCCCTTTTCCCTGGTAACCACCGATCAGATCTCCTTCTCAATATACTAATTTCCACCTATGAGTGGAGTCATATAGAGTTCGTCTTTCTCTGACTGACTTATTTCGCTTAACTTAATACCCTCGAGATCCATCCATGTTGCTGTGAATGGGCCAATTTTGTCTTTTTTTATGGCTGAGTAGTATTCCATTGTGTATATATACCACATCTTCTTTATCCAATCATCAGTTTCTGGGCAGGTAGGCTGGTTCCACGTCTTGGCTATTGTAAATAATGCTGTGATGAACATAGGGGTGCAACGGACTCTTGAGATATCTGATATCAGGTTCTTAGGATAGATACACAGTAATGGGATGGCTGGGTCATAGGGTATTTCTATGTTTAACTTTTTGAGAAATCTCCATACTGTTTTCCATAGTGGCTGTACCAGTTTGCATTCCCACCAACAGTGTATGAGGGTTCCTCTTTCTCCACAACCTCTCCAACATTTGTCGTTCTTGGGGTTGGATGTTTTTGCCAATCTAACGGGGGTAAGGTGATATCTTAGTGTAGTTTTGATTTGCATTTCCCTGATGATTAGAGATGATGAACATCTTTTCATGTGTCTATTGGCCATATTCATATCTTCTTTTGAGAAATGTCTGTTCATGTCCTCTGCCCATTTTTTGATCGGGTTGTTTGTTTTTTTGTTGTTAAGCAGTGTGAGTTCTTTGTATATTATGGAGATTAACCCTTTGTCGGATAAGTGGCTTGTAAATATTTTTTCCCAATTAGTGAGCTGTTTTTTTGTTTCAATCCTGTTTTCCCTTGCCTTGAAGAAGCTCTTTAGTCTGATGAAGTCCCATTTGTTTATTCTTTCTATTGTTTCCCTCAACTGAGGAGTTACAGTGTCCAAAAAGATTCTTTTGAAACTGATGTCAAAGAGTGTACTGCCTATATTCTCTTCCAAAAGACTTATTGTCTCAGGCCTAATCTTTAGGTCTTTGATCCATTTTGAGTTTATTTTGGTGTGTGGTGAAAAAGAATGGTCAATTTTCAATCTTTTGCATGTGGCTGTCCAGTTTTCCCAGCACCATTTGTTGAAGAGAGTTTCTTTTCTCCATTGTAGGCCCTCTGCTCCTTTGTCGAAGATTAGCTGTCCATAGATGTGTGGTTTTATCTCTGGGCTTTCAATTCTGTTCCATTGATCTGTGGACCTGTTTTTGTACCAGTACCATGCTGTTTTGATCACTGTAGCTTTGTAGTATGTTTTGAAATCGGGGATTGTGATTCCGCCGGCTTTGTTTTTCTTGCTCAGGATTGCTTTAGCAATTCGCGGTCTTTTGTTCCCCCATATGAATTTTAGGATTGTTTGTTCAATTTCTGTGAAGAATGTTCTTGGGATTCTGATTGGGATAGCATTGAATCTGTATATTGCTTTAGGTAGTATGGACATTTTAACTATGTTTATTCTTCCAATCCATGTGCAAGGAATGTTTTTCCATCTCTTTATGTCATCGCCTATTTCTTTCAAGAAAGTCTTGTAGTTTTCATTGTATAGATCCTTCACTTCCTTGGTTAAGTTTATCCCAAGGTATTTTATTCTTTTCGTTGCGATTGTGAATGGGATAGAGTTCTTGAGTTCTTTTTCTGTTAGTTCATTGTTAGTGTATAGAAATGCTACTGATTTATGCACGTTAATTTTATACCCTGCTACTTTGCTGTAGTTGTTGATTATTTCTAATAGTTTTTCTGTGGATTCTTTGGGGTTTTCTATGTATAAGATCATGTTGTCTGCAAACAACGAGAGTTTTACTTCTTCGTTACCTATTTGGATTCCTTTTATTTCTTTTTCCTGCCGAATTGCTCTGGCCAGCACCTCCAGTACTATGTTGAATAGGAGTGGTGAAAGTGGGCACTCTTGTCTTGTTCCTGTCCTCAGAGGGATGGCTTTCAGCTTTTGTCCATTGAGTATGATGTTGGCTGTGGGTCTATCATATATGGCCTTTATTATGTTGAGGTACTTTCCTTCTATACCCATTTTACTGAGGGTTTTTATCATAAATGGGTGTTGGATCTTGTCGAATGCTTTCTCTGCATCTATTGAGATGATCATGTGGTTTTTGTTTTTCATTTTGTTGATGTAGTGTATCACGTTGATTGACTTGCGGATGTTGAACCATCCCTGTGTCCCTGGTATAAATCCCACTTGATCATGGTGTATAATCTTTTTGATGTATTGCTGTAATCGGTTTGCCAAAATTTTGTTGAGGATTTTTGCATCTATGATCATCAGTGATATTGGCCTGTAGTTCTCCTTCTTTGTGTTGTCCTTGTCAGGTTTGGGGATCAGAATGATGTTGGCTTCATAGAATGTGTTAGGGAGTTCTCCATCTTTCTCAATTTTCTGGAACAGTTTGAGGAGAGTAGGTATTAAGTCTTCTTTGAATGTTTGGTAGAATTCTCCAGAGAAGCCATCTGGTCCTGGACTCTTGTTTTTGGGGAGGTTTTTGATTACCGTTTCTATTTCCTTACTTGTGATTGGTCTATTCAGATTCTCCATTTCTTCCTGATTCAGTTTGGGGAGATTGTAGGAGTCTAGGAATTTGTCCATTTCTTCCAGGTTGTTCAATTTGTTGGCATATAGTTTTTCATAGTATTCTCTTATGATCTTTTGTATTTCATTGGTATCTGTTGTGATTTCTCCTCTGTCATTCCTGATTTTATTAATTTGCGATTTCTCTCTTCTTTTCTTGGTGAGTCTGGCTAGGGGTTTGTCAATTTTGTTAATTCTTTCGAAGAACCAACTCTTTGTTTCATTGATCCTTTCTATTGTCTTTTTTGTTTCAATATCGTTTATTTCTGCTCTTATTTTTATTATTTCCCTCCTTCTACTGACTCTGGGCTTTGTTTGTTCTTCTTTTTCTAGTTCTGTTAGGTGTCGTTTGAGGTTGCTTACGTGAGCTTTTTCTTGTTTAGTGAGGTGAGCCTGTATTGTGATGAATTTCCCTCTTAGGACTGCTTTTGCTGCATCCCAAATGATTTGGTATGTCGTGTTCTCATTTTCATTTGTCTCCAGATAATATTTGATTTCTTCTTTAATTTCTTCAATGATCCATTGTTTGTTGAGAAGCGTGTTGTTTAGTCTCCACATTTTTGCACCTTTCTCTGCTTTTTTCTTGTAGTTGATTTCTAGTTTAATAGCGTTATGATCAGAAAAGATGCTTGATATTATTTCAACTCTCTTGTATTTATTGATGTTTGCTTTGGTTCCCAAAATATAGTCAATCCTTGAGAATGTTCCATGTGCACTTGAGAAGAATGTGTAACCTGCTGTTTTTGGATGAAGTGTTCTATATATATCTATTAAGTCCATCTGGTCTAATTTTTCATTTAATTCTATTATTTCCTTGTTGATTTTCTGTCTGGATGTTCTGTCCATTGGTGTTAATGGTGTGTTGAGGTCCCCTACTATTATTGTATTGTTGTTGATGTCTTCTTTTAGTTCTATTAAGAGTTGCTTTACAAATTTTGGTGCTCCTGTGTTGGGTGCGTATATATTTATAAGTGTTATGTCTTCTTGGTGGAGAGTCCCTTTTATCATTATATACTGTCCCTCTTTATCTTTCTTTATCTGTTTTGCTTTGAAATCTACCTTGTCTGATATTAGTATAGACACCTGCTTTCTTTTGTTCATTATTAGCTTGGAGTATTGTTCTCCATCCCTTCACTCTGAGTCTGTGTTTGTCTTTGGGGCTGAGGTGTGTTTCCTGGAGGCAGCATATTGTTGGATCTTGTTCTTTGATCCATCCTGCCACTCTGTGTCTTTTGATTGGGGAGTTCAATCCATTTACATTTAGAGTGATTATTGAGACGTGGGGGCCTACCACTCCCATTTTGTGTCTTGTTTTCCGGTTTTCTTCAGTTTCCTTTGTTTCTCGTCCCATGGTTTAATCTGTTCTGATGTAGAGCTGCTACTCTCTGTTGTTGTCCTTCTACTTATCTCCTCTGCTCTTGGTTTTGTAGCCCCTTTCCTTTTTTGGATTTTTCAGGAATGAGGGTTTTCCTGAGGATTTCCTGAAGAGGAGGTTTTGTGGCAATGAACTCCCTTAATTTTTGTTTATCTGGGAAAGTTTTTATTTCTCCATCATATTTGAAGGATATTTTAGCTGGGTAGAGAATTCTCGGCTGTAGATTTTTGTCCTTCAGATTTTTGAATATATCATTCCACTCTCTTCTAGCCTGTAAAGTTTCTGCTGAGAAATCTGCTGATAGCCTGATGGGGGTTCCTTTGTAGGTTAGTTTCTTTTGCCTGGCTGTCCTTAATATTTTCTCCTTGTCGTTGACTTTTGCTAGCTTCACTACTATATGCCGTGGAGTTGGTCTTCTTGCATTGATAAAGTTTGGAGATCTATTGGCTTCTGTCACCTGAAGATCCATCTCCCTCACCAGATTTGGGAAGTTCTCAGCCATTATTTCTTTGAATAGGCTTTCTGCCCCTTTCTCCTTCTCTTCTCCCTCTGGTATACCTATAATCCTTACGTTGCATCTCCTAATTGTGTCTGATAATTCTCGGAGAGTTTCTTCATTTCTTTTAAGTCTTGCTTCTCTCTCCTCCTCTGCCTGCAACAATTCTATATTGCCATCTTCCAAATTGCTAATTCTTTCCTCCATATTATCAGCCCTACTGTTCAGAGCATCTAGATTTTTCTTAATCTCCTCTATTGTGTTCTTCATTTCCAATATTTCTGTTTGGTTCTTCTTTATCGTATCAAACTCTTTTGTGACATAGCTCCTGAACTCGTTGAGTTGTCGGTCAGAATTCTCTCTTAACTCATTGAGAATCTTAATGATGGCTGTTTTGAAGTGATCATCATTTAGGTTATATATCTCATTTTCTTTGGGATTGTTTTCTGTGTATTTGTTACTTTCTTTCTGTTCTGGAGATTTAATGTATTTTTTCATATTGCTTGATGTTGTTGATTTGTGCCTCCGCATGGAGATAGAGTTTAGTTGCTCCTTTCACTTGTTTCAGCTGCTGTGGTGGGGGGAGCAGCTGTTTATACTTCACCAACCAGGAACCCTGTCCGTAGTTGCTAACTGGGCCTGGGCCCCTCTTCGTAGCCACAGTGGCCCTTTGGATTCCCTCCTCTGCCGTGGGGGCCGTCACAGGGGGGCTTCAGGCTGCAGGTGCCTACTGTTGCAGCCCACCTAGATGTGCTCTCTCCTTGGGGTCTGCAACGGTGTTATGGGCTTTTCCAGCGGCCAGGGGTGGGATCACTTATATTTGTCGCTCCGTTGCTGTCGGCACCCACCGAATCTCACTTGTCCTCTATGGGTCGCAGGAGAGCTATTGGCATCTTTTACAGTCTGTGGTTAGTACACCTAGCTATGCTGCTTTTGCCCTGGGGTCTTCCAGCCTTGTGGCTGGCAGCTGGGTGCCTTCTACTGGTGCTGTGCAGAGGCTTTCCCTAAGGCTGCTGTGAGCCTGTAGGGTTTCCCCCTAGGCTACTAAGCTGGGTCTCTGGAACTCTCTCCAGCCCCAGTCCTCTCCGAGATCTCCGGCAATCCCTAGTCTCACGGGGCAGGCAACGGCAGCTGGGGGTCGCCCCGCCCTCTGGGATTCTCTCCGGGCCTCTCCCGGAGCCGTGAATGCTCGGCGTGGCCCCTCTGCTAACGGCAGACAGAGAGTTTTGTCTGCTGCC